>NC_051159.1:127536929-127891297 GCF_013339745.2 Dermacentor silvarum
TCTCGTGGAATGGTCTGAACGTTGCAATAGGCATGTTGCCTTCGCGTCGTTAAATGGAAAAGGTGTTATTGCGATACGTTACGAAATACGCGCGCGTTAGAGCAAGGACGATGAGAGCCTATTTCAACAACACAAGCAAAAAAAAAAAAAAGGGAAGGGGGGGGGGGAATGCTGGCTCTCCCGTAATCGAGAGTAGATGTAAGCATGAAATGGCTACCGGCAAAGCAGATTGGTACCTCGACGCAGGCCTGATAGCTTACTGGGCCGAAATGAACCTGTTTTGAACTGAACCTCGTTGCAAGTCTCGTCTCGGCCAAGCAACCATCCGCGGCGCGCCGGACGCTGCCGGCCTGGTCACGCAGTGTGGCGCCATCTCTCGAAGAAGGCGGCGCAAAAGCCGTGCCGCGGAACTCACGCACCGCTGGCGTTGAAAAGAGCACAGGCAACCCTGTCTCAGCGCCAAAAAGATGACAATCAAGTGTATCGTGCACTGTATCTGCCTTTTGAACGTCGCTATTGGAAATGACAAATCAAACTTCAGTGTACTAGAAGTCACAGCTTCAGTGATATTGTGAACAAACATTAGGAAGAAACCGAAAGCAATATTTTTTTTTTGTAACTTGTTTGGGCAGTAACTAGCGCATGTAATGCGGTCCTGTACATGGGGATGCGGGCCAGAGACCACATTTTCTTAAGTTTTGACTGATTGCCCGGATGATCTCGTTTTGCTCTTGCAATGACGCCCGGATGTTCTCGTTTCATCCCCGTCTTGAGTGCCCCGATAACGGCTCAGGATTTTGGCTTAAGGTCACTTGAAGGTCGCCGACAACGGGAGCTAAAAGCATTTCGCGCTTAAAAGACGCAGGGACGCCGCGAGAACCTGCTTGGTCAAAAGGTACCAATGCATAGAAAACGAGAAGGGGCGGGAGCAGATCGCAGCAGATCGAACATTTTAAAAAATTTTACTTATAACCCCAACGAGCAGGCCCACTGCCTAGCGCGCGAATTCACGAACCGCGCCCGGGCTAGCGGTCCAGCTCTCTCACAGGATTGCTCCCCTAAAGACCCTCTTATCACCTTTAACGAGATCACATCCCACTACAGACTGAGCAGAAGGAAATTCCCTCCCCCTCACCCAAAATTAAACAGGGCTCAGTCTGTCATGTTCAGGCTCTTACAGACGAGATCGTACCTCACCCCCAGAGCGCTCAATCGGATAGATTCTAACTTCCCGCAATCGTGCTCCAAATGTGGGCACGACTTCTGCTCTTTCGATCATATGCTCTGGCTGTGCCCGTTCAACGCGGACTCTGATCTTCACGACAAGTCCAAGTGGGACGCCCTACTGCAAAGCGCGGACTTTACGCATCAACGACAGGCCGTCCAGAGGGCCCGCGACGTCGCCGAGAGTCACCAGCTCCCGGTTCCGTCATGGGCGGAGCCACCAACTTGATTGGGGTGCCTTCGGCTCCCCCAATCTTTTTCCTCAGGACCTTTTAATAAAGTTCTTGTCAACTGTCAACTGTTATAACATATTACTTCGGGGTCTTCCATGAAATGCGTTGCTGAGGGGCGCCTTCCTGAGTTAGCAAAAACCTGAAGCCACGTATATTAACGCGATAGCGTTAATGGTCTCGTGTCGCAGAAACTCCGGTGTCGGCGTCGGCGGCGTTGCCGGTATGAGAAAAGTCATCCCGAACCACGCATCCCGACCCATGCAGGCCCTCCGCGTGGCGCATAGGCGTTACTTATTTTATTTTTATCCTTCGCGTAACTGATGAATTCTAATACAGCTAGTACTTTATAGAACCATATCATGCTACGATTGTAGCCGGTCGAACCGCCGGTGTAACAATGACATCACGGCTAAAGCCAATGATCGCAGCTTGAATTTCGTCTTGTGAAACTAAAAGAACCGATGGTATACCGTGTGTTCCTGTCAATGTTAGTCGGGACATTTAAAAAATATCTATACAACGTACGCGCGTAACTCTAATGCAGTGTTGTATAGGCAGTCATCCCGAGCAATCCACGTTAGTTATTTGGTTAAGTTTGCTATGAAAATAATTAACCATTCTCTAAATGTTGTCTAATTCTCTAATTCTGGGTTACGTTTAGAGGGAAGAATTAAGCCACCATAAAAAAATATCAAATTCATTGCGCCGCGATTCTTGTCACATCGTATTTATTTATTTATTTATTTATTTATTTATTTATTTATTTATTTATTTATTTATTTATTTATTTATTTATTTATTTATTTATTTATTTATTTATTTATTTATTTATATTGCGATAGATACACATGCAGCCTGAGCGAAAAATTATGCCACTGCCGCCGGTTACACAGCATTAGGGTGGCTAGAACCCGGCGCGGTGACTCAGTTAGCGTTGCGCTGCTGAGCACGAGGTCGCGGGATCGAATCCCGACCGCGGCGGCCTCATTTCGATGGAGGCGAAATGCAAAAACTCCCGTGTGCTTGCGTTGTAGTGCCCCAGGTGGTCAAAATTAATCCGGAGCCCTCAACTACGGCGTGCCCCATAATCAGAACTGGTTTTGGCACGTAACGCCCCAGAAAAAAGAAGTAGGGTGGCTAGAACTAGGAGGTGCGAAGAGCGTTGTTTTATGCTTGAGACGTCGCAGCAGCAGCTCGCATCCCCGTAAGTGAAGGCAAATTTGCACTTTTTTCTTTTCTTAAAAACCAGGCAATTAACTGTGGGCAAGTGTTATACTAAACGAAGTCGACTCCAAAATGCAATCTTTCTGCAAAATGTGAGCACGAACAGTGTAGCGGTGAGCGCAAAACGTTTTTTTTTTTTTTTTTCGTACACGCGCAGATAAATATGCAGGACCCTTTATAATGCTACAGTTGCCATGGGCCCTGGGGCAGCAGTAGTGGCCGTGGAATAGATGCTGACTCCACAGAGCAACGCGGCGATGCTCGCCTTGTGTACTATATTGCCGGCAAAGTGACAAGAAAGCCGGTTCTCCCGTTTTCAGGGATGCCTGCGATGTGTCAAGGGACAGACAGTGCTGCAGCGTAATGCCTATCCAAGGAATGGGATTTCGGGAGTCTTCCGTAGCCGTCAGAGTCACTGTACAACTTGATTCATGCTGTCGAACTAAGCAGGCTGGCTAACGTATGTTTAGCACAATGTACATGCATTCAAAGATTGTAAGCAGGCGGCAGCGTGCCACGGACTAGCTGTCAAGCATTGCACAGACTAACCTAATTCGTTGATGGATTTTTTTTTTTTTTTGTCACAGGGATTAACTTCCGTTTAAAGGGGCTTAACCAAGCACCAAGTGAAAGAAATATAAAATAAAGAGGCTGAAGGCCTTGCGTAGATTAAGGCACCATCCATCACAGAGTCACGGATACGGTTGCTGATAAAGTTGTGTGGTATGAAACAAAGTTCAGTCTCAATTTCTCTACAACCGTGAGTGTATATGCTGGCTCCGCGATTGCAAGTCCTTAGGCGCCACTCAAAGGTGCACTGAGAAAGAGAGAATACGTAAATGGACACGATCATTCGCAGTAAATGTCAATGGCTGCCACAGTAAGAGTCATTATAATGTCTCGCACGTTAGCGCACACTATAATTTGAGAGCAATGAAACAATAAAATATTGGCGAAAGATACCGCCCTCCCACTGGAACCACCTTGGGCTACTGTTCCTAAGTCGATAAATTATATAAAAATTCGTACAGGTCATTTTGCATTCGCAACAATTGCAATAAAAATGCGGTACGTTCAATATATGCTTTACCGAATAATGGTTGAATTATGGCTTGACTATTTTGCTGGCGTAAGTTTCTTGTTGTTGTCGCGATTGGAGGTTTCCCCGTGCTATCGGCGTGTATCATGAAAGGGCAATATTGTTGTTGAATGTTAACGCAACGTACACCTGCGAACACACGGCGCGAGTGCAATACCGCAGACACCGCGAACAGCTACCGCGCCCCCGACGACAGCGCCACTGTGGCGGGATCGCGCCTCCCGCAAGCTTGGAGCAGCCGGTTTTCACACCTTTCCGAGTTCTGTGGATCTAGCTAGCCACTCTAATCTAGCCACCCAGTGGGCACAACTTGTATTGAAGATGTCGGCCGCATGTCCTCCGAAATTTACGCCCTCCGCATGACCTCCGAATTATAGTGAACTGGAATCCGAATTATACGAGCACCGGCAGCTCGCGCGTGCCAATCTCGAAGGCCATGTCCGCAGCGTGCGCTCTGTGGAACGGTAGCTCCACGCCACGGCTGCTCACGGCAGGCGCCTCACGCGGGTAGAGTGCCTCTGCTTCAGCTGCACCAGCTGCAAATTTTAGTGTGTCACTCTACTTGCAGCAGGGATTAGGGACAAAATAGATCGTACTCGAATAACACCCGGGATGGCGGGCGATGTAGAATGATCGCTCGTACACGCTACCATGCCTGCGCAGTCTATGCGAACCTAACATCAATTGAGTAAAGTGGCCGCTTAATTGAAATCACGCAACTAGCTACACTTCAATCAAACTCCTATTACATAGGACACTGGCCGCGCCATCTAGTATGAATGAGAAAGAGGCAACGGTGACCTCCAGGATTAAAGTTGCTCTGCAATCTTGGAGGCAACAACGTTGTACATCTTTTCCTTTAGATGGCGCCACATTATAACAAGGTTGCTGTCAGCTGGCGTAGTGTTTCTCATCGATAAATAATTAAGCATTGCTTCCTTATCGTAAACGTGGCCTGCTGATCGTTACCTTCTTTATTATACAATGATATTTGACTACGAGACATTTTCTACGGCTATAAAGTAAGGAACAAAGCGCAAATAGTTATCGGACACGCCCACGAGAAAGTCAGCAACCCCAACGAAAACTTAACAAAACAGTTATATTTTGCTGTGAATACTTCTGCATGTTCGCGTGTTTCTCAAAGACTCGTAGAATTATTATTTATCAGACACCAGCAATCAAAGCCCACATCTCTAAACAAGCACAGATTATGTGCGGCTGCAATGCACGCTAATAGCCTTATACGCATATACTTTTTATTGCATTTTGTGTAAGTGAAGGCGGGGTCAAAGTAAACGTAAAATTATTTTTGAACTAGAAGTAGTCAAGTAATAATTTTAAAAACACGCTAATGGACGTTGACAATAAAACAAAACTTCATTTGACAACATCGCTGAGGAGCAACTACTAATCGCCAAACAGGGACACACCGCAGAGCAAACACAAACCACATCGCATGAAAGCCCGCGAACAGCCGGGCTGTCGCTTCGTAGCGATCGACCGGCAAATCCAAAACCGAAACCTTCCCGACAGGCGTCGTGACGCGCGCGTGGGGCGACGCATGCGCAACGCACCTGTTTGTGCGTACGTTTCAATGGATGTGCGTGCGTTTTCATCCGGGCATCGTAGCGCTGGTGCGAGGCGCGAAAGCAACCCGAACTTCTTGAAAATTTCGTCAGCGCATCGTAGCCGAAGTTCTGCGCGAAACCTCAGGTAAGCTGGGCATGCTTTTGTGCCAGATTCATCAACTGGCGTCGCGGTCCAGCCGCGGCGCAGGTGGCTACACCGCTACGGGCAAGCCCCCGCTAACAGCGCGGCACCCAAGGTTGACATTCTGATGCAGATGCCTAGGCCTAGCGCCATTACTTGTGGCGGGAGACGTTCGCTCGGCTGTGTTTTTTTCTCACCGACCTGGCGTGCACGGCTCGTATTCGGCGTCGTCTCTCAACTGCGAACGTGGCGACAGCCTGCGACGCCAGCACGGTCTGTATCCTTTCGGGTCTCTGCCGCATAGGAGCAGTCGTTAGCAGTCTGGAGATTCAAAAGTTTCGCCAAAACAAACAAACAAGCGACGCAGCTGTTTCGGTCTGCTAGGACGAGTTTCCGCGGCGGACTTCGTACGGGCTGGCTTCAGTACGGTGGCGTATTATGTTCTGCCTCGGATATTGTAAAAGCTGGGAAGTTAATTTTCCTGCCCGCAATCGCGCTGGTGTGAACGATCGCCGAGCGACTCGTAGGGGGCAAAACTTGCGGTGTTGAAGGTAGGCGGGCCTCGGTAGGTCGATGAGCGCTGTCTCGAAATCGATTCGTGGGGGCTCCGCATAACGAGCGGAAGGTGTCTCGCTTTCACCTGGGGTGTCGCGATCACGCTTGCATCGTGATTTGATGCCCCGGCATGCATGCACCTGACTTGCTGGCCCGAAAGCCGCCAAAACCTTTCGACAGGCGCGCGTGTGCGTCTGGTGAAGCGCGCGGAGCGTGGTTCGAACGAAGTGGCAGTGGTGGTGCTTCGAGCGTCGCCCTATAAATAGCCCCTCTATTTAGGCGGTGTGGGCCGGGAAGCGTCGCTATGATCGGAATTTACGATTCCTTACGCCGCAAAGAAAGGAACGTTGCTTGTTCATACTTGTATTTTTTTTTTCTTCTCTATCTCTACGTTTCTTGGCCAGCTTGCGCAAGCTTTAGTGAACGCTCGCGCGCGTGTCTTGCACGAACGCTGATTGTGTGCGCGCAGTACACAGGTTGCTTGTGCCGATGAACTTCTGGCGCACTGCACGCAGTGAACAAACGCAAGTTGCGCCGTTGTGTCCGCAGTGCATGCGGAGAGAGAAAGCTCAACAGCTGCCTGTTTTAAAACATCTGTTTCAAATGTTTAACGCGCTGGATAGTTCGTGGCCTGTCTGGACGCCCGTTGACTCAGCTGATGACTCATCGGCTGGCCGATTTCAAGGCTTTCGGCCGCGCGGTATTGATGTCGCGGATGATGCCTGGCGTGGGCTTTCTCGATACAAGGAGAACAAGCGCCCGCGGCCTGTAGTTGAATCCGAGAGGAATGCGTTGGTCACGTCATGTCCACCTAGTGGACATATCGAGTTCGTCTGCTGCTAAAGCTCTGATTGACTGGGGGCGCCCGTCTCGTCACGCGTACCCCAGTCCAGCCAAGAGCAGCAGACGAAATGGACATGACCACTAGATTGACACTTACATAAGAATACCTCCACCTGAAATCGATATTAAAATTAGTCTTGTGGAGTTAGGGTCGACATTTCTTTCTTTTTTTTTTTTTTTTTCGAAGGTTGGGTGTTTAAGTACTCGCTATGCCGTCGCTGACCGACGTTCCACAGCGCTAAATGAAAAATGCCAATACCACTTTCTTGTTCCTTCAGTTGCTACAATACAGGTAGGCTTTTTTTTTTTTTTTTTTCGTCGATTTCATTGATCGTGGCACCAGCGAAGAAGGACAATCCCGGCTCTTGTAAAAATGGAGCCACCTTAGCGGGGAAACAATCTTCGGAAGATACTTTAGATTCGACGAGATCGTGATTGAAGCACTTGATATATACATAGGCGCTCAACACCCGCAGAAATTTTAGGTTCTGTTCATGAAGCTTCATTTTTTCTCGCCCATAATCACCATTTCGTCTGCAGCATATACGTTTTGTAATGACGACTGGAAATATATCGCATATAAATGAAGGTTACAAAAGTGCAGCTCAATTCAGCCAAATACCAAGTCTGCGGAGCTTTCTTTTTTCAATGGCTTGTGCTTGGGCTGCTCCTAGAAAAAAAAGACCGTGCTCGGAATGTACTCGAGAAGAGGCGTTACGAAATGTAGGCTGTGCGACGCTGATTGTGCAGTGAACGACTGCATTATGCAGCCTGGTGCAGGATGACAACGAACATGTTGGAGATTGATGGGGCGCCGCTCTAAAATATGTACACGTATCTCGCGTGGCTTCGCAAGTGTATCCTGCAAGCTGAAGAAACCGCCACCGAGTGCCACGGGAAACCCTCAGGCTGCACGGGTCCCCACGAGTTCTTGTAAACTAGATATGCGTCACTAACCTATACGAATGATGTATGTTACACAGTAATGAGATTGTGCGCGCTACGTTGTCCGGTGATTTGAGGCATTTGCAGCTCATCGCTTATAGTGTTACCACTAACACGACGAAAACGGTCACAGTGCGAGAAAAGAGGGAGAAAATGTACTTGTCTTGTGACCCCGAATGGGACAAAAAGGCGTCGTTAAGCGTGTATTAAACAACATATATCATAGGAAGCTACCAACTACTTGAATGGCACTAATTCACTATGATAGATATATTTTCTCGGTCGTATTTTTTTTTTCTCTCTTACCGATTCCTCCGCGTCCTTTATAACTTATTTCTCTTACTATAAATTACGATCAGGTAATCCGCAGTTCGTTTTTTTTTTTTTTTTTTTTTTTTTTTTTTGTTTCCACGTTTCATCCTGTGCGATCCAGCAGGAAGGGTGACACTTTCTCGACATCAGCCAGTTCGAAGACTGAGGTGTACTTATAACGCTTGACGACCGGAACCATACTTCCGTTTCACAACGCAAATTATAATAATGTACAATATTTGTACGGAAACGGTTCGCCGGAACTGACGCATCTCAACTTGGCCAACCGAGGTGTAACAGGTGCCACGCGGTCGGACAGTCGCTCTTACAGACCGTTAAGCTTCGTGAACCCGGCCCAGGCTCATCTCGACGACGATCATTGGACGAGGGTTTGAAACACATTCGCGCGGGTTCAATGGCGCGTCTCGCCTGTGTGCCAGCAGCGGCGATATGGGCCTGTACCGCGTCGCGCATTCGCTGTGCTATCTTGAAACCATCGAATAAGCGGTTACGCTTATCCTCTCGCATCGGCTCGCGCACGCCGACGGGCTCGGCTGTTCGGCCTACCTGCCGTCTCCGGAGCTCGCGAAGCGCGCGCTGACGGCTCGCGCTGTTGACGGCAGGCGGCGCATGCGCACGACGAACCGTTCGTCTCGTTAAGCCGAGCGCAAACAAGATCGGCCGATTTGCGCTCGCACGCGCAGCGCGGAGGCGAGGGGCGGACACAACCGTTTCGCCGCTGACAGCGTTGACTGCGAGTCGAGGTCGACGATGGGGGAAAACTGCTAGTCCCGTGGAAGAGCAGTCGCGGTTGTCGCAAAACAGCTATTGTACCGCTTTGTTGCCTTCACTTGTACCACCGCTACTCATCTACACCCTGTGTCACGAGAGGCCTTGCGGGATAGATAACCACGCCTCTACATCGCCTTCTCACTGACTGCTGAGCTCACTCATATGTCTGGCTGCATTATGTGCAACGCGCATCGTCACCACTGTTACAGTGTACTATAGAATGTTCACTATACCACTGGGCTCTCAATTCGCGAAATCGTGCCCAGTCTTGAAAATGTGGTGGCACGTCGTGGTTCAAGGAACGAGAGTGCACGTGATAGCGCACGTACTAGCTGTCTTTTTTTTTTCTTTTTTTTTTCTTTAGGTCACCAGTTGTTTTGGTCAGTGGTACGAGCCACAAGACTGCATTACGAAGCTAAGACGCAGCACATTCCGTCAAGGCCACTTGAAGTGGCCGACAAAGCCCGCCCGCCCGTCTTAATGGCGTCACGTAACTTTTTCCAGAGCAATTAAAACACGCCGCATTCCAGCTGTCGCGGCTTTGTTCTCGTTTCGAAGGAGATCCTGAGCCTCTTTCTCCAGTGGACACGAAATGTTTTCACTGCTGTCTCGGTCCCGTTAATGTATAACCATCAGGCAACAACAAAGCTACCCCGCCGTAATCAACGACACACGGCACCACAGGTGATCAGCCAAACACGCCTTGGAATTCATCTCACTCGCATGCAGTAACAAAGCCCAATCACATATTCTTAGTTGCTTGAGCTGCAGGTTATGCATAATGCGGCTAAAGCTGTCTGCTCGTACAACAGTCTTGACGTGGTCCGCGTACTGTCTGTCTGCACAGGTCGATGAAACACGTCTACACATTCTTAAAGAATTCACTAAGGCAAATCGAATACCGTGAAAGGTACAGACATCATATGCCTTGCCAATCCACACTGAACGTCCACTCCGAGCCCAGGGGAGTATGACTATCGAGCCGACAGTATATCGCTCACATAGCTATCTCTGCGCTGTATATGAACAATGGGTTATCGCTTGCACCGCGGCGGTGTGAAGTTACGTTCATCTGGAGTGCATCGCGTTCGAGTTACGAGGCTGCAGCGTGTTTTCGTACCGCTGCCTGTCGCGCTTGAATACCATAGTCCCAGCCGCGACATCAAGTGATCATAGCTTGTTCAGTTTGTCTATTTAGGGGTAATTCTCTCAGATTCGTACTTTTTTACTCAGGTTCTGGGCCTGTGGAGTGTTTAGCCATGCGAGCGCGCTTGTGTGCGTGTATGTTCGCGTGTGTGCGGGTGTGTTTATCCATCGTTTAGCGTGATGAACATATCGGAAGATGTAAGCGGTCTGCACTCCTCACATTTAGCATGCGTTTCGTAGTCTATTAGCCTATAGACGAATATTAGGCGATAACGTTAACTCGTTTCTGTTAGGAGCGCGCATTTCCTGGTCACCGACCAAACTGAACTGAAACGTGCGCGCAATAAAAAAAAAAAATTATTCCGGGGATAAAGCTTTCGCAGCATCGTCATCAAGGACACTATATACTACAAAAGAATACATCAAAGGAAAAAAAAGTAGCAAACGGAATTTCAGTTCACATAACGTATATAGATAGACATAAGGAACCAGAATTCCTGGAATTCATATTACGTATAGTATAGACTTAAAGAACCAGAATCCATGGGTATAGTAGTTTATGCGGAATCAGGCTACGCGATGTGAATGTAGCCTACCATCTCTGGTGAAACTCGTGCTTCGTTTCATGCAACATATTGACAGTTTAAGCATACCGCCCAACCCTACCTGCTGCGGCTAGCTATAGCGCACGCAGAGCTGAGAATTAAGTGGCGTATTTACTGTCGCGGCAACGATGAAGTGGTCACGATATACAGCACTGTTAAGTAGTAACAAGCATTCCATGCGCAGCCAAAAGGCATGAAGCGTCTGGCAGCATACTGAAAAATGAAGTTTTAACGCTGTGCTGATGTGAGGCCTGTTAAAAGGTATTGCTATCAGTACACGCGAGAGAAAATAAAAAAAAAAAAAAGCAGCGTGCGAGTTGGAATGAATATATATGCACAAGGTCAGAAATTGAGCGCGTGCGTGTGATACACGAATGCCTTTCGAGCGGCCCGAATGAGGCCACACTCTTTGCAAGAAAGCCACAAAGAGCTTGTGAAAAGTGTGCGTAAATGTTCTACAACTTCAAAATAGACAACCGCGAGGCTACAAAATTATATATATATATATATATATATATATATATATATATATATATATACAGTGGAATCTCATTGATACGATTCTGCATAATACACTTTTCCGGAAATGCGTTTTTTTCCTTATATACGATTACGTTCGGATAATACGATTTTCGGATGATACGTTTTATTTTCTGAATCCCGTGAAGATCGCATATATATATATATATATATATATATATATATATATATATATATAGAGAGAGAGAGAGAGCGAGAGGGGGGGGGCATAAAACAGTCTATGTCGCTGTTGTTTGACAGTCGTGTCACGCTAGCCTGTAATACGTACACTTTCTAATTGGTCGAGTAAAGAGGTCAAACGAACAAACTTTTTTTCCCGGCAGCTGCATGAAAAACGTTGATTGATAGTTGTAGGGCGCACGAAATGAAAAAAAAAAAGCACTAGTGGCGCAATTTCCGAGGGCGCTCCCGCGTTGCGAAATTGCTTTGCATCGAATTGCGGTGAAGCAGACTAGCGAAATTGTGAACCTCTCGCTGAGTGTTCAGGTTAAGCTTTCCCATTGCAGAATCGAGTGGCAAGCTGTTGTTTTTTTCTGCGTGTGCGTTGTTGTTCGTTTTTTTCACTAGCTAAACCTTCAGTGTTATAAACTGCCAGAGAATTTTCATAAAGAACAAATGCGGAAAGCCTGGGAAACATCTGGGAATTCGAAAGCACCAACGTTGTAGGCACCCTGAAATACAGTTAAAGGAGTATGGACGCCAATTTCAGAGGCATATTGAGTGCGGCATAAGCTTTGCATGTTTACAAGGTACGCTTTCACGAAGTATGATTGACAGCAGACGGCTAATAGATAGCTTATTTCAGTTTTAATGTCTAGAAGTGCAACGCGTGGTCCCTTCTCCAGACTCGTCGCAAAAGTAATTATGAAAACGTAATTATTAGGATGAAAATAGTGTCATGTTAAGGACGCCGATGGCGGCCGTGGAGGGCTCTCTCCTCGGTTTTCATGTGATGATGTGGCCCTGTCTGACACGTGTGACGCAGTGTGCGCCAGTGCAGTCGTGAGTCCGTCGGAAATCGAGTAACTCAGCGCCGCGCAGGTAACGCTTGGCGCTTCGCGGGTCCATGGGTACACGGAGCCGTCGGTAAAGCCGTCGGCGCCTTGCAGCGATGGTGCCATCGAGGCGTCACATCCGCCGTGCATCCGGCGGCGTATAGTGTGTCACCCCAGGGAGAGTCCCGCTTTCGCACAGCCTCCCGCGTCGGAGACACCGCTCTGGCACGCCGTAGCACGTGTCGATTCCAGCTTGCGATCGCGAAGCTGAAAGGCAATGCGTATACATGCGCATAGGCACTTGCTTGCTTACTTGCGTGTTTTGTTTGTTTGTTTGTTTGTTTGCGTGCGTGCGTGCGTGCGTGCGTGCGTGCGTGCGTGCGCGCGCGCGCAGGGGGTGGGGAGGGGGCCGGGGGTAAGGGGGAAAACATTGTGGTTTTACTTGCGAAAACCTTCTTTCTGGGGTTTTACGTGTCAAAACCAGTCCTGATTATGAGGCACGCCGTAGTGGAGGGCTCCGGATTAATTTTGACCACCTGGGGTTCTCTTAACGTGCACTACAACGCAAGCACACGGTCGTTTTTGCATTTCGCCTCCATCGAAATGCGGCCGCCGCGGCCGGGATTCGATCCCGCGACCTAGTGCTCAAGAGCGCAACGCCTTAGCTGAGTGAGGCACGTTGTAGTGCGTTACTTCGGATTAAGTTTGACCGCCTGGAGTTCTTCAACGTGCACGAATCCAAGCAGACGAGCGTTTTTGCATTTCGCCCCCATCGAAATGCGACATGGAATCGAACCTGCGACCTGGAGCTCAGCAGCGCAGCCATAGCCACTGGGCTGCCGCGGTGGTTCGAGGGAGACGGAAGAGGCGATCGTTCCACTGGCGATCGAACGTTCGCCAGTCGGCCAGTCAGTGAGGCATTGAGCCGTGCTCCCGTAGGGCTGTAGAATATAGCACCCCTCTACTAAAACCACTCATCATCGATCGGCCGGTCGGTCAAGCAGCCCATCAGTCAGTCAGTCAGTCAGTCAGCAGTCATTCATTCGGTCAAACCACCAGACACACACACACTCGCTCACGCACTCACTCAGCCAGCCAGCCAGTCAGTCGGTCAAGCGGCCAGTCATCCAGTCCACCTTTCAATCTAGTTCAGTTAGTCAATCAGCATATTCTCACCATAAGAGGGTAGGATTGTTAAGTCTACGTGACTAAAGATAAATCAATATTTCGTGAACTTCAACGCGACTGAAAGTGCACATGGCCCATCGCTTTCTTTGGCCTCCTTTCAACTACCTTTTGCTGCGTTCGATGAACTCCGCACCCTCTGATAAGGTGCCGCCGCTTTCCGGGCGCCCCTTGCATTCTTAGAATTTGACAGGATCTCTGCCGGACGTCGGAATCGTCGTCAAGGCTCAGCACGAGGCTCCCGCAGCACGTTGTGTCGCTTTAAGCGTTACGTCCTTTCAACGCTTGCAAGCAACCGGTGTTCGTGGTGGCAAACGAGCAAATAAAAATTTGGAGGACGCTTAAGCTTCGCCTTTAAGAGTGGAACGCGATAGCATTCAAAGATCCCTGGCTGCTTATCAGGCTTCCTGGCTACTGCAGCTTTTTTTGGCTACCCAGGAGGCGAGCGCCATCTGGATGGTGTTTTTACAAGAAAGGCACCGCGGCGCACCGCTGTATGAATTGAAGAAATGCTGGATAAGGGGTTTGTGTTTGAGTTTCGGTGTAAGAGAAATATGTTTTCTCGTATATTCAAATCACAATCCGATGCTATCACGTCTGTAGGTTGGTTAAGTCGTACTTTACGTTTTTTTTTTTTCTAACGCATTTTACTTTCAGAAATAGAATTTTGTTCACTAACGCCTTGCGCCACGCGGAGGGTCTGCGCCGTCGGGATGGTTCGGGATGAATATTTTCGCTAACGACACCGACGCGTCCGTGCCCACGCCGACACCGATGCCGGATTTTTTGCGACACGGGGCCCTTCATGCTGTCGCGACAGTCGCGTTAAAGGGACACTAAAGCAAAACAATAAATCAACTTAGACTGATAAAGTATTCTTCGAAAACTCTGCTTTCGTTTCGTCAATTAATTAGAAGAGAAAATGAAGCTCAAAGTTAATTTTTTTGAATTTCCCGCGGGAACCCCAACGGTCAGCACTTCACTGTGACGTCACGACTTCTAAAGTAATTTTGCGTATTTGGGCCACGTTGGCTCAGTAAAAATTTGCGGAACTTGCCATATTCAGTTTTGGGCTCTTTTAGAACACAGCGTAGTCAATCTTTACAGCTAAAGAATTAACTGATACCTAGAAGACGCTGTCCAAATCCATGACGTCACAGTGAGCTGGTGCGGGAACTTCAAGGTGGCGTCGCCACTCGCGTTCTGTGCTTTTCGTTTGCTTTCTGGCTTACCAAGCGGCTTCTCGCGGTAAAGGGGTGTTTTCGGTATTGCGGCAGGGTAATCTACTGATAGAGAACTAATTTTTCTCTTTAGTGTTCCTTTAAAAACGGAGTGCTGTACCTACGTCCGCTTTGCCCTTTGCGCGAGCTCCACTCGTAAAGCAGTTTGTCGGGTGTATAGTAATCGCGCATTTGATAACTCTATAGTCATACTTTTATATGTAATTTGCAGGGCATCATAAAAAAAGGTACGGACCAGCCGTACATGTAGATTACGATGCATTAATTGATGATATTGACACATTGCCAAGGTACATTAAGGTCAGTGGTCGTATAGTTTGTGGGTGCTGTTCTAGAGACACGCAAGTTCAGCCATGTTGGCATTTTAAGCCAGTCTACGTACAGAGCAGTCTTGGGCATTCCCATTATGTTGCGTTTATTCCGAGCTCGAAATGTGTTTCCCCCCCCCCCCCCCCCCCTTTTATTCAGCTGACGGTTGAGGAAACCTAATTCAGAATGCTATACGCTCGTTGTGCAAAATGCGCCGTCCAAGGTTATCCTCGAGCACATTCCTTGGTGCAAAGACTTTGCGGGTGCCTTTCTTCTTTCCTCTCTTTAAATTTAGATGGGTTATGCCGCAGCATCACGTGACATGCAAATTACGAAGACGCTCACCCGGCTGCTTAACTGGACGGTTAAAATCAATAGAGCGAGTTGGGAGTGCTTTCGAAAGCCTGGTAAGTAAACGCCGCACAACAACCAGGTGCCGTAGCCTTATGAGCAGTTCGTCGATGAGTCGTTAAGTAGTAAGAAGGAAATACAGGGAGCGGAATTCGAGTTGCGCTTGCTCTTATAGGCGCGTAGCTCACACCGGGATGACGCATTCGCACTATATGACATGAGAAGTCAGGGACATTCTTACTAAACTTAAAGTTACTAAGGAAAGAGGAAACCTTCAGTACCGTCGTTGCCCCCTCTCTCTTTCTCTCTTTCCCTGCATCCTATAGTAGGCCATATTCTCCTAAGGCTATTTGAGAGACGTTTTTTTCTGTGAAGGAAAAGGCAGAATCTGTGCAAATGAATGTATAGTTTCTCTTTCGTGCCATTGCGCTGCCTAGATGCACACTTCGTGCATAGACGTTTCACTTTTATGCAGATTAGTAGAGACTTCGAGGTCCTTATGCAGAGTAGCAGGCCAGAACTTTTATTCAGGCCGACATCTAAACATTTCTATCATAATCGATGTTTCTTTCTCTCATTCGAGGTCCTTGCTTATGAGTCAAAATATTGCGTGCCCCATCCTGTGCATGCGCCGTTGCGATCCTATTGTAGCGCGAATGCGTTCCGCACCCCTGCTGTGCGTTTGCGTCGCTTTTGTCACGTCTGTAACCAGGCGTGCTATAGCCATCTGCGTATGCTTGCACGAACTGGTTGTACTTTTTTATTATTTTGTTACATGCTCCGAAGATTAGGGTTCTTGCTTTCCTCCGTACGTGGAGCTAAATTACGGCGGTGTTGATCAAGTATACCTCGGTGCTATTCTAAAGCATTCCAATGTTCGGAGGTCCTTGGGCAACCGGCGATTTATAGGTAATGCGTACTTCGGCGGCTTTCGTGCAGGTTGTTCCGGAGGCAGGTCATGCCATTTTTTGTGCGCTCACTGCACTGATCCTCACACTTTCGTTGAGAGGCCAAACCGCTCATTTTATGCGCGGTCGAGGCATCGGTCAAAACAGAAATGCCGTAATCATAGGCCCGGCAAAAACTGCGTGCATGCACGACAGGTCCGTCACCTCATTTTTGCCCTGGCTCATTTCTTTTTCTTTCTTTTTACCTTGCTCGCTATCATGTTTAGTCGGTCCTGCGCTTTCGGCCTGTCAATGTCGAGAAAAATCTTCGGCTGCTCGACGTGTTGACGTCAGCCACGCTTGCTCGGTGGCGCGATATTAGGCCGGTGCTTCAAGTTCCTTCTCGTCGAATTCTCGGACCGTTGAACATTGCGATGCTCGTAACTAGAAGTATGCTGTTACGCTTCTGACGGACCCAGTTTTTCGTCATTTGTTTATCTTCCATGCTCTCCTCTTCCTCAAAAGGGGCCGGAATGAAATAAATGTTATCTCTCTCTCTCTCCTCTGTCAAGCGTCTGTGCGATCTGAGACAGCTGCTAGACGAGCATTGCTTCGTTTTCAGCGTTGCGTTCTGTCGGAGCTAACGTCTCAAGTCCTACAGCAAAATGGCTCGTGAAAGAGGGGGTTCGCGCTGACAGGCTTGAGGTCCAATATGTAGCTGCTTAAATCTAATGTAGGACATGTCCTTGAATGGATGTCCAACTCGTACAAATTCACACCCTGTGTAAAGCGCTTGCTTAAAAGTGTGCATGGAGGGCCTTTATGATGATGAAAGGCGGTGAAGGTGTGGGAGGGGAACGGTCGTTATCCCGCTCCTCACGCTATAGCTGTCTCGCTGCAAGCGTATAGTTGAAGGGACGCTAAAGAATGAATGAATGAATAAAGCCTTTATATTAAGGAAGGGGACGGCTCTAGAAAATTATTTTTAGGTGTATCCGTAAATTATCCCCTTAAAAAAAAACACACACACAAGAAAGGCCACTTCAACTGCGGGAACAGGCTTGAGCAAGAACAGACGCAAGAACGACAGACAGGTGGTGACGTCACCTTCAAGTTCCCGCACCAGCTAGCCGTGACGCCGTGAATTTTGATGGGCGTCTGCTCCGGCCTAGGTGTATATATATATATATATATATATATATATATATATATATATATATATATATATATATATATCGGCAGAGATGGACTGCATTGTATTTTAAAGGATCCAATAACGCTAAGCAAGTTTCGAGAACGTTTACTCAACCTCAACGGCACAAATACTAAATACTACTTCGAAATTCGTGACGTCGCGCTGGCGGTACCACCGTACCGGTGTCGTGGTTACGGCGCGAAATTGTATTTAAAAAAAATTGAATTGTCATCTTCATTTTCTCAGCTCTTACCGAAAATGGTCCTGAAAAAGAAAATAATAATAAACACTCGAAGAGTGTGAACAAATCCGCGATGGAAAGGGAGATTTCAGCGCTCGGCCTCCCGAGAGATAGGTGGTTACGGTCTCCTTCCTCCTAAGCACCGACGGAGCCCGATGCTTGGGAGTCGGGACACTACCCTGACGACGAACGGGTTCTCCGACGGTTTCGCTCCGCTCGTGCGGGGGCCATCGCCGGCACCGCGCGCGCGGCGAGGGTCGACCGTACGGGGAGGGGTGGGCGGGCGCGAACGAGGACAGCCGCGGACGCAGGGTGCGCATGCCGCGGATGGCGCTATGGCAAGCCGCGTTGCGGTGCTGCTACCTGGACCTGGTCGCACCGTAGGTAGCGACGTCGTTGCCTCCCACTAGAGGGGGCGAGGAGTCTCTTGTGCCTAAGGTCCCTGTATTTTTTCACTTGTACCGCTCGCGCTGCACCCCGGGATGTGTATAACAACACGCCGGAGTATTTTGGGATCGAGATTAGGCCCGGCGGGAGAGTGCCATGGAGGTGGAGAGTGCCGTGCCTCGTAGTTCCTCGTCGTCACCCCTCCACTCATTGCTCGTCGCCGCCGTCCTCCTGTCTCTATTTTTCCTTTTTCGCGCTTGTTTATCGCGCCGCAGCCGTCGCGCGCGCTGTGCTGCGCGAACGGCCCGAGAGGAGAGGCTCATTTCTCTCGTCCCCCCCCCCCCCCCCCCCCTTGCGCCGCCGCGGCACACACTGTCTTGGGAGAGTGCGCGTTGTTTGTCTCGTCTCCCTGCGCACGCTCGCAGCTCGTGCATCTCACGCACGCCGATGGAGCATCCGCTGTTGCGCTGCTCCTCCTCATCTTATCGCGCGATTGTGCGCGGAGACTCCGGTGATAGGTGTGGTAATCGGGCCTTATTGTGTCACTCGGGATAAGAAGGAAAGGGTGATAGCTTGGCTATGGGGGTGCGGCACCTGCGTTTTTCCACAAACCCAGTCCCTGTTTTGGGATGCCTACGCAGGCATTTAAGCTTTACCTAAGTACTTGCCGCGGAATTAATAGGTGCTTCAAGTATATACGGTCGTTTCTTCTACACTAAGGGAAGACCGCGGCTATCACCAGTGTCCACAAATGTAGCAGCTGTAAACGAAGCGCCTCGGAAAGTCCGTTACTAATGTTGGCTGATTTATTATAATTTGTTTGCCTCTGGTGCACATTTAAGGTGCGTGCAGGAGAGCTGCTGCAATGTAGAAACCACCGCAGACGCCGATGGCGCTGTGCTCAAAACCTCTTCATGCTCAAAAACCTGAAAGTTCCGCCGAAGATATTTCGATATCGCTAGGCTTATTAGATCTACGTCGCAAGGAAAGCACTAGGAATCGAATCACGGCGTGAGAACTCCCTCCCCTCCCCCCTGAGAGTCTTCTGTAGGCCGCCTACTACTGGCAATCGTCGCGTTGCGTCGGAAAGATACTGTTGAACAAAGGAAAGGAAAAAAAAAAAAAAAGGCGTTATGCGAGCGTCTACGATCTCGGAGGCTATAGTCGAAACAAAGGCGATTCCGCAGTGCAATCCGCGGGTACGATGGTAATTACCGTTTTACGCATCTGTAGGGTAAAAAATACGCCTGGTAGAATACTCCCACTGCAGCGTATATGTGCACCTCCTGCGCCAGGCTGTGAGTTCTCTGCCCTCGTTCCTGTGAATAGGCACGCTCTTTGGTTCCGCTTCGTTGTGTAACGACGATAATGTTGCCTTTCCTCGTGTTCCTTCGTATGCGAATCGCCTGCAGCTATCGCATATAGTAGTGGTTTTCATATTTGTGCCACTCAACACCACCGCTAAACTAGCCCGTATATAATACGTTTTGGCAAGAGCAACCGTGGACGCACTCACACGAGTGAGCAGCCCGTGCGCCTGTCTCTTACGAGTGCGTGTGTGTTCGTGAGTGTGCGCGCGTTGCGAGGATTGTGCGGCGTGGCGCGATACCTGCCTCGAGCAGCAGCAGCAGCAGCAGTTGCCGCAACATATACGTGTATAATTGAGACGGGCTGCGCTGCCACGGAACCTTTCTGAGAAGTAAGTAGGCCACGAGCGCGTTGCACAGAGCACGTGTCCTCCGCTCCGTTGTCGGCGCGGGGTGGAGGTGGGGACTAGTGTCGGTCGCAGCACTTTTCCTGCGAGGACAGCGGCCGGGACAACGTGCGCACGCAACGCTGCGGAAACGAGACACGAGGCGCGCACGAGGGTTCTCGTTTTTCGTCGGCGTCGTCGTCGTTACCGCAGCGGTCGCCATCGAAACGTAACAGAGCTATAGCCTACCACCGGACGAGAGGATAGGTGCCTCGGTCTTGCTGTCCGTGTTGGATTTGTTGCAGCACAGAACGAGCGAAAGGAAAATGCGTTTACCGGGAGCGCGGGCAGCCTGATTACTCAATTAGCCAGCTCATCTGCGCTGGAGAAGGAATGGTGGGAAAATAGCGATTGAGGTTGTGGCTCGGGCAAAGCTTATACTGGGGCAGTATCACGTATTTGGATTTGAAATCGGAAGTAGATAGGTGAAAAAAAAAGAAGAAGAAATTGTCTTCCACACGAATGTAGCACGAGGATGTACAACTGATACCCTCGTGAAACTGGTACCGGAGAACTAATTTGCCAAGGCGGCGCCTCACATGCCTTTTCGTACGCGTTGGTGTAAATTGACGCTGTCTTTCCAACAGCATGGTACTTCGGAGCAAACGATTTGAAACAAAAACAGACAGTCGCAAGCGTTTGCCAGTTCTGTCGTCACTTTCTTTACCGTTTCTGGACAGCAGTTCGCAGGTAGACCTGTAGTCATTAAGCTCCTCAGCGTTGAGAATAAGGTGAAGAGTGCGTGACGTGAACACGCCGTATACGCGTCGTGGGACAGCTCTCTGCCACCCTTAGCAGTCCGTCCTGTTGCGTGCTTGCGCGAAACCGGTATTGATCAGGGAAAGATGAGGGATCGATGAGGACCCGCCGCAGGCTTCTTACCATGCTACGCCTTTCCGGTCGGCGGGGACGCTCTCGCTCACCATAACAGCAGTCACGTGGGCCCCATGTTCCTATCGAGTGCGCTTAGGAGTGTATGGAAGGTCTTTATGTAAACCTTGTATAGACGAACCTGCACAGCATGACGGCACAAAGGTGCGATGGCGCTGACGTCAGTTTCCGGTCACTGGCGTTCGCTTTATGAAAGACAAAATTGGCGCTCAGCTGCATGTGTGTAAACGAAGGCCGTGCTGCGACGCATTGTGTAGAAGGACTCCTGGTAATTGTATCGGACGGGTGTAGGGAATGATAGCGAAAGAATGTGCCAAGTCCCCGTTTTAAGTGACGTTGAGTCCTCTTGGTGAAACTCATGCCAGCGGTTTTTGTCGTAACTGACAGAACCGAAACCCTCAGAGGACGATTCGTCCTGCCGCCCGATCTCGGATATCGGCTCGGCGATCCGAATATCGGCACACCGGGCACGTTAACCAATTTGGCTAGAGCGTGGCAAAGTGTTAACCAATAGCTAGAGCATCGGGCTCATGCGCTGGAGGGCCTTGGTTCAAATCCCACCATCGGATTCCTTATTTAAAAGGTCCCAGATGAGGCGAGACAGGAACCTACCGCCAAGCGCCTGGTAAGAAGCAATTAAGGATGCCTCCTACCAGTCACTTTGCGTTGTCAAGAAAATAAAATAAACTCTGGTGTTTCACGTGCCAGAACCACGATCTGATTGCGCCGCAGTGGGGCACACCGGGTTAATTTTGACCACCTGGTTGTTGTTGTTTTTTCTTTTTTTTAACGTGGATCTAAAGCTATGTGCACGAGGGTTTTTGCATTTCGCCCCCATCGAAATGTGGCCGCCGAGCGGCCGGCATGGCGTTGTGCGGCCTCGAGCTCGGCGGCACAGCGCCATAGCTACTAAGCTTTCTTCCTCCCTTCTCTCTCTCTACTAAGCTACCGCCGCGGGTACTTTGCGTAGTTGTATAACCACTCAATAAACGCCTACACGACTCGATCCCTTCGGCACCTTTTGCGGAAGCACATCCGCTCAACGAACCAAGCGCGCGAACTTCGCCTGGCGCGCGCGCATCGGACGGGATTGAACCGCGCGCGCTCGCGGGGTCGCGGGGGTTCCAGCGTAAAAGGCCAGCCGTAGCGAGTTCAAAAGCTGAGGGGAGTCGAAGTGGGGGAGAGCGTAAAGCGAAACAACTTCGATCTCCGGCGGCCGCGGCCGGGCCCCGACGCGCCGCCATCCGCGGAAGCGCGCGCGGCGGGGTTTGCACCCATGGTGTGGTCGCGGCGATCGAGGCAGGCACGCCAGGGGGTCGACGCGTAGGGGTCCCCCCTCCTCCGGCGCGAGTGACGGCAACGACGACGCTGCCTGCTTGCTGCCCCAGGGCGGCGTAATCGCGGTGTCGTGCGTATTGATCGCCGCCCACGCTCGCACGCGCACGCCGAGCGGTCTTCCCAGTTTCTCCCGTAGGGGAAGATGGTGGAGGTCGTCGCCGTTCGCGCGCGCGTGCGAGAGAGAGAGAGACAGCTTGGGCGCGAAAATGTGTGCGGCGGGCGGCCGCGCATGCATCGACCACGCGAAGGGTCGTTGTCGATTTCGGTGCTGCGGAGCCGCGAAGGCCCGGCATTCACAGTACGAGCTGTCTGATCGAGTCTCTGTTGGCAGACCAACAACGGAAAAATTCACTAGAAGGAATTTTCTGCTGCGAATGCCAAACGATCGATATGATCGGGAAGGACCCCTAGCTCTCGGCTCCGAAGCACCTGTTCGCCATGTGCCACACTGCACGAGTTTTCATTACGTTTCATCAGATCAAAGTGTGGTGTTTGTTCTTCCTCCTTGGAAACAAGTCTGCAGAGGCCCCTTTTATGCACCATGGCTTGCATGTTCATAGACTCAGATGTAATTGTTTTAGATGTGGTTAATCCTGCATAGTGCATTGCTTTTGATACAGTGGGATAACTGATGCACTGTACCCATATTTAGAGCAACTTTCTTGCCATTTGTGATTGGCTCTGTGTTGCCGAAGGATGATGATGTCACCATGGGCCGTATTCTGAAACGTTCGCCTAGGCGAAATTTCTTTTTTCGCTTTCAGGCGTGCGCGCTGATTGGCTGGTTGAGCAAAATTGAATGACGTCGGGCTCAACCACCCAATCAGCTCATCCAATTTTGCTAAAACAGCCAATCGGCGCACGCCTGAAAGCGAAAAAAGAAATTTCGCCTAGGCGAACGTTTCAGAATACGGCCCCATATAACTGGCATCGGTCACTCAGCACGACAGATGATGCGAAAAGAACTGAAAATGAAACGGAACATTATACAACACGAGTACTAGTCAACTTATCGGTGCAGTCACTTGAGACAAGCAGCTGCACTGGCGCCGGCCGGCGCTGACGCCGACACCGGATTTTCTGCAACACCGGGCCCTTGACGCTATCATGCTAAAATTGTGATTTTGCCACATATGGGTACTTTTGTTGCTAACGGTATTGCCAGAGCTGCTTACATACCTGGTGGAATGATCCTAACCATCGAGTGAGCCTAAGAATGGTAGCCTTCATACGAGAAAGCACAATGCTCTGCACCAATGTTTACATAAGATGCTAAATTGAGATGATAGAAAGATATAGAGAGAATAGGTGGCATACAGCTCAAAGGCAACTTTTCTAACCTTCGGGCCATGGCATGGCTTTTGTCAGGGTATCCCTTTTTCAACGTACTTTATCTGTAGGCAACAACAGGATTTTTAGACTTCCCATTGTGTGTGTGTGTGTCTTTGTATACATGTACATTGTATACACGTACATTAATTTTTTTGGTCTGTGAATGCAGTTTGTAACAGTTGCTTTTCACTGCTGATGTTCATGGCAGGCATGTTTCTGTACAGGGCAGCCATGCTGTCAGCATGCCAGTAGGCAGCCGGCGCACAGCTGGCGAAGGCCGCCAGTGGGCTGAGCCTGCAGCAGCAGCCGTGACCACGCATGAAGCCCGCAAGGCGCATCGGGCTAATCTGGCCACAGTGGCAAGGTGCCGTGGAACCCCAGGCATGCGTGGATCATCAGAGAACAGAGGAAACAATGTGAGCACAAAGCCAGGGGGAAATGCATAGCACCTTCCTTTTTAGTTTGAATAACCTTTTTAAAAAATTATCTGTGACAGATAGTGCAGACATTACTTACATGACAAATCACCATGGCCAGGTGGCTAATTAGGAATATTCACTAATTAACTTTTTATTTATTGACTTTGTGGCATATGTTGCAATTGCAAAATTAAAGCCAAGCCATAGTGGAGGCATGCTTGCTTAGCAGAAGTCATAAGGTTAGCATCACTTTGGCGATATCTGGCCTTAACTCCTGAACAGTTTCGGACGAGCAGCCCTCACGATCCTAAAGCATTTGGGCAAGTGTGGCTTGTCCTTGTGGTATTTGTACTCCCCTTGAACATTTTAAACGAGAGACGCTCGTTCGTGGCTTAATTGATGTTTCCATTGGCAGATGGCAGTACGTGCCCAGTGATTTCTTTCTTCTTGTACATCTATAGCGTGTTTTTCATGTGGCAACGAACCTTTTCAAAATGCGCTTGACGGAGGCGATGCGTGTATCGCTGGCCCGTTTTCTGGGAAAAGAGACATTTCTTCATCTTCTTATTCTTGGGACGATGATGGTTCAGACACCGAGGTATACATAGTTTCAAGAAGCAAAGACTAACGTGATTATGACTGAGGTCAGCAGCTCTTCCGACGAAGGAAACAAACAGAAGAGCTCACAGGACAACATCGCAAAAGTGTCCCTGGACTAAAATTAACGTCAACAGCGTTCCGCCGAAGCCTCCACTGTTTCCTTTTTTTCTGTACCCAGTAAAAGAAGTTTACTGTAAGCTCGCCAACTGAATTGCTTAAATATATTGGGTGTTTTCTAGACAAAAGAGCTGGTTCTGACAATAGTCGATGAAACCAATTGGAAAGCGACTCTGTGTGATCCCGTCTTTTGAGCTGTACCACGTGCTGCCAAAGCTCCCTGAGTCAAATAACACACTGTTAGTGTGCGTAGCTAATGTAAGGATTTCTGTTTAATTTCACAATTGCAATGTGGTACCCTGAAGAGAATAATTAAAGAGTTGATTAGCAAACCTTTTCAATTAGCCACCTGGACGTTGTGATTTGTTGGGCAAGTAATTCACCTGAATAGGTCAAAATGGGCTACTATGTGCTACACATTATTATTTCTTTTAATTTGTTTGAAGTTTAAAAGAAACACGTTATAGCAGTCTTGCTACTGTCGTTCTTGAGCCTTTATGCGGAGAATTTTTTTCGGGTAAGAAATTTGGTTGCCGTTGCTTAAACTGTGAGCACAGACTGAGGTAACAGTGTCGAGCAGGAGTGCCAAGAGAATGATGTAGGTGAGAGTTGGCTCGTTGTTAGGGAGATTGCACTAAGACACAGACCGACATATGCAGGTGTCTGTGAGCTAGAATTATCAAGATTACATTGCAAATGTTCTAATGTACACAAGATTTCATCATATACTTTGAACATGCCTAACAGGCGTGATTCTGTTAGTTTCTCATTGAGTGTGTTCAGTTGACTGTAATGTTTGTGTTATTAGTTTTCCAAAACCATTTTCAGAAGGCAGTCATACTTCACTCCTGTCAAGGATTAGTTTATGTAGACGAGGTGGTTGTCAGTGTGTCATTCATGAAGCATTTTAATTTTTATTCTTTCATCTTGTAGGGTTCATACATGGCCATGAGAAAGCTAGACAAGCCACGGTTTGCCAGTCCACTAAGAAAGAAAAACTCGATGGTGAGAGCATGGTGTTTGTTACATATTGAAAAATATGTATACATATACATAAAATACATATACTACATTTATGGCCAACTTTACTGTAGTTATGAATAGAGAGCAAGAGAGGACGTAGAAAGGCAGCGGGGTTAACCAGAGGTAGTTCTGGTCGGCTACCTTGCACAAGTGTAGGGGGAATAAACAGAGAGAAGAGGAGCACTAACATCAAGGGTTAGGAGCTTCTTTGCTTCTCAAATGAAAATAGTGTAAAAATACATGATGCTTAACAGACGTCATTGACATAATGGTTTTGGTGCAAGATCACAAAAGGAAAGTTCAGCCTTTATTTTCTCCGCTAATAATCAACGTTTTTCATCCAAGGGAATTCAGATAAAAAGGTTTTGAAACAACAATGTGCCGTGCAAGACTTGGTGTTTCGCTTGTTGTCCCTGTAAAGGGGCCCTGAAACACTTTTCTAACTAATCACAAAATAGCCTCACTTTTAAATTATGTCGTCCCATGAATATCATGCCGCAAACTATAACTGGAGTTATCGCACCGATACCCTGGCTTTCTCTATCTTTTCTTCTCCGCTAGCACACTGGAAGCGACACAGCAGAGCAGCTAAGAGGGCAAAGCCCCAGCCAAAAGTTGAGTGTCATGGTAGCAAAAGGGCTCATTGCGGCACCCCGTGGCAGCCGCGGTAGACTACGCTACGCAGCAGACGCAGCTATGAGCAGTGCAATGATGAAATTATTTTTCTATCCTTTTGAGATCGCAGACATATATATATATCTTTCATTTATTTAACTCAGAATTGGCAATTATGTATTAATGAGTATGTTCTCGTGATGAGCCAGTAGTGTTGGTCAGTCAACTGCTTTCGATCAGCTTTTCATGACGACATTGCGAATGCGAGAGCAAGTGGCTGTTCACTGCTTTTGACACGAGATTGCAACTTCTATGCTGCATGCAGTGCGATATCACAGGAGCCTTGTTAACAGATCGGCAACATTTTTTTTTTTTTTTTTTTTTTTTACTATGGTCAAAAAGTGCTTCAGGGCCCCTTAATGCAACCTGAAAAACTATTTGTTTTACAGCTCAGACTGTGTTAGTAAAGTCAGGGTTAAGAAAAATACTTGCGTCATTGCAGCTGTTCTGAGCATTGAAGCAAGTGGAACCAATGCTCCTATGTTCTCTGGCACCATTGGTCTTGCACACATACACTGTGTTTATAGTGTGTGTGTGTATAGTGCATACGATTGACCTTGTCAGTGCCCGAAGTCGCGGGTCTGTATGTACAACAAAGCCTTGTGTGACAGGGGCATAATGTTGCTACCATTACAGATAGAGGTACTGTGAATGGTAGTTTGTACAACAGAACTAGAACCACGACAAAAACGAACCCACCTTTATCTATATGCAAATCAACAAAAGGCAAATGGACAACTGAGCTGTAAGGTACACAAAAAGGATATCTAGTTGTTTGATAATTGTTATTGTGTAAAAGTCTGGGCATTGTGTGGACATTGTGTTGGTTATTGTGTGGAGTCTGAGTCAAGTCGGAAATAGGGAGTTTTACTCAGAAGTCAGCACTGTCCTCATAAATTCGGGACTGTTGGCAACCCTAGGTGGTACACAAGCATTTTTGAATCCATATCCCCATTGACATGTGGCCAGGAATCAAACCCATGACCTTTAGCTAAGCAACAGAATGCCACTGAGGCATGCATGTCCAGGCACATATATCAATAGTAGTATGTACTCCACACAAAAGACTGAATTCTTAGTTACCCGAAAAACACGAATCAGTTTGAGACTATGTCCAGCAGTGTCCTTGTTTGTGTGCTTTTCTTTTTCTTTTTGGTCTAGTAACTTTGGCTACTTTGCTGCAAAAAGTTGCCTGAAAGTGTAATGGAAAGAAAAAAGACACATACTGGCACTTCAGCTTGTTCAGAGACATTTGGACGCTTGTGTTGAACTTCAAAGACATGCACTCATGTGCCCTTTTGAAAATGCACTATTCGTGTTAATGGCAGCCAGCATTTTGATTGGTGCTCAGCAAGCAGTGGTGTCATTATTTAGGTTGTTGATGCAGTGTACAGTCCAACCTACTTCAACATGCTGCAAGCTGTGTGAGTTTGTTCTGTGGTCAAAACTTTCATAAGCTGCCCTGTCTGTTTTCAAAATGCACTTCATGTAACTTTCAGGTCACTCTGTGCCTGTGTACAGTCGCCTAAATCTAATAATGTCAGTGATTTGCAACAGGACACACACAGTCATACTGAATAGAACAACCTAGCAGACGACGCTGCAACATGTGCGCTTTAATGTGACCACGTCTACCCCGCCACAAGATGCTAGTATTATTAAAGAATTAGGTGGCTTTACACGAAAATGTCATGTGCTTGGTTATGCCAGAAGAACCTGTCTGTGCACCAACCTTTGCCACTTTGTCGTTTGCAGACAAATGAAGAAAAAAGACTGTTGAAACGGCCGAGGGACTCCGGCAGCTTTGGTGGCTGTGACAATGACACCAGCCTCATCACCAGCGGCCGGTGCATACAGCAGGCTCGGCAGAAGCCAGGGCGCCAGTGTTGCAAAAAGACTCGCATCTTTGCCACAGGTGCATATGTGTGACTTCATTCTTTTCCCCAAGTGTTCATTTCATTACGGTGATTAATCGGAATTATGAGAACAACAGGCCACCATACCGACCAGGGCGTTAACGTGTAGTAAAGCAACAAACAATTTAAATCCTCAAATGAGATGGCTCTGTTATAGGTGTCCTTCAGCTGATGGTCTTATTTCAGAGGTATTGGTTGTTAGTTCAAAAAGACAGTGTTGAGGTCCCTTTGTCAATGTTGTCAAGCATAGTGGTGGCGAAGTGATGTTGCCAAGGGCCTTTATTGCATCCTTCCTGGCTTACCCATCCTCTTCCAGTAGGACTGGCTTATTCAGTATTCTGGAAGCTGCTTACCGATCTAGCTTAACTTCCTCCATAGTGTCTCTGTAACACTACTGCTAGTGAGGCCTCATAAATTATCCTTATTGGTACTTGAAAACCAGTAATATTAGCTTACAATAACTCAAATTAAGTCGAGTATGCTTTTTTTCCTAGCTGACTGATGATTTATGCATGCATGTTGGCGGTAGAGTGTGCACTTGATTTAGCTGTATGAAAAGATTCCTACATTGTCATTTTACATCTCGCCAGATGACACCCCCAGTGAAGTGACAGAGCCGTCAGGCCCTGAGGATGCACTGTTTTCACCTGTCTACCAACTTTTCAATGGTAAGTTATTAGTACAATGTTGGTGTCCTTATATAGTAAGATTACGGGATATCTTTCATTTTAATCACTGTGGTGGTGTATGTCATTAACAAATATGACCAGCACTCCAAATTATTCAGGCTTTGTTACCAGTGCTAGGCACGAAATTGTGAATATGTGGCATAAACAACTTAGTCTTGTGATGGTGCAACTTCCACGAGTTTGTTGAGTGGCCTGGAAGCAAGAAAAAAAAAAAAAAAAAGAACTGGTACTGCAAATGTTTAGCAATAACAATGGTTCTGCTTACACCCCACGAACTCATGTGGCCATCTTTTTCTTTATAAAACTTAGTGCCCACAAATTATTTCAATATAGCAGCATAAAATTCGATGAAATTACAACATGGCAAACTTGTAAAGCAGAAGTGATTTATATTATGTTGCGCAGCTTTAAGAGGGACTTCAACAGCTGATTTAGTTGTCCTTATACAGTGCTTAATCTGCTAACACAAACTTCTTCACTATGCAGTGCGTGCCAAATGTGATTCTAAGTTTCTGTCGTGTTTCGCTTCGTGCTTTCGTGGCATGGTGAGATAATGGTGAATACTTCGATGGAAGCACTGACTGTAATAGTTACATTCAAAACTGAAACAACCGGTAGAACTTAGGCAGTTTGGTGAGGTAAGCTCAATGTAGAGCTTACCAGATGCGAGGTGCCAAACTGTTTTCCTCTCTTCCCACACATTGCTACTTTTGGCTTTCCAGAGGCAGCCACAGACACGAAGCTGGGCTTCCAAAGTCTTGCAGTTGATCCTTGCCCAAATTCTGATGAGGAAGAGCCACTGCCTGTGGATGGTAAGTCCTTGGCACACTTGTGTGCTGACTGCACACACTAACATCAAGCAACAGCAAGCCTGAGATACACCAAAAATGTGTTTTATGTGGTTGCACATTTGGTGTTGTGCTCTCTACTTCGAAGGAAAACGGTTTGATTGATTGATTTTCCAGAGCTGCAGTCATGCGACTTAGATCAGCTGGTTGACCTCAAGTCCGATGTAAGTGCCGAGTGCCCGTATGTGGAGCAGGCATCTGCAGTCTACAGTCCCGAGTGTGCCACGGCCGAAGAGGCCAAGGTTGCCGAGGACTGGGACACCTTCGACCCGTACGTCCTTTCTTTTTTTTCTTGTCCTTTTATTCTGTAAATTGACCTTGGCAACAGCAGCCTAAATGTCAAACAAATAGACACATTTTAACAGTTCGATAAGCTTTATGAATGAGCTCTCATCAGTTGTTTTTGACTGCATCACTCTGCACACTGGGAAGTCAAGAAAGCCTGAGTAACTGAAAGCCTTGTTGGATTAGGTGTCTTTAAAATGCCCTCAAATTGGAAACACGGTCAACTAGCTTGGACCATTGTATTTCTTTGAATGAAATAGAACTGATAAACTTATCACAAGTATACACAAACAGCATTGAACACTCTCTTTAGCCCGAAACTGCATTCTCTCCTTTCCTAAACGTTTCCTTTCGGACAGCGTCCTAACAGTGTAAAGGATGAGGCTGAAAAGGAACACATACAACATATGGATGCTTTCCTTTTTGTCCTCGTCCTTGGCATTGTTAGAGCGCTGTCAGCAAGATGAACCAGCTCACCAAAGTCTAGCTATTGTTAATACCTGCCAGCCCTCCCGAATTTTTCATAATGCTTACGAATTTGGCCTTGTTCTGCAATTTTACAAATTGCGTGGTGCTTTATGAGGTTATGTGTGCGAAAAATTAAGGTAGCCAAATGTGGGGCAGCACAAGACACCATATACCCACTTGCTTCCTTTGAGCAAGTTTATCCAGTATTTGTTCCTGAAGCAGATGATACATTTATTTCCTCTCTGTCCACAGGATAATTTAGGTGCATGCAATTGTGTAAAACTGTCACAGTGCCCCTCTCCTCATTTCTGTGTTTTATTGTTGCCAATAATGAAATTTCTTTATTTCCAGCTATTACTTCATTAAGCATCTGCCGCCATTGACACCTGAAATGCGTGCCCGCTGCCCTGCGTTGCCACTGAGGACACGAAGTAGTCCAGAGTTCTCGCTTGTGCTGGACCTGGTGAGATCTGGTGGTCACTTGGTTAACTTTCAGGAAGAACAGATTAGAATTAAATTGGCATATAGAGGCGAGAGCTGTTGGAAATAATAGGAAGCACGTTCAGCCTAACAAAAGTGGCAGGACGATGTGAGATTATCATAAGGTCTAGAAGCCGAAGAAGGAAGCTTCATGTAACAAAGAAAAGGCATGCATTATTAAAAGAGAGCTGTGGGGATGAAGACAAGCGTATGCTAAGTTCTCATAGTCCCTCTCAATGCCTGCATAGCAAGGAGAATAAATGTATTGCAAGAATTGGCCAAGTTTAAGCATGAAAAACTGCAGTGCCCGTGGAGGCAACTGTGTCGGTGATAGTACTAATAGTCATTCTTTCTTTTTCCCCATTCTTCCTTTCCACAGGATGAAACCTTAGTGCACTGCAGTTTGGTGGAACTGGAAGATGCAACATTCACCTTTCCAGTCACCTTCCAAGATGTAGAATACAAGGTAAGCTGTAATTCTTCCTTCTTTTTATCTCTTCTTTGATGCTGTGCATTATTTCAAAGATGTGTCTCTAGTAAACAATGGTGCTTTATTTTCCCAACAGGTGTATGTTCGAACGCGCCCTTTCTTTCGTGAGTTCTTGGAGCGGGTGTCCAAAATATTCGAAGTAATTCTCTTCACGGCCTCCAAGAAGGTCTATGCGGACAAGCTTCTGAATCTCTTGGATCCTCAGCGGAAGCTTATCAGGCAAGTCTGTCTTGAGACATGTTGACCGTGCCTGGCAGGGGTGCCCAACCTCTTGAATGCAAGAACGTTATTTAGGCTCATAATCTTGGCTTTGTGTCCTCAGTTTCTGTTGGAAACATGTTTGTCACCAATTTGAGAGTAGAGGCTGGGTGAAAATGCCTCCTTGATTAGTCATCATCATTCTTCTTCGTGGGGTTTTACGTGCCAAAACCAGTTCTGATTATGAGGCACGCCGTAGTGGAGGGCTCCGGATTAATTTTGACCACCTGGGGTTCTTTAACGTGCACTGCAACGCAAGCACACGGGCGTTTTTGCATTTTCACCTCCATCGAAATGCGGCCGCCGCAGCCGGGATTCGATCCCGCATCATCATCATCGTTGACCTGTTTATGTTTGCTGCGGGACAAAGGCCTCTTCCTAAAAATTGCCAATTACCTCCGTCTTGTGCCAGCTGACACCATCTTGTGCCTGACCATTTTCTAATTTCATCACACCGCCTAGTTTTCTGCCGTCCCCATCTGCGGTTCCCTTCTCTTTGTAGTAACTCTTAATAGACCACCGGTTACCTGCATTATGCGATACACACACATCCTGCCCATCCATGTCCTCGATTTACTGAACCATATAATTTATCTTGAGAGTCACTCTGGAGCGGCAGCATTTGATTGACGTCATGCTAGAGGTTGAATCACCTTCCAACATTTCGAGTGCATGCATAGCGACGTCTGGTAGCCTTTGCACATTTCTTCTATCTGCCCTTCAAAGTTCACTTCCGTCAACAATTTCTCGGGACACAGTATGGCAACGTGAAGGCAATTAGCGAGCAAGCGTCTATCTCATTCCATGCTGCCCCCCCTCCCCCCCCTTGATGTACTGAAATTTCTCCGGCATTACATTTTGCGGCATTACATTTTAAGTATTGCACAGCCACATGCAAGGTTTTGCAGCCATGTAAATGACGCACCAACATGACAAGCACTTTGGCGTGCCAACAGCCACCTCGCGGAAGCTTTTATAACAGACCACTCAGCCTCCGACATATTGTGGAGGCCATGGGAACACCATCAACTTTTGTTAATGCCCGGCTGCTATTGGTGTCATCGTATCACATCATGGGAGAATGAAATGTGGGATCTAAAGCCGCAATTATTCGAGTATAGGGCAACTCTCATTTTGCTTGTACTTTGAATTTTGTTTGAGCAATAACTTGGGTTTGTGTGGGTCAATTTTCATAATTCTTTTTACCATGTGTTCTATGACATGCTGAGAGTAGACCTAGAGCAAATTTGGTGACCCAAAAGAAGTGTTGGAGGGCCCCTTTAAGAGCAGTCCAGGTTTGTGGTGGCACATTTCTGATAATGAGCTATTGCCGTTTTGTTCAGGTTCCGGCTCTTCAGGGAGCACTGTGTGTGTGTCAGTGGGAATTACATCAAGGACCTGACCATTCTGGGCCGAGACCTCGCTAAGACCATCATCATCGACAACTCACCGCAGGCATTTGGCTACCAGGTAAATCGAGATTCACGCTAAAAGCTTGGAGCACCACATGCGGAAAAGTGAAATGATGAGTGAAATATCTGTTACAAAAATTTTGACAGAGGTTTATCAGAGCAGAAAAATACAGACATATCTCGTTTTGGAGCTCCAGACCTGTGGGTTGGCTATTGATTATTTGGTTCTGTTTGAATGTGTATCTTAGCGTGTTCAAATGATTATGGTGAGCTGTGGCGCACAAGCTTGCACTTGGTGGGTTAAAGGTCTAGTCTGGTCTAGTCAGAGTCTGGTCATGGTGAAATTACTAGCCAAATTAACATATATATATTTCTTTCTTAGTCCAAATTTGCAAAGCTTTGCAGACAAGTATACTCCTTTTACTCCTGCTATTCTGCCTGTTTTCCATACTAATGTGATTTTTATTCATTTAAATTGTGACACTCCACCTGCCTTCAACTGATTTTCTGTGCACATGATATGGCTTTGTCACATGCCCTGAAACTCCCTTTTGTACATTCATCCATTTTTCTTGTGCATTGCAAACTGCAATTAGTTAATTTAATTATAATTAGTACAAATTGCAAGCTCCAAACAGCACATACAGGCGAATGAAGTGACTGTACTTAGGCACCGCAGTGTCTGTTCATGTGCATATAGCATCACCTAAAAAGTGCAGAACAGTACGATTTAATTTGCCTTTGAAAAATAATGCTGAGGTTCCTTAGTGAGCTTTATGCAGCACCAAGCATGTAGTCTCCATTGCTACCTGAGCTGTGGGGGTAGGCATTATCCACAAACTTCATGCACTAGCGTACTAGACATCAGTTTCATGTTCTGTCAACGACAGTAGAACCGACTTCAGAGGCAGACATAATTATTGGCGAATAACCGCTTGAAACACACCACACTGTATTTGCTGTGTGTTGCAGCTGGAGAATGGCATCCCGATTGAGTCATGGTTCATGGACAGGAATGACAGGGAACTCCTGAAGCTTCTGCCGTTTCTTGAGAGTTTGGTGTCAATGGTAAGCAGATCCCTGAATGTTGCCACGCCATGTGCTATCATTGAAGTGCGGTGATGGGGTTCCCATACAGTTTGAACAGATACAGTGATAATTGTTTTTCATAAAGCTAGTGTACTCCCTTTTTTGTGCTGAGCGCGAAATATTCATTTTGGCAAACATTAGAAAGCTTTAGCTTGTCCATACACCTATTAATCTTTATGGAAGTGCCAGGGTACGACGTACACGCACACCAGTAACAAAGCCGGTAGCGTCATCTTGTGACACTTTGTCCAACCACATGTGAAATCTCTTTTTTGTTACGTAGGTGGTTTTGTTGAAGCAACATATAAAAAGGACTGCTTATTGCATCGCTGCCGACAATACACCAGCAGATTATTAGAACAGGTTAGTTACTGCATTAATGACTCCGCGTCCCCTCTAAATAAATTTCCGCCACAAAATGGCACCACCAAGACGTTTTTTTATTTTTTTTTTTCTGTAATCTTTTTTTTCTCTCTCTCTCACATTCAGCCTCAGTATATTACTCGCCTGTTACGAAGGGTACAGCCACAAGTTCAGTTCAGCTCAAGTTTATGCTTCCGGTTAGAAGTGCTATCTATACTTCCGGCCACTTTGTTGCGTCCTAGAAGGTGGACTAAAATTAACTTGTTCCTTCGTCCTACGATGGTGAAAAGCGGATGCAAGACACAGACATGCATGTCGTGGACCTTGTGGCTGACGCCAGTTTTTCGCTATATGTCTTTGCTTGGTCTGGCTCTGCTCGCAAAACACTGTGTGCATGTTACCGTATGCAGCAAAGACTCCTTACCGCCTAGTGTGTCATGCGGACAGTCTTTCTGTACGGTAAAGTGTGTGCATGCGCAGTCTTCGGCCGGTACGGTATTACCGCACTTACCGTATGGTAGCATGGTACTGCTAAAACTCTCTAATTCAGAAAAAAGATTTAGGCGCCTTTAAAACTCTCGTCTTGGGGACTACTTAGAACATTCAAAATAACAAACTCCGCATAGGGGCTATGTCATGGGCAAAGTCTATCGAGACACAATCCTAGATATTTTTTTTATAGTGTCACTAAACGATTGCAGTCTGGCGTGCCCCCAGCCATCAACAACTTGCTTTTTTAAATCAATGTTGCCATCGTGGAGCTAGACAGAGGCAGATCAGGCGACCAAGGAGTGCCACTGTTTTGTTGTTTTGCTAGTTGGTTCACACCGCAGCTGTCATGGCTCCATTTCTGAGCTCTAGGCTCTAGAAATCTAGCAGAAAGTTTCAGCCATTTGGCTCTTTGGCAAGTATCTTTGGCTCAAGTCGGACGCTATCAAGCACCATGTCAGAAGGCGATTGACACCTTTACAATTACAGTAGATAAACTTACAAAAGCAACCTGGAAAGCTTGAACCATGTGTCCTACTCAGCAGCCGCTTAGCTGCAAGAAATTGCAACTAAGGAAGAGATTTCACTATCTTTAAGTGTATGTGTACAAATAGCACTTGTAACGCCCTCGTTGAATTTCAGCTTTTGGCATCCTTGTAATCCTTGAATTATCCTTGAATTTTGAGTCAAATGTTCTGTACAAACCTTGTAGATGTAAAACGCAGAAATGCTTTTATGAGACAACCGCTTGAGAGATGAGAATAAAATTTGTTGCATTTGAGAGAAAGAGGTAAATTCTAACGACTCTGGGAAGCAGAATGTTGGCCTAACACCTTGCATACTTTACGAAAATTGCCAAAATTGGTGAGTTTAAAAAAAAATAGAAGCACAATGTTTTCAAATTTGTAACTCTATGCCAAAAACAGATATTGCAGTTCCATAAAGCGTATCCATTAGAGCATCTCAAACGAACAAATGGGATAAATGAATTTACACCTTGCGTAAAATTGTCACAATGTTTGTGAGGGTTTTGTCCAAAGTCCTACAACAAGTTACTGGGATATTTCAGAGCCGTGTATAATACATCAGTTTTGTCCACCTTAAATGTAAAATGAACTGCAGTTTGCAGAGTTTACAGGTGCACATTCAGTGGAACGTTCTAACAAAACCCGATTTTACCAAGTTTTCTATTTTACGAATGTTTTCAATTCCATGACAAATATTCATGGAGCCTAATGAATTGGAGCAATGAAATGAGCACCAATGTCATGCCTGATTTAACAAAACTTAGGCAGAAATTATGGGCAAAGAAACATGTCACAGGAAACCTGTTACATTCAAAGTGCCTAGAAATTCATTCAAGTATTGCTGCAGTTAACTCCATGACCATGTCAGCTTAAGGTGGGCTGTTCTTACAGTTAAACTGAGGTTTAACTGTATTTTATATGTGACACACACCAGCGCTGACCCACTTTAGAGGACAACAAGGAAGCTTGAAAGGAAGTTGAGGAACTTAGAGAAGCTAATGGGATAGAGAATGATAGATGTAACGTTGGGAGTTAAAATGACAGTGGCTTTGATTACAGATCAAATGCTGGAATACTATATCTTACTTGAAATTAAGAGTTAGGAGTAGGGAAGGTCATGAAAGGGCTCAGAACAGAGAACTTGTCTATTAGAGAAATAGAACATTGTGCTGAGAAAGCAAAATATTGTCGAGGGCCACGGAAAATGAGACTGAGTGTTGGCATTGGTAAATTTGCAGCCATAGAGTTGACGTAAAACAGTAGTACAGTCGAACCCAGATATATCGAACCCACATATAATGAATTATTGTGGATAACGAAGAGGAGTAAAATCCCCTTGACATTTTTTGTATAATATTTTATTTTACATATCGAATTACAACTCTGAGGGAGGCTTTTACCTGGCAGCTGTTGATGACAGTGACACGCCAGCATGTTAACACTGCAACTTTCTGAACACGCCTTCTCACAGAGGGATGATGTGCGGCCCCACATCTGCAACAAGTACCATCTTGCAAGCTTCCTTCCCCCAGACTAAAGAATGCAGGGCCACGAGACATCGACACCACAACAGCCCACACTACTTGGAGGACAACCGGACAGGAAAGCATCATTTAGGAAGCAGTTCTTTGTACATAAGTAGTCTGTGCCGCAAAATTTGTTTTTTCTTTCTTTCTTTTGGCACGACAACAGTTTATTACATCACTGCATCTCAGCATACATACCGCTTTTATGAAAAGTTTTGCCATTTGGTGTTTGTTCGTAGCCCTGTCCTGAGAAAGAGCAGAGTGCTTGTGATGCATGCCTGTAAGAAGCCTAGACTGAAGAAGCCTAGACTGTTTGCATGATAGGAGACATACTGGCGCTTTCTCCTAGCTGTGTTGTTCTACATCTCAAGGGAGGTGTAGAGGGTTTTGGCATAGTAGAGACGTAACAGCATAGAGACATGCCACAGTACTGAAAGGTGTATCTGGGAACATTTGCTGCACTTGTGGTGACACCTTGTAAGACTGCGATAAACTTTATTGTGCTAGAAACATTTTGTTTGTTTAGCATAGCACACTCCTTCCCACCTCAAAAAAGACTTCTTACACAATTGCATAACTCAGTACTGAAGGAGAGGCATGAAAGTATCTTCGCGATGCTTTCAACACTTTTATGCCAGCAGATAAATGTAAAATAGCTGGACATTAGTATCACTTGTTGGGAGCTGGGGACGCTGTCTTGTTCAACTATTCCTGAACTATTTCACGGCATGGGGGAGGCCATTAGCAGTACGCATTTCCAGCATCTGGTCTTACTCTTGAGAAACTGACTGAGCCAAGTGCTGCTTAGATTTGGCCATGTGACGAGAACCAGTGTGTACTTGGTTAATGAAGACAGCTGGGCTAGTTGGTGCATTCTATATTGCCGAGACGTAATTAGGCACAGGAAAAGGCGAAGGATAGGAAGAAGTAGACAGGACAGTGCGCTAACTTTAACCCTCCCAGGGCCAGGGTCATTCTTTTGTCAGATTGAAATTTTCCTGCAACTTATTTCGAGAAAAAACAAGCAAATCATTTTTTGGATAGCAATAATGAGTTTTAGATTTTGCGCACACAAAGTAAGGGGACGCAAATCACCACATGTACAAAAGCATGCAAAATGGTATACAAAAGGATGCAAGCAGGGCATGGTGGTTTTGGGTACACGGGCACTCGGGTGTGCTATTTCTAAACCTCCCCAATAAAGCTACAACATAATTTTTAATGTGGGCATTTTTATACGTGGGTTGGCGTTAAATACATGGGCAAACTATCACAATTAAAATTTTTGATAATCAAATAAAATTCACACAATTTATTTTTGTGTTCAAAGTAGGTTTGACACAACTAGGGCCCCACTTCTATTCTGATATATTCCATTTCATTTTCAACTTTCATCTGTTGTGTTGAAGGCGTCACTCCAGCGAAGGCTGTGGTGCAGCAGCCTATGAGCCACATCTAAACTAATAGCAACGAGTCAAAAGAATGAAAATGAAGCGGATCGTTAAAGAACACCGCCCGAGGGCCACGTGGCCATAGCGAAAGCGAGGCATACTGCGCGAGCGCCCGCAAAAAGAAAAAAAGTCATGTACGCCCGTCAGAAAAATGAAGCGAGTGAGAAACTTGCAGTAACCAATTTCAGATTTCTAAATGAGATTCCATTACTTATTGTGCATCTCGGGAAGAAAGAGATGCACTTGTGGCATTATCGCGAGTTTGTGAACGCTCGCCTATAAACAAAGTAATCACACACCTACGGGAGAGTGCAGGCGAGCATCTCATGCTAATGCTTTCAGTAGTAAGGAACGCGATAGAAATCAGTTTTTCCAATGCCTGTAACTCAAAACGACACACACAACAATGCCAACTATAAATTGCGCAAGCACGCGCATGTGCATGCAGAAGTAAACTAGGCAGAGCGGGAATACTTCCAAACTACTACAGTGGTTCTGGCTGAATCAGTTTTGACGAAAGCCAAGGGGTGGCAGCACAATAAGAATTTTTTTCTAGAAGTCACGAAAGGTTTCAGCACCTCTGGAGCGATGCACATTAATGTTCGGTTGCTGCCGTACATGTATGGCCATAACCACTTGGGAGTTGTCACCGCCGCCTGCATGTATGGTGTTGACCCTCAAAGGTTTGACACCACTTTAGTTAAAGTTAGCGCTCTGTCCTGTTAGTCTTTTATGTCTTCCTGCACCAAATTATGCTTCGGCGTACTTGGCATGACATAGCCAAGGTCAAGGAGAGAGTGCTGTGCACTTTGACTGAACGCGGTCTCACATGTTGTTGCCAACAACGCTGATGTACACACCTATGCCATCCAGTACTCTGTTATTCGTCTCTGCTATGAAGTCGTAAATGTGCCAGAACTTTCTACTGAGTGTTGAAGTAATATTTTACGTTATTGTGTTATTTGGTGCTTTGTGCTAAATCTCATAAGGTGAGGCTTTTATCTGCTCTATGTATACCGTTGTTTTTAGCTGCAAATATTTTTGTTGGTTTCTGTGCAATAGCATTTGCTTAAGAAAAAAAATGCGTGATGAAAAAATGTGCAGTAGGAAGGGATGGAGAAGAATTCTATATAAAATTAAGACTTTATTGTTTTTTAACTGATGTGATACAGAAATTTGAACAGCTGCCTAACCTAAGTGCAGTGCAAACTTATATATGTAAGAGTTTTAGGATATGCCAAGTTTTAATTGTATTTTGTTTTATGCCTGGTGTGGCATGTGTCACTGCCCCGGGAGTTTAGGGCAGGGCCAACTACAGCATTAGTAGCTGATGCCGTTGTCATGAAGAGGAAAATAATTTGTTGTATTGTTTTTGTTTGTTTGTGTGCAATGCAATGCTTCATCTGAGACAGCAAAGGCCCGAGACTGTTTTCAGAATGTATAAATCATAAGCCCGGTTTTATTGTTCATTTGGACAGATTGCTTGTGGCAGGATTCATGTCATGTGTCCGTTCTTCCTTGCATTTGATTTCACAAGCAGCTCAGTTGTACTGAGCCACACAACAGAGAGAGAAAGAAACTAACATACTTGTGTAAGTTCAGGCCAGAATTGCCAGAAGAACAGTACATGAAATGAAAGAAAAAAAACATTTTGACACCGCCAACCATCATCTGTTTGTACAGTGACCCACATACGTGAGCCATCAGCATTAAAATGTCTTTCATGTTTACTTCAGATTCATAACACTCAAATCTCGCACAGAAGCTGCATTTTGTAGCCTTGCATTAATAGATCTGGCATTGGTGCGTGCTTGGTTTATTTGGTAGTAATGGAAAACTACCATCGCCTGCAAGCCTGGCCAGCCAGTTGGACTGGTGCTGCTATGAGGGGGGGTAAACAAAACTATTGGCATGGGAAACAGCAAGGGCCATGGGCTTAACAGGCAACTTAACTCACACTCTTAAAGTCCAAATTGCAGAGGAGGATGGCTTTCCACTTTTTGCCAAATGAGCTTGGCAAGTGTCAGTGCCAGATGTGTTGTTAGAAAGGAAATCCTCACTCACAACAAAAGCTCTGTATAAGAGCCAATTGAAACTCGTGTGGTTGGTGAGGACAAGCCATACAGATCTGGGGCATGCAAAGACACAGCACTGCAAATAGACTGTATACCCCTGCAATTTTTTTACTAATATTGTGCGAGTGTCAACCGCAAGGCGTGTCAGCGGACTTGTAGCGGAAAGGGGCGGCGGGATCGGCGAATTTATGTGCAGGCACACAATTCGATTTCCAGTTTGAACGTATTCTGCTGTGCGGTTTGCTCCAGAAGTGCCCCTTGCCGCTACACGGCCCCCGACACATTGTGCGGTCAACCCTCACGCAATAGTATTAAAAAATTGTAAGGGTGTACACATGGTGAGCATTGATGCTGTGTGTTTTCGATCTGCACTTTAGTATAGTTTACTCAATGTGAGATGTCAGTTCTACCAAGTTGTACTTCTTTAAAACTTTGCCCAAATAAGCATAATGCCACGGACACATGAAAAAAGAAGGGATAAATTCAAATAAGAGTGGAAATGTCTGAAGATACCATGGTGATCTGTTTGTGTGGCTGGCTGGGAACTTTGTAGGGGAAGGCCAACAGCATCTGGTATATTGGCCACTGAAGAACAAAACATTCTTGTTCCACCCTTTCTTTTAAAAAAAATGTATTTGAGTTGACTCATTCAACGTTAGTTTGCCGGTGGCTGTTCACATTCACAACTGCCTGGATTGGCAGAAGTGTTGCACCAGCAGAAAGGGGGCTTTCGTGAGTGACATGAATTTTGTTTCTTGTTTCATATACTGATGGGAGCCCATTGGCTGCTTTGACTGTGTCAATACAAAACTTGCTATTACTTATATTTCATTCTTTCGGTGAAGTGCAATTTCTGTAAGTTGTCAAGGAGACAACTGTAATGGCTAGCAATTTGCTAAGAGTATGTTAAGTATGCTGCAAAATGTGTAGCAATGCTAAGAATGCTTGTGAGTGCATTCATGATACAAAAATATATGTATAGAAAATTTATAACACTGGTAACTAATGTGCCAAAAACAGAACGCTAATGCCGACAAACTTTTCCCAGTGAACCTTGAAAACCTGACCTGCTGTACCTGCTGCAAAAATATATTAATATGTGCAAAAAAAAGAAAGGTGTGAATGTGTTGTGGTTTTTGTTCTATGCTGAAAAGACTAGCAGAAAGTTTTTATTATTATATTAGTTGTTATTATTTCAATGCCTGAATCACATATCATTATTTCTCAACATGCATATTGATCATACTTGCTGTCCCCAAAATCGGTTTGTAAGAATAGCTTCTTACAGCGGGTGCCCTTGCCAGAGAATTTGTATTAATGAGTAACTAACAGCAAAGGGAAAATGTTTCAACATGCTGTAGACTGTTGATAAAAGTGCAATCTCTAATTCATATGGCCAGATAAAAAAGGCCAGTCGAGAAAAAAAAAAGTGGGGGAAGATTTTTTTTAAGGTAATGATTCTAGTTTCAGTACTGAAAAGAAACATGCAGAGTATGTAAAATACAAAGTGAATCCACTGCAGGCAATATCCATGAGCTAGTTTCCTCACATGGTTTGAACATCACCACTAAAAAGTGCCCTGCACTTGGGAAAACAAATGAGTCGCTACAGATGTGCTCCTTGCTTATGCACACTTTCGAAGTGCAGGTGCTGCCATTCAAGTAGCGGTGTTCGAGCCATGTAAAGAGGAGCCTTCTTGTGCAGGTCATTTGCATGTTGTAGGACCGAGGAGGGACGGCATTGCTTGTTTATGCACATAAGCTGAAAAGCGGTAGCACTACGCTGTAGCTCTGTGCTGATGTGGGTATGCTTGGCAATATAAGATCACGTATAGTGTGATTCAGTCACATGTTTATCTATAAATGCCTTTACATATTACTGCTGTGATGAGTTCTCATGGAACGTGCAGTGGAGTAAACGCACCTACACCGTGCTTGACTCTCGGAGAGAAAGAATGTTGTGAAAGTATTGTACCAGAGAGTGTCAAGGGAGTACACGGCATGCCGAGTGGTGCACATTACAATCTGGCTCGAAAGAGTGGAACAAGTTTCGGGAGCCTACATTACTGCTTTCGGCTGCAGTTATACATTTATCAGCAGATTTTATCTTTCACACATTTTGAAAAAAAAAGAATAATATCGAGATGTTCCGCATGCGGTCCACAGTGATCAATAACAGCTATTCCACATATCTGTATTCCTATGGAAACCTGAAATTTATATAGAATCGATATTATGACTCGTAAGAAAGAGTAAGATAGGAATTTATGGAAAACATTAAATTTGCAAAAATTGTTTTTGATATATGTGAGCCTTGTTCACCAAAGGTTTTTCTGCGATCTAGATTCTCAGACAATGCAAGATGCAGTCCCTGGGCTCAAAAAATGCTGCGTCTCATGCAAGTTGTGGCTTACTGCAGTCTCCTTGAAAAGTCATAATGTGGTTCATCATAACTTGGTCGAAACTTTCAGCCAGTATTTGAGTATGTACTGAAACAGGGTTGGCTGGCTTGGCGAATATATGGTTGAGGTGACTGCTGGCTTGCATATTTGTGTGCTGAAGTGGAAGAGTGGCCACAGCAGTTTAACCTGTGCTATATCATTACATGTTATCATACCATGCCAGCTGTAAAAACTGTGTATGCTTTTAGACGTTCCGATGAGAAGGCTTGTCTCTCTAGATTGTTGTTTGTTAGCTATGGCACATTGTTAATGAGCGTAGCTGTTGTCTGTGTGCTGCTGTTGGTTCTTTGGAGAGTTTAAGAAAGCTCTTGGTGAAACGGGAATGCCAGGGAATGGGAAAAAAAAGAAAAAGATAAACAAAAAAGGAAACTGAAGATAATGAATGCATATATGAGAGTGCCATTAAACGATGTGTAAATGTGTGCACTTATCAGAGGATCTCACTATCATTTCTGTACGCTGTGTGCTGGCCAATTTATGGCGTATACAAGGAAAGTCTCAGGCAGGGTTGAGTGTGTCGCTTCTAAATGTTGTGAAACTTGCTGCTTGTGTTTTCTTGTTATTGTTCTTGAGAGAGTAGGCACAGCGCAAAGGTGATGTGCTGTTCTGAAAGCGTGCTGAAGTATGCAAAAAAAAAAAAAAGGGGCATCTATGGAAGTTAGCATTTGTTGAGCTGACCTTTGTGGCATTTGTCCCATACACTAAACCCCCGAAAGGCACAAAGGACATTGGCTTGCGTGCGCTTCTAGTTTGTGCCGTTTGTGTTAAGGTTTTGAATTAAGTAAAAAATAAAATACAATCTGTTCCACAGCAGAGCTTAGAGGCTGAAATTGAGGCTGCAAGTGTTTTTTAAGGCTGCCAAATTTCCTGTCCTGCTTTTTGTTTGTACTCTTTCCCTACATCTGCGTCCATGAAGACTGCTAAAAGTAGTACTTTTTGTATCTGACGGAGATTCATCAAATTAGAATAATTTTCGTGGTAACCTGCCTTCAGTTGCGTTTAATGTTACTTTGCTGGCTTGTCACTTCATTAGTCAATATTTCAAAGAAAATCCTAAAAGGGGGTGCGTTCTACCCTCTAGCTGTGCCCAGTGTGTGCTTTTCTCAAGTCATCTCGCTTGTAAAGATTCTGCACTCAATACCTCAGCATCGGCACCCGCCTCACCCATGTCCCACTTTTACTCTGGATGTCTCCTTTTCCTTGGCTTTTGTGGGGGCACTTTCACGTGCATAGGAGTGCCACAGCCAGATGGATAATCTATCATACTAGCCTAGTTTGACTATTATCATCTAGATGTCATTATAGCTATACTTCACATTTTATACTCTGGGCGGGGGTGAAAGAATAAACAAAAAGAAGGGGGCCAGTGGTCTAGACGTGTACATTATCTGCTGTGTTGAGTGTGAAAAGCAGCATGCAGCGCAGGGGTACCAGAGACCGCACCAGGCTGTTTGAGTAGTTGTGTTGCTAATGGAAATTTTTGCGATAGTGCCTGATCTCCGTACTCCAGCTGGCAAAACTAGACAGCGTTACAGTGTTTCCCATGCATGCCTTCCTTTGTGATTTGGCAAGTGCAAGTTGTGGTGCGAAAAACACTTTGAAGGAGAAACTCCTCTGTTGCTTGTCTGCATTATCACGTGACTGAATAAGGTCACTTCAAGGCATGCATATGAGGGAAGAAAATTGATAAGTGTCATCTAGTGGCATACAGTGCAAGTTTCCATGGCAACTGTGGTTGCAGAATGGAAGCAGGTCTGTTGCATTCGCCTGCTGTTGGACAATGCCAGCACACGTGAATGGCTCAGTGTCACCAGTAGCCTTTGTGAGGCTACCTGGCTAAGCTGGAGTTTCTGCTCCCAAATGTTGCTTGCTCCACAAGTCTTGGTTGTAGGGGGAAATGTTTCCGCAAATGTGTTATCAAGGACCGAAATCTGAGTAATTGTTGGTACGCTTGCATAAAAGCTTTATGCTGAAAGAGTGCCGCTAGAAAAGGAAAGAGATACACTAAAATATCAGTTGAGAATCTAAACTGTGAAGAAAAGGAAATGACAGAGAGATGCTCCCGTAAAGGACACTTGAGGATGCACGAGTAATTTGTGCAGATGTAGCCAGAGTCCAAATGGAGCTGTGCGTCCAGTCGGTCACTTAAATGGTGGGCAAGAAGTACAGGACACATCGTGTCGATTGAGAACAACATGCCTTCAGTGCTTTTTCTACTCCCATCGTATTAAACTGCAATTTCCATATAGAAGTGCCACATAATTTGTAGCCGATCTTCCTCATGTTCGAAAAATACCCAAGTTTTACTCTATAACCCACACTGGCTCTGTATGCCAAGCTGAAGCAGTGGCATGCACATTCGGGTTGAGTATGACGAGAACTGCCTGCATTTGTTTGAGGCAGCCCAGGTCATTAGTATTTTGTACAGTACACTGAAGAAGTCTCACCTCTTCGATGCTAGAATTTTTATGCAAGCTTCTGACCAGATGCGTCTAGACAGTCGTAGTGCTCTTGTGTAGTTAACAAAAAATGTTTGGTAATGGCAACACTTTGCGTTGCACTGTTGGCGTGCTCTTCTCTCGACTTCAAACTGCAGTTTTATTGCAGTCATGCAGAACTTGTAGAAATCAAAATCTCAAAACTTTGTGCTGTGTGTAATGCGACTGAAGGAGCCAAATGTTGAGCTTTGAGCCTGCTGCTCAACTAGATTGAGCATCTCGGATTAGGAGCACTATTGCACTACATCTTGTTCTGGCAGTGCCTTGCCCACAAAAATTGTTTGGGCTTCAAGGCAAGTGAGCTGGTTTTAAGCAACTCTTTGGCAGTTTCGCAACTGCAGTAGGGTTTTTTTTTTTTTTTTTCAATTTTCTTAAACTGGTTTGTACTATACCAATTACAAGAGAAAGTGTACACATACAGGCATCACTAAAACCGCTTGTTACTTGCTATCGTAGAGCTTCGTACTAGAATTACTGGAGGGAAGCCCCTTGCCAGTGTTGATAACAAATATGGCAGTTTGACCATGATGAAAACTACAGGATGTTAGAATTGTCTTGCATCCATGTGGCCTTCTTTTGTAATTCTTTTAAAGCAATTTGTCTTTGCTGATATGTGTAAATGATATTGCTTTAGCTCAAACTCCACCTAGCTGTTTCTAGTGCTTCTAATGTAACGCAAACAATAAAGTCACAAACTGTCAGATCTGAGAAGCATGTGTACAAAACGACAGGTTTCATTTATGTGCTCAAGATTCTGCGCCACACTTAGTTCCAACATTGAATTGTTGCTGTAAGGTATTGCTGGGACGTAAACAAACTAGGTCACTATCAGTAATCATAGAAGTGTAACCAAATCAGCTCATGAGATTAAGGTTGATCATTCGATTAGCAGTTGAATTGTTGGAACTCTACACTACCCTCCGGTAATGTTTACATGAAACTAACTGCTACATGTATGCCAGTCTAAATTTACACGATGCAAGCATATTTTAAGCAGAAGCATTGTCTGTGCATACCTAAAAATAAAAATTTGAGAATTTTTCAGCGAATAGTTCTTGTCATGAATTGTTATCCTTCCCACTTTATTTGTAACTGCTAGTGAGTACTGCTGTCACAGTTTGCTTAAATGGAATCAGCTGTGTACATTTCTATGCCCCTGCTGCTGTTTTTGTGCAATTAAACATATAATTGCGCATTTATTATACTGTCTTTCATTGAGTCAACCAAATAAACAAACAATCTACTGTTGTGGTACTGTTTTCTTAATCTGCTTGCTGCCAAGCCTCGCTCTGCAGAAATACTGCAGTACTGCAGCGAAAACACCTTTGGTGATTTTTCAAACCTTATCTGTTCAATAAAGCAGGACTTTGTTCAGTTCAGGACCCCACAAGCAGACGAGAGCAAGAAAATGGCTCAGGCATGCATGTTTAATGACAGTGCATTCTTTACTTTTGAGAAACTGGGCCTAAAAGGTATCGGCTCAGTGTTAGCATTATGTGCCACCATCTCGGTGATGAGATTTGTTTTGTACGGTCGGGCCTTGCTTGTTCACGCTAATTCTCCATCAAGCACATGGTTATTGTTGCTAGATATTGTAGCCAACAGGTGCACTTTTACATTCTTTATTTGCGTTTCGCTTGGCCATGAGCAAAAATATAGCCGAGTAAGGTGCATGCGAAATGTCCTACTGACAACGTAAAACCAACATTGGGAACAATGAAATTGGAATAGTGTATCAACTGTGCCTCCATAATACTACATGACAGTGAACTTAAGCTGTTCATTATGCTAACAATTAAACTAGTTTTCGTTTGCCATATTTTATCTAATATGTAATTCGGAAGAGTGAAGGGGATATCTGAGTGGCACTTGCGTGCTATCTTTGTATGTTGCTTATGTATCTTCGGTTTTTCCAGTAAATGCTCAGTTGTAGGAGGCACAGAGTGTGCCATCGTCCTTCATGTCTCTCATTCTAAGCGCCATTTTAAAGATGAATGGCAACTCACAGTTATGTTGAGATAACTCTATAGTGTTACCACAAACCCTACTAGTCGAAAGGCGCAGAGCACGCAGTCGCACACTATAGAGGGAAACGCTTGGGAACAGATAGTACAACTCAAGTGCACATTCATTGCACAAGACCCAGAATGCAAAACTAAAGTAGTTTCTTGTGCTCTTCGAGATGGTTTATATTTATTAACTTTTGTTTAGCAATGTCCCTCTGTTGATAGCATTGCTGAAGGCATTTCTTGCTCTTCCAGAAACTCTAACAAGCCGTGGCGTCCAAAGAAACGTGGCAAATATCCATAGTGTTTGCAGGAGTGTAGTAACCCAAAGCTGTAGAGACATGAAAAAGGTGGAGAAAACAAGAGACCGAAACTGTAGGCTCCTTGCAGCATGCGAGAGAATAGTATTTGGCTTGGGTGTTCATTACAGCATTGCCTACAGTTGGGTAGATCACGTACCTCAATGATGCGTTGCAGATGCTCATCTACGATGCTGTTTCATGGCATAAGTCAACTGTATACCTGGTGAACAACAGCCCGGTACAAGTAATCCTAAAGGTTGCCTTTGTGGCGTAGTCATAACTTAACCACATGGGAAACTAAATGAGTTAACTGGATTGGTTGATTAGATTTATGGAATGGCAAAGGGCTCTGTCTTACAAGCAGAGCTAGGCATGTCAGAAATACAATTGCAAAAGAGAGATGGTAATATCACTTTAAAATGTGCATGCAGCTGCTTGTGATGTCAATTTTTGTACTGTGCGATTACGTAATTCTCTATTAATAAGGATTACACCGCATTCACATACATTAATCAATATGCCAACTTTTGTGGACTTCCCTGTAGTAGAAGATACGAGAATATGTTGAGAAATGGCTCTTGTCACTAGCACTGTGGTTTCGGCATGAAGTCCAGGAAATTAAGTTTGGCCATCATTTACTAATAAGCAGTCTTTTTATGCCAACGATACACAGAGTATTGAAGGAGTAACCCACTAGTCCACACTGATCTAGCCTTGCATATTACTGTCCCATAAAATGCTTTAACTCAGACTAGGCCTTTGGCAAGCTTTGTTTTTTCCAGACAAAGCATTAAAACAAATGCAGCTTCTGCAACTGAAAGAGCAGTCAAACATGCCAAGCATCAGAGAGAGCGTGCACATTTGAAACACGCATTAAAGTACTTTTGCTTTGCAGGCTAGTTGGTATATTTTTGCATGAAATGCTATGCAAAGGGAAAAGAACAGTCTACTTTTCCCTATAAATATTGTACAGCATTTTAAGTTCTTAGCATTTACTACAACTGTGCTTACACAGTGCCCATGTTCAAACCTGTTTAAGGCTATTGTTGTACGTAGCCTGTTTAATGCTAGTGCATGAAATTAAATGCTATAGCATTTAATGGTGCAATTTAAACAGGCTAAACAATATACACACAACTCGTGGTTGAAAATAAAACATTTACTTCTGCCAGGACCATACAGGCATGGAATCATAAGAGCAAGCAACCACAAGTAGGGACACGCAGGATCTTCAAGCCAGGCCCTTTTTCCCAAATTTCAGGCCAAGCCATCATACAGTGCGCCTTCCGCAACCCACAGGTGCTGTCCGAGACACCAGTCGCACAGTCGACCAGCAGTGCAAATGTCCAGCAAGGGGCACCTCACAACAGCTTCTACCTTGCGTACACCCACATACTATGCAAGCCAAAGTAAAATTGAACACATTTCTGCCATTCAAGTTCATTGGCACATCAGCATGGAAGTTCAATGTGCCACAGTGCTTGTGCATGTACAAAACATGACACAATCTCACCCGCTCATGCGACAACCAACTTCGATGGCAGAACTATGTTCCATTTAACTTCTGGCGCACATAGTATCTGACAGTTCACTTTGCAGTGACTGCTGCACGAGGTGCTCACTCTATAGCCTGAAATAAAAGATGCATTTACCATTTTAAATACGCTGTCTGTCGCTAAAAATCATGGTGTCATTATGTGTATTTGACAGAGTTCATGCTTTTATGTGCACGCGTGTGCATTTTACGTTTGGCCTTACACCAGCGAGCACACCTGCAAGGTTAGTAACATTTAACGCATTTCTCTGAAATGAGAGAATTGATTATAGAGAAGGCAGACAGATAAGCCCGAGCTAGGATGTCCTTTCTTGCTACATTGCACAAGGGATGGTGGAAAGGAGACAAAAAAGACTGACGAAAGATAACAAGAACAGCATATACAACAACCGCACATGCAAAGGGTCGTGTATCTTTGTTTCTGGGTTTTTTTACACCCGTGGCTTGTAGTTAGCCCGAGCTGTCAATTGATTTCTTAACTAGCTTGTGAGAAATTTCTTCCGCGAAGAATAGGGCAATATTGGCTCGTGTGCTTTGAAGTTTTGTTGGTTGCTACATGTGACAATTCAGGCTCATGTAAACAGTAGTATGCATTCATATTCACAACGCAAATCAAAAACAAGCTCACAAAGAAACAAACTGCAGTGGAGTCTCGTTGATACGATTCTGCATAATACATATTTCAGGATAATAGGTTTCTTTTTCCTTTCCCGATGATACGATTTGGTTGGATAATACGATTTTCGGATGATGCGCTTTATTTTCCGGTTCCCGTGAAGATCGTATCAACGAGATTCCACTGTAAATAGACTTAAAAAGTGCTGGATATCAGTTAAATTTTATTAGACTTCAGAAATACGCGCACAGGCGCAAACATTGTGCACAAGCATGGATGAGAAAACCGATAGTGATAAAAATATAAATAAATGAGATACCGATCTCCTATACAAATCCCTACCAAATAGTCCATAACAGCCCTCATAGCTACTCTTGCTGCAGTGCCTTTGCCTGCCAGCGTCTTTCACTGAAGCGTGTACACAGGGCAGTTGCAAAACATGTTGCAATCTTTCATAACAACTGGCATTGCTCACAGTTTGGGCTGTCTACATGGCCAATGAGGTGTGCATAGCACTGAGTGAAGGCGATGTCCAGGCGAATTCGGTGCAAGCATAGGCACTTGCTTGGCTTCGCTTGACTTTAGCTGGGAGCCGAAAGCCCTGTCAGGGTCTATTTCTCTCAAGTGCCTGAGCAATGGTCTAGTTGAGCCCAGCGAGCTACTGTGCAATATCACATGAACAAGGTTGGCAAGGAGTTTCCATCAATTTGCGAGTACGAGTTCGTTACCTTGGCAGCCTTAAAAACAGGATTCTTGCTTCTGCATCAGCTAGCTCATTGCTGGCCAAGCCAGAGTTCTGGCACCAATTGAAAGGTAATAAAGGGACCATTCCTCAGCACAAGATCAAATGGCTGTACGACATCTAGGACTAAGACACAATAGTGTCCCCTCTTAAGGAATCGGTGGCTTGCAGTACTGATTTTACAAAAAAAAAAAAGTACCGTCCACTTAACGGTGTCGGGCTGGAGACAAAGTGGACAGCTTCTCTCATTGCAACTAGTTCTGCAGCTGTTGACGACCTATGGTTCAATTTGAATTGAGAGGTACCTACGTGGTTGTAGGATCACAAAGGTACTAGTCATTGAGATGCACAAAGTTACGGATCTGCGGCAGCCAAAAATGTTTAAAAATTAAATTATCAAGTTTTATGTCAAAACCACAATTTGATCGTGAGGCGTGGTAGGGAACTCTGGATAAATTTTGATCATTTGGGATTCTTTATTGTGCACCCAAATCTAAGTGCACGAGGGTTCTCGCATTTCACCCCCATCGAAATGCGGTTGCTGCGACTGGAATTGAACCCGCAACCTTGATCATCAAAACGTGGCCGTCACAGCCAGAATTGCAAACCCACGACCTCATGCTCGGCAGCGCAATGCCATAGCCACTGAACTACCGCAATGAATAATAAATAAATGTACTTAGTGACTAAACAATTTCTTTTTTCTCTCTGGGGATGAATTGCTGCTTTCTTTCACAAAAGTTACTGCTCACCACACAAATGGCATGAAATGCAAATATGTATTTTAGTTCCATTAATTACCAATCAATGATATGCAGGAACTGCAAACTACTAGAAAGCTACCAACAACAGTCTCTTTTAAACAAAGCAATGGATATTCATTCCCACAAAAGAACTTCAGGTGCAGCCAAGAACCCCCAAGAAATGGAAAGACTCGTACCTGGCTATGATTTCTGCATGCCGGTGACTGGCTGCACAGGCTTCCCTTCGCTGACTTCCAGAACTCGTGTGACAATCTATTGAATGTGATGAAGGGAGTGGCAGGAAGTTATATGTGCAGAGATATTCAGCTGACCAAAAAACTAGGTCAAGGCATGGTTGAAGTAGTCTTAAAATTTGCTGCAAGGGTGTTTCTTAGCTTAATAATATTGACAGCATAATACAAGGTTTGTTTTAGCTTCTAAGTTCAACTGGAATTTGCACTAAGGGTGTGGTAGACATACGGGGGACAGAACCACAACAATTTGCATTAAGTGGTGGCACCCATGCAATAGCTCTTGAAAGTTGCTCTTGTGACATAGTGAAGGGAAATACTTTTCCTTTCAATTAACTTGCAAACAGTCACCTCAAGTATTTCACCAGTATAATCAGACTTCAAGGATGCATTTTCCATCACTGCCCAAACAGATAACCAAGAACTGAACAAGATGATCAAATTTCAGTGTTGCAACTGTGGTGCCGAACGTATGGATGTTTCATCGCTTAGAAATGCTCTACGTGCTGGTTAATTATGCCACTTTTTACGCTTTAAATGTTGCATAACACATAGGTACAAACGTGGACTCCTAACAATAACTCGGTACAGCAGTAAAATTACCTGAATAGTAAGCACCAAGCTTAATTTCAACATATTGTCACGGGCGGCGATCTTGTGGTCGGTGGATGGACGATGACGACGGTGCGGCTATCTGGTATGCACGCGCTAGCCCTACCATTGCTGCACTGTTGTGCGCCTTGCCTTGTAAATATATCCATTGTATATAGATTCTCCCCGTAACATCTTTGGTGGAGGTGCAAGGTAAGCTCGCTACAACACCGAGAACTGGATCTTCATAGCATGTTGCTGCCACCACAATGACCGACCAAGCGACCCAGTGTGAGCAAGGCCCGTCACCGGTCATTCTCTTGCACCCTCGTGATCCCGGGACATTCAATGGTAAAAGCAGCGTGGATGTCGATAAGTGGCTGGCTATGTATGAGCGCATCAGCAACAGTAACAAGTGGGAGCTGATGATAATGCTTGCGAATGTCATTTTCTATTTGCGGGACACTGCGCGACTCTGGTTCTAGATGCATGAGGAAGATTTGACAAGTCGGGACGTTTGTAAGCAGAAATTATGCAATCTACTTAGGAAACCTATTGGACGACAACTAGCGGCCAAGAAAGAACTTGCAATTCGTGCACAGATGTCCACAGAGCCGTACATCTATATTCAGGATGTGTTGTCTCTGTGCCGCAAGGTAGACAAGGACATGCCTGAAGCGGACAAAGTCGGACACGTACTGAAAGGCATAGCCGATGACACCTTCAATCTGCTGTTAAGAACTGCTTAAAGTCGAGTCGGTCATCGCAGAATGTTGTCGTTTTGAGCTGGCAAAAACTCAGTGCATCACTCGTCGCTTCGATCGACTTCCCACTACGGCTGCCACGTCCTCGTGGGAAGGTTTAGCCACGCTCTGTCAAGCGCAAGCTCCAGAAAACGTCACCAGGCACCTTATTCTGAAATGTTCCACTTCAGCGATAGTTCGCCTTTCGCCTTCAGGTGCGCGCTGATTGGCTGGTTGAGCAAAATTGAGTAACGTTGGGCTCAATGAGCCAATCAGCTCATCCAATTTTGCTGAAACAGCCAATCAGCGCGCACTTGAAGGCGAAAGGTGAACTATCATCGAAGCAGAACGTTTCAGAATACGGCCTCAGGATCATTCGCCAAGAACTTGAGGCCGTGGCACCTGTTACCCCTCATGACAGTATGCAAGACAACAACCTGGCTACTATTTCGCTAATTCAGGCCGTCGTTCGCCAAGAGGTCGCGAATATGGGCATTTTACCTGCTGGCGGGTAAATAATAATACAATATAAGTAACAATATAATTAAATAAACCATTAATCACAGCTACAGCGAGTGAAAGCGTGCGAGGGTCAGCTGACGATTGCGGCTCAAAATCACACGCGCGAAGGAGGAAAGGTGGGGCGAAAGCATGCTTCTGTCACATGCGAGGCACAGGTGGGGGGGGTTAGTCCGGTGACGACAGCGCAGGCGCCGTATCTTAAAAAGCGATCAGCGACGCAGAAAAAGTGCGCGCCCGCACAGTGTCATACCGTACTCGGACATTAACTGCGTACTGCACGGGCCGCATCTTTCCTTCTTTTTTCCCCTTTATTTGTTTACATTGCTAAATCAAACAATGGCGGGGGCTAAGATAAAAGCTGCAGTGAGGTAGCTGGACGTGCCCTTAGCCTTCGTGTTACACGGTGGCAGTCAGTCGCACAGTCAACAGTATACAGAAACATTACATATAAATGTTACAGTACAATAACTAATCAGTGCAAGAGAGTTTTCAATAGGGTAACAAGGAAATTGAAGAATGGCAAGTAAAAACAATGCAGATAGTACACACCACCACATTACATACACATGCAAGACAACAACAGCGATCTGCTTTGGGCACAGAGTCTAGGCAGTGTAGGTGCGTTGGCGGCTCTTTGTGCGTGCTGCGTGTTCTTGGCACTCAGTTTGCGTTGTAGCGATAGACAGCCCAAAGGTGGTGGTGAATTGTAGCAACAGGCAGGTTTAGCCTGGCAATCAAGGCCGGCAATTGCTCCGCCCGAGCGTCTCTTACAATATCGCTGAAGGGTTTCACCATATGTCCATCAAACCAGTCTCTCTGGTTTCCATAAGAATTCCATAAGAAGTAAAATTTCTTTGCGAGCTATAACTGATCCCTCGGGAAATACAAGATGTTGCAGGCAAGCATGCGGAAGGTCCTTTTTTTTTTTTTTAAGTTTCTCCAGGAGAGCGTTCCTTTCATCTTGGAATTTCGGGCACGACCACAGAAAGTGTTCAATGTCTCCTGTCTCGTCGATGCCGTACAGTTCAGAGAATTGATTCGCCCCGTCTTAAATAACCAAGCCGGTGTACTAGCAGATCCTGTCCTGATTCGATATAAAAGTGAGGCTTCCTCTCGGTGAAATCTCTTGGTTACGCAGGGCATATGTGGTGGAACCCAAAGCAATCCAAAGTGATTTCGAGTGTCAGATTTTTTTTTCACTTGATTACTTTTGGAGCCTTGACTTTAGAAGGATCATAAAGCGCTGCGTATGCAAGCGCATCAGCTTTTTCGTTGCCAGTAATACCAATGTGGGAGGGAATCCACTGAAACTTTACTGTGAAGCCTTTGTTGTTGAGTTCTTTCACAAGGGCTAGTGATTTGCGTGGGAACTTGATGGATGGCAGACCACGGTATAGTTGTAATGCAGCCTTTGAGTCCATAAGGACAACCACATTCTGCAGAGGCAAAGTCTTTAGTTTGTGCAGAGCAGAAGCTATTGCTACGCCTTCCACAACTGTCGACGAGGCTATACAGTCCACACGGCCAGACCATGTATATCTCAAAGAGGGAATATAGAATGCAGCTGCGCAGTGGTCTTCGTCTACTTTGACAGAGCTAGTGTATACTTGTAGGTCATTCGGGTAAGTCGTGTTCAAATGTTCCAGGACTAGTGACTTGGCTTCTGCAGATGGAAAGCAGCTCTTTGACTGCAATCGTGGTACACTTAAGTCACATGTGATGTCCTCGAATGTCCATGGCAGTTCTATTTTTTCCCTGTCTCGAGCAGCGCAATCCTAAGACGACAAGCGGGTTCAGTGCTGCATCGGTCACATCACTTGCTGCTGCTTGTTATATGATGCTTGTTAATACAGATAATAAGCGAATGTTTACAAGGTTATACGGACGATAAAACTACGATCCCTACTACTAATTTGCTATTGCAATTGATGCTTCGGCTTACGGGCGAAACAGACGTTTTTTTCAAATGTAAGAATTAAAATAAAATTGTGTACAGTGCACCACTACTCTCATTTGTCAATTTTTCCTGTTTCTCGGCTCTTACGGGTTTTTTTTTTATTAACAGTTCCGTCAAAAATGTATCAGCGGGGTTCTACTGTCATATGCTCGTTTTTATGCCTTGAGGTCATCAAGTATGCTGTGAACTCACCTCCCCATAGTCAGGGAAGGAGCCCTTGTCGAGCTTGGAGTAGACCAACACGTCATTGATCTTGACTTCAAAGGACCCTGCAAGACGATGATGCATAATAGGCAGTGAGCATGATCTGATGAGCATTACAACTTGTGAATTTATGAAGAGTAACAAAAACACAACTTTATCCAAATGTTAGCAGTCACTGGTTGTGTTGTTTAGGTAGAATAGAGTTGCACTTATCAACTTAATTGTTCACTAAAGGTTTTCAACATATCAGGATTACATCTACTTCTTCCCTGCATTTTTATTTCGTTTGTTTCACTGCACACTTTATTAACGCATCTTTTGTCTTGACAGAAGCTTTTGTTACGATAAGCACACTGAATCCCACTAACTAAAGAATTGAAATGGATGCAAGTCCACAGAGGTTATATGAAATAATTTACCTAACAGAGTTCACCTTAAAGGGCACGACCTACAATGACAAAGTCAAGTTTCTTTGGAAGAAGCCTCTGAGCCCACACAAGACCCTTATATCAACGTCAGTGTGTTCCGTGCAACAAAGGCGCTTTTACCCTTTTTTTGACAAACACTAGTGACATAACAGTTTAATTAGTTTGTATGTTCTTTATCTGGGGCATATACTGTGCATACAATCTTATTCATCATTTTCATCTGGAGTAACATGCTAGGAGTAGCAAATCTCCCCAGTGTTAATGGAGAGTCTCCTTTATTTAGCATTCTTAAACTGAGATGTGAATCAGGCACAACATGCTAAAAATTACTATGGATCCCTTATGCTACAACTGAGACTACTTGAAGGCGAAAGCCCCAGCACCACTACTCAATGACCGACCACTATTTTGCAGTCATCTTCACTCCGAACCCATATTTTGCAAAGTCAATTTTGCAAGTCATCCTTATTTCACCAAACTCGGACCGTGACTCAGCACTTATTTGCCGAGTTATCACTCTGAAACCACAGTTCACAGTTATTTTTGCAAGTCACCCTTCCTATGATTCACCAAACTCAAACCGTGACTCGGCACATTTTTTTGCTGAGTCACTCACTAGGATCCTCCAAACCTCACATATATGTTTTTTCAAGTCACTCCCCCACTCAATAACCCCTTCATTCACTCTTAATTCACACTTGATTCACCCTATCACTGCTTGGTTCACCTTCATTCACTCTATCCCATCTCGGTTTTACTTCCATCACACTTGGTTTGCTCTATTACTCCAAATTTCCAATTTTCATCACTCTTGATTCACCCTATCACCATTTGATTCACCTTCATTCACTCTAATTTACTCTTCATTATCTTAGCTCACTCTATCCCATCATTACCTTTCGTTTGACTCTAATCACCCAACTAAACCCCTTTAATTCACCAGCAATTCACTCCTAATTCACCCCTCTGTATACCCATTTTCTATCATTACCATTACCCATTACTGTCATTAATTCTTGGTTCTTGGCCACTTTATGGATTTTTTGATCCATTTTGCTGCTTTGTCATGCTAATTATATTAATTGAATGATTATCATGGATCATTTATCAATATTTAAATTCTTGTAATTACCTACCGATTGATATATAATGTTATGGCGTTTGCAATGATCTTATTGAGTTATAGATTTTTGTACATACTTTAATTATTTTTTGTCCCGATTTTTGGCTCCACTTTTTTTTTTTTTAAGGTCACCTCAAAACGAGACATAAGGCTTTTGCCTTAATATATAAGCAAACAAAGCGTCCACATTCCAAATATCATGCCAGCCTCACATAAAAGATGCTGTAGATGCAAACATTCTGCCACAGACAATTAAATTGCTAAGTGAAAGAAAGTATTAACCTCGCACAACCTGTAGCGCATTCAGAATGACAGGTGCAACTCTACAGACTTGGATGATCACCCTGTTGCTTTACTTTAATTAATTTTTTTATTATTATACAGAGATTTAAAATTAATTGAATGAAATTCCAGGGCTAAAACTGCTAAATATGATAAAACTACGATCTGATTATGAGGCACATTGTAGTGGGGGCCTCCGGATTACTTTTGACCACCTGGGTTTCTTCCACGTGCAGCTGAATCCAAGCACCTAAATACGAGCTGTTTTGCATTTCGCCGCCATCGAAATGTTGCTGCCGCAACCAGGATCAAACCTGCAACCTCGAGTTATAATATAGGGAGAGTTCGGTCATTTGGAGGGGCGAGAAAAACATAACCAGGTCAAGGAAAAACGTAGGCAGTGTGCATGTAAGCAATGCACCGCACAGCTACGAAGAAAAAAAAAAAGGAAGTGCCCATCATTGTCTTCTTTATCTCAGTTTACATGTTTTGCATTCTGTGCAATAGGGGGCATTCAAGGTACTGGTATGACACGTCTTCTTGCAGTTTTCTGAGGCATGCTTGAAGTTGACGTATCTCTGCACTATTACACTCAGCTGGCATGCAGTGAACATGGTTGAATACTGAGGCACAGCGCATTTTTTTTTTATCTTATTCATTTAATTATTATTGGTTATGAGAAGACCAAGTGGAACACCAATGTATGGCACCAGTGACAGTAGGGCAAACTTCTGAGAATGGTGGTGCAAAAATTTTACAAGTGATTTCTGATGAATTGAAAATACAGTATTACATTCTGCACTGCATTGCACAGTTGCAGCATGTGCCCTAAAGCAATTAAAAATGTGGCAGTGTTTGGTTCTTTAGCATCACTGCAAAGTGGCAACTGGTGGAAGTGGCACTTCATTGTGTAACAGACACCACCGTCAAACTGATCTCAAGTGCAGAGGTTGTTCAAGAAGAGGTCCCACAGTAACTGAGCACTCTCGGCCTCCAACTCAAACTGCTCAAATGCTAACCGTTTTTCAAATTAAGAATGTACAACACTCCCTGATGCGAGCTTGATCTATTTAGAAATGTCTTTTTTGCTATAGAACTGATGACAACATTTGTGAAGTATCTGATACAGCAGGTGCATCTTGCACCAAATGATAACTCGATAACAGTGATAATCTGGCGAAAACATACACTGGCAAAATGTTAAAACAATGTCGCATGGCAATATGGTCACGTCTGTCTGCCACCTTTGCAGGCTGCAGCTATGAATGTTTGTTAGTCATGCTTGCTGTTCAATACAGGGCCACAGCAATGGTCATTACAACCAAAATATGACTGCCAAGGAGTTGTTCTGCAAGCCAGCCTCAGAAAGCATGCGATAACCACAGGCAGAAAACAGCAATCTACTCACTAGAACGTCCTTTATTGCTTGTCACATTGGCACTTGGCACATGTTCGAGGATCTCCTTTTTCAGAGCCTGAAAGCGACGAGCGTAGCTTCATCCACCGCTAGAAAAACAAGAAAAGGAAGACGTGGTCAACTTTGCAAATACTGTACAAATGAGTTCTATACTTAGAACTCCAGTCCAACCTTTTCACCTTGTTCCCTGCAATCATTTTGCGATTCTGTGTCTGGCTACATTTTGTTCAATGACTATATAGGCCTGTTGCCAAGCACTTTTATTTAGGACGTAGAGAATTCTCCCTTCCAAACAAGGGACTTAACGGGGCACATTCAGTCACTCTCCGCTTGCTACAGATGAACTCGTACCCCAATCCTTGGCGTACGAGCCGAATCGACCCAGACTACAAAGGATCATTCAATTGTGCACAGTGTGGTGGACATGTGAACTTGGGACACATGTTGTGGGGATGCATGACGCAGGCCTCCTATCTGGAGGACAAGAACAAGTGGGACAACGCTCTTAGGAGCAGCAAGCTAGAAGACCAACTCTGGGCTGTCCAGAAGGCCCATGAAGCGGTGGAGAGCCTAGGGCTCCCCGTCCAAACGTGGGAGGTGCCCTCTACACCTTGACGAACAGTCGAGTGTCCTTCAGGACCCTTTTCGAAAATAAAGTTTCACCACCACCATGAGAAGTTCAGGAATTGTGCAGCTCGATTTCTGCGGTGCAGGCACAGCACGACACTCAAAACGAATGCCAAGGTGCAGACGCGGTGCAGGCGTTATGTTATGCCCAACTAATGTGCACGAAGTGTGCAAGTTTGAGAGGTCCTGAATTGCAGGTATGATTGGCTTCTGGAGCATAAATACACGGCACACTTGCGTACATACATCAGACGTGCACAAGCGGGGTTTTAATGGTGCTCGCACCTGTGTGCTGCGTCGTCTGCTGCGCTACTTCTTCGCACCTGTACGCCTGCACCGAGGCGGCACCGACAGTGGAGTTGGTGCAGCAAAATCACGAACCAGCCCTGCACCTTTTGAAATGAACAGCGTAGTTCAGTGGGTGCCATTGCTGCACCATTGAAACGAATGGCAGGGTGCAGCACCTTGTGAACTGGTTCAGGCGGTGCAGGCGAATCGAACCAATGCCTTGATCGAACCCCCACATCTACTTTTTTCTTAAAAAACCAGGCAATAAACTGCGACAACTGCGGCAACGGTTGCACTCCAACACGCGATCCTTCTGCAAAATTTCAGCAAGGTCAGTACAGCAGTGAGCACAAGACCTTGTTTAGAACATACGCAGCGAAATATGCAGCACCCTGTACATATTTGCAACAAATCTGTATGCACACAAGATTTAGCACGAGTGCAAAGATGACATTTAGCCACCATATGGCATGTTTTATTCAGTGACAAAGCAGATCCCACTCACAGGAAATCAATTCAGAAGAATTAAGCAATCACGTATAAGGTACGTATGCGTACACTTTCTCAACGCAGCGTGAATTCTCATATACAGACAACAATTATGAGTGAAAATGGATAATTTGGCCCATGGTGAACAGCCGACAAGACGGTTCTGCCGCGACGCACGACGGTTAATTACCACGGCCTCTAAAAATATCGGACAAGGCTACGCTGCGCGTGAGTTGTCAAGGAAACCGTGCCAGCAGCGCACAAGTGCGATTCGCATGCGCAGTCACGCTAAAGTCACGCAAATAGCGGGACAGACACCGCATGGCCAAAAAGTTGGCCCTTCTACACCTGCAACGTGCGTGTTCTCCACGAATGGATTGCGTCCGCATCTTGGAGCGTACGAAGTGCTCGATCCTATCAGCCTACATCTATCGCGGGGACCTTGAGAAAGCTGTAACTGACATATTCCGCCCGACATAAACGCTTAAGAGCAACGTCAAAGGGGACAAAGGGCAACTTTATACCACAGCACACGTCGCTAAAATTTAATATCGCACAACACCTGCCGCCTGCACGTACGGCATAAACTTTCAGCAGCTGTTTCTCAACTTCTACACCTCTTTTTCTGGTAACATATTTCAGTCGAAATCAGGCATTTAAGGAGATATTCAGTGCCGACATTACCGCAGACCAGTGGTCGATGGAAAATGCGGCAGCAGCCGAGACTCACCAGTGCTCAACGTGCACTTCCACTGGCGCCTGTCCTGCCATCCTCTTGGTTTGGAATCTGTCAAGGAAAGTGCATACAAGTGGTAGCCTCTTGCAACATATTCCTTTTAACGCGCATCAGCTAGCTAATGGGTAACAAGTGCATGCTACAATCCTCACCACAGATCCGTAAAGCGAGACCGCGCGGTAGCTGCAAACCACTGCAAACAAGCAGGAGGCGGAATGCGGTTTTGTTTTTATGGCGGGAACCGGAGGTATGTCCTCCTCTCTCTTTTTCTGGCGGGACGTAGCTCTGGCTTTGAAGCCCGTTGAAGCGGCCAAGGGCGATGGCTGTTTTGGCATCCGGCAGCAGTCTACGTCCATAATTAACGTGCTGCAGGCATTCAATATGCATGCGGAACAAAGGCGAGTCAGGATAGGCAGGCTCCACTTAGCAGAAATTTTCTGCACCTCGCATGCGCGTCAATCCCAGGAGAAAAAAATAAAAATAAATAAAATAAAAGCAACATTGAGTCCAATTGTGTTTTTCAATGGGAATCAATGAATGTTTGCCCATGACTGTGCGTAAAAAAATTTGTTCTAATTTTAGGACTGGTTTTGGTGGGGCTCAGTGTATGCCACTTAATTGTGGAAGTCACTGGATGAGTAACCCACGGCCGTGAAACCAAATTAACAAAATAAAATAGTTTATAGCATATAATAATATAATATGTGAGACCTCAAATAAATGATTGTTGCAGTTTGGTGTGATCAATCGAAAGAAGCATTTAGTGTTTTCTGATAAAGATCTGCCATAAAACTTGACCTATATTTCTCTTTAACCACGGCACCAAGTTCAATAATTTCACTTGCATCAGACAGAGATATATATCATAATACATATTAAAATGGTGAATGGTGGTATATGTCATTGAAGTAATTAGCCATATTGTGTGTTCATGTATGAGTATAATTAATTGATCGAGATTTAATTATGTTGTATGACCCAGTTATATGCATCTAGGTGTTTTTTTTTTTTTTTTTTTTGCCCTATTGATGGTCAATGGGCCTAATTATGTTCAAAAATTCCATTTGGCCCAACTGAAAACCCTGATGTTTTTTTTTTTTTTTTTTTTCAATTGAAATATATTGGAGGCATTACAGGCATTACTTCAAATAATCAAATTGCTGTGCAGCAAAGAGATAAGCTCTTCAATAGAGCAGTAGTTCACCTGAAATTTCCTTACTCAAGAAAGTAGAAGAATGATTTCGAAAATGGATGCAGATGCTTCGCCTGCACTTGATCGAATTTTCAAACTGCAAGCTTCATGCATGTATGCAGCTGGCGCACAAAAGTACCAGTTGGTTTACCTATCAACTCACAGCTTGATCCACTTTCTCCAGCAGCATATTGCAAGAGTGTAACTTGTTCTTGCCTTTTGAATGTGGCATCAAATGCTGTAGCATCAGAGAAATATGGGCAATATAGCTGTTGCTGCTAGAAATAGCGGAGTGCCCCACCCATGATATACTTTCTCCAGGTGAAAAGTAGCAAGTGCGTCACTCACAATTTCCAACTTGTAGTTTGTACACTGTTATCTAGAACTATTGGCATGTATTGACATACATGCTTATGATGTTGGCACAGTTTCTCACAACTGATGTTTCACTAACTCACAAAAATTCTGCCAATAATGTATTACAATTTATCTGGGCCTAGCTAGAGCATGTGCTTTTGCTCTTAAACTGTCATTGCGCTAGATAAGCAAAGATCACTGTCATAAGGACAAGAAAGAATTTGTTTGTGAGCACAATAAATTAATTACAAGAAACCATTCAACATATCAACAAGGCACACTGGCGACATTAAATTTCAAGTGAAACAGTGCCAGACCACGAGCAGTGCCCACTTTAACATTTTTGCCAATACCTGGGCCTTTCATGGTAGTAAATCCAATGTTGGTTGTTATCAATTGGGAGTGTTACAGAGGGATCTCAAGTATGCATTTAGTGATATGTTTCAAAATCTGCCAGTAAGCAAGGAGGTAGTAAATACCACAGTCAAATTTCCTGAGCATTTCCCAATGTCAGCATTAAATCTACAGAACTTCTTCAATACAGGGAGGACCGTACAGCAAAGGAGGACCCATCTTTAAAAACAATCTGTAATTGATTGAAGTGCGATTTGTCAACAAATGATCAATAAGCTCTAGAGGACACAAGGGGCCATCTTCTATGCAACAATGAGTGTTTCTACAACAATAGCAAAAATATGGCGCATAGTAGGTAGCCTTGAAACAGTGCTAACCTTCTTTAGCCAGAAGTATCACATATGTTAACACACTTTGTAGACACTGTCCCCTCAAATAGACCTCCTTTCTCACACCTTCAGCACCATTCATCACGGACACACTCTTCACAATGAGAAATGCCATTAGTAGAAGAATGACTTGCTTGCATTTTTTAATGTGTGGGCAACAGGTGACCTACCATCACTGTGAAAAGTGGTTGTATAGGACGATGCTAAATTCACATTCTGTAACTTGCACGAAGCTGTAGTGCCATTACTGTTGCTTCCTGTGGTGTCCTCCTGCAATATGCTCTTGCAAAATGGACTTTAATATCACCTCTGAAAAAAATTAATGAATTTCTGTTAATTAGCTGACAGACTGCGGCAGCTACTTGCCCATCTAGTGTTCACATGCTGAAGGGATGAAGTTCTCACATTCTCACATCGGTTGAATCATAATTTGAAAAAATATATATATTTCCAATAATATCACACTGTGTTAACTGAAATGTGTGCTGCTGTCACAGACATCTAAAGCACGCCCATGGTTCACACATTGTAGATGTAAATTAGACAAGCAGAATGTGAAGTCAAACATCTTTTCGACGTCCAACATGGCACAAAGCACAAACGGGACATCTTTCACATGTATCATCATCATCAGTCTATACATATTTATGTCCACTGCAGGACGAAGGCCTCTTCCTGCGATCTCCAATTACCCCTGTCTTGCGCTAGCGTATTCCAACTTGCGCCTGCAAATTTCCTAACTTCCTCATCCCATCTAGTTTTCTGCCGACCTCGACTGCGCTTCCCTTCTCTTGGTATCCATTCTGTAACCCTAATGGTCCACCGGTTATCCATCCTACGCATTACATGGCCTGCCCAGCTCCATTTCTTCCGCTTAATGTCAGCTAGAATATCGGCTATCCCCGTTTGTTCTCTGATCCACACCGCTCTCTTCCTGTCTCTTAACGATACTCCCAAGATTTTTCGTTCCATCGCCCTTTGTGTGGTCCTTAACTTGTTCTCGAGCTTCTTTGTTAACCTCCAAGTTTCTGCCCCATATGTTAGCACCGGTAGAATGCAATGATTGTACACTTTTTTTTTTTCAAGGACAGTGGTAAGCTCCCAGTCAGGATTTGGTAATGCCTGCCGTATGCACTCCAACCCAATTTTATTCTTCTGTAAATTTCTTTCTCGTCATTAGGGTCCCCTGTGAGTAATTGGCCTAGATAAACGTACTCCTTTACAGACTCTAGAGGCTGACTGGCGATCCTGAATTCTTGTTCCCTTGCCAGGCTATTGAACATTATCTTTGTCTTCTGCATATTCATCTTCAACCCAATTCTTACGCTTTCTCGATTAAGGTCCTCAATCATTTGTTGTAATTCGTCTCCATTGCTGCTGAATAGGACAATGTCATCTGCAAACCGAAGGTTGCTGAGATATTCGCATGTATAGGACATCATATTTTGGCTTAGACATTTCAGTCTAACTGGCAAGTGTTATAACATTTGTGATTTACTGGGTCGCACCTGTTAGGGCACTAGTCAACCTTAAAACGTTCTATTTAAATTACTGAGAAACTACATGCAATCTTACATCTAAGTTGCGAGTACCTATAGTTTTTTCCATCCTGTATTCCTGTACTCTTCATTACAACAATTGCATGCATAAAAAAAGACTAATTCAGCAATGAGCTGAATTAATTTTCTACAGGGTTAGCAGAAATTATCTGCCCAATTTATTTGTAACATTGTTCAAGTGCAACACTATATAGTAATCCACAATTATTTTTCACTTATCTTACAGAACTCTGTTCTATAGGTCCGTATGCAGCAGACTTCTAGTCCTCCTGTGTTTTGTCATTTCTCCCACCCCTCAACACGATTTGAAGAATCACTGCTGCACATTGAGGAAGCTGCACATAGCCTTTGTTGTCAACCAAGCACTCTACCAACTGCCTTTTATCTCACCATCTCAGACACAATACATCTTAATCGCTGCAGAGAAAAGGCATTAGAATTGCCCTTGGAATACCAGGGGACATAGCAAATGAAAAGGTCCTCTACGAGTACCATTTACCCTGCCTACATTACCCTGTCTTCATACACTGTTAATGTAACTTGGCTGTTTAAGCAAGACAGATACTGGGAGAGCCATGCCATTGTGCTTCCAAAGGAGAACAAAAAAAGGCTTGTTGCCACCGTTCCTTGCAGCAGGTGGCGCAATGAGAGCGTTACCTTTCGCTCCGGCGGCATCAGGTGCCGCCCACCAGCTCGATTTCGTGTCGGTTTCCTGTCGCGGTCTTAAAACACGAGGGGAAAAAATTTAAAAAAAAAAAACGTTTCAGGCTGCCGATGCCCCACCAGCTCCTATTTGATTGTAGCGCAAGCTAAACGACAGGGACAACAGAAAGGCGCATTTGACACACACTCAGTGTTAACGTAATGCGCTGACACACACATAGCACTGTGTGTGTGTTAAATGTGCCTTTCTGTTGTACCTGTCGCTCAGCTTGCACTACAACCCCAATATAGAAAACACCACACCAACGAGCCCCTATAGCTGCCCTCACCTACCAGTTCGACGCACGTCGGCGTCTCGTGCCGCAACGATTCGTGCAACGCTCCGCATTACATAGTTGTCTGCTACAGTTGAGTGTGTCAAATTTTTTAGTTACTTTGGATCGTATGTTTTCCTGGTTAGTACATTTTTCTCGAATTTTTTTTTCCTCCAAAACGTTTGAACAAGGTTCTACTCGATATCCGTGCACTATCAAGGGAAGTCCCATCTAGGTCTTTTTTTTCTTTTTTTTAAATGTGTGTGTCCAGTTGAGGAACCAGTTGGGTCCCAAATGTGTTTAAAAAGCTAATTGGTCCAACTGGAAATCCCAATGGCTTTTTTGGGGGGGCGGGGATTGACTGGTATGTATTGTCAAGCAAGTTCCAATGAACTTGGCTGTTATTTCACAGATTTACGAAGTGCCAGAAAAAAATACACAAATAAAAAAAAAATGCATTTACTTCCACAAGTTCCATACACGAATGGCTTTCACAGAGCAAGCAGCACCGGGCAGGAACACGCTGTTTCTTCAGGCAAGACTCTTTTCAAGCTTTGGGGTCAAGCCATCATTCGTACGCATTCCAAGGCCTTCAGCTATTGTTCAGGAAGGCCATCTGCATGGTCAACCGGCAGAGCAAGTGCGCAGGGAACGTGAACAACCTGAAAAAGTAGAGGTTTGGTCAGAATGGGCAAACTAACACTAAAGAACCAAGAGAGGGAGACAAAAAGAAAAACAATTGATAGGGAGGTTAGGCCAGCGTGAAGTCTTGCTGCTGGCAACTGTGCATTGGCAGGGTTCGTACAGGTTTCCATGGAAAAATTCAAGGATATTCCAGGACCTGTCACAGGTTTTTCAAGGACTCAAAGCACCATCCAAAGTAAGATTTCTTTACTCTAACATTTCCAAAAATGACTAGTTTTATTGCACTTACAATAAATAAATGTATATCACAATTATAATAAAAATGTCTAGCTTTGATAACTTCTCAAGATCACAACATAAAATGAACGCTTACAACAGCGGCTGAGTGTTATTGCACTAAAACAAAAAGAAATAAATGTATATCCCAATGATGTTAATAATCTCTAGCTTTGATCACTCTAAAAGTTCACAAATTCCAAAAAAAAAAAGTTCACAAATCACAATGAATGCTCCCAACAGCTATTCTGACTTCTAGCTCCAGTATTAACTGGGCAAGCTTTTACCGAACATTTCCAAACCATTCAGTGTAGTCATGCTACACATCCATTATATTATACCAAACAGATGTATATTGCAATTTTGTAAAACATGTCTTGATCATTTCTCAAGTCCGCAATATTAAAAGTTAACACAACGAACACTCGCAACAGTTGCTCAGGCTTCTGTAGTATTAGCTCGGTTGGTTCACCAAACATTTTCAAAACATTCAGCATACCGTATTTTCCGGTGTATAAGACGAATTTTTTTTTTCTGAATTTTTCGTCGGTGCATATTATAGAACGGTGCGCCCTATGTACGTTCTTTTTTTTCCCAGAAAAACTACTGTCAAAATCAGATCCGCTGTTATGGCCACGCGAAGCGTGCTGGTTGACTTAATTGCTACAGGTTCTGTGCGCGCTATCGAGGTGCCAAGTTCTCGTGATCAAGTTCCCGAGCACCGTGCGAGAAGGATGGAGCAGCAATGCAAGCGGCGGTAGGCCGACCGCGAGTCGATCGACGCTGAAGTCGTCGCATCTGCAGATCGCTGTCAAGATACGGCGCGCGCCGCTGCGCAAACTACGCAGTTCCTATGAGAGAGAGAGTACAAGCAGCCCCCCTCACCCCATACTGCCTTCCCGCTTTCCTCCCTTGTGCGCGATTCGGCTCACCGTCGCACGCTTTCACTCACACATACAGCATACGGCGCGCGGGGACGATGTCATCGCACTTGGACTTCATACGGAACATCGCGGCAACCACGACGGCAGAAATGCGCCTGGAGTAGAAATATATGGCACCCATACGCTTGCGCGTGACCCGCGTTCACGGTGCGAAACGTAACTTTTTTAAATCGCTTACCGAAAGAACAGGTGCGTCTTATACACGGGTGCGAATTATATACCGGAAAATACGGTAATGTTATTGCACTTATATTATCATAAATATTATAACAAACCTCCACCCAAAGGCACTGAGCATCAGTGGTAAAATTGCTCCACTATAGCTCTCTTTAGCTTCACTAGCGTCACCTCGCGCGCAAGAGTGAAAGTGGGACAAGGCAGACCGACGAGCGAGGAGTGAAACGAACGATAGGGTGAGGAAAGCAGCGTAAACACTGCCAGGCGAGCCAGCACCGAAGCGCGGCACGGGCCCCTCGCTCCGTCCGCGGTTAGACGCGGTGAAGACTTATTTTTTCCGGGCAGTTCTGCAAAACAGAACCATGTGTGCCCGCGCCGACGTATCGTTTCTGAAATGAGGAGTTTGTCAGATCGACGCCGATTTACCACAAAAAGGAGGTCACAATGTCAATATCAGAGTGCATTGCTCCCAAAATTCAAGGAAGGAAAAAAATTCCAGGACTTTCAAGGCCTTTGAAAACGCACTTTTCAATTTCAAGGGTTTTCAAGAATTTCAAGGACCTGTACGCACCCTGACTGGTTTAAATGGCCAGGATTGAAAGATACGAAAAAGGTTTTTAAAATGTGCACACGATCTCTCATGTGTCCAGTATATCTTTGAAGAAGTTAGGACAAAAATTGTTTTTAATAGATAACCATCAACCCATTATTACAGTATGAAGTCTCAATTTGTCAAGAGTGCAACAAATAATTATAGAATTATATTTAAATTCGACCCATTCAACATGCGCAACAAGTGCAGTGCAGCTTTGTTACACCACAGCAAGTGAAGTGTGCCATCACATTGTATCCCAAACCACTGACACATTGGTGAGCTGATTTGGTGCACGGTTCGACTATTAGTCAAGTGCAGCTATAGTATTAGAGAAGAGTTTTTAAAGTATATGGCTTGATCAAACGCTTTTGCATAAATCTATAGTGGAGAGAGTGTCATGCTAGGAAAAAAAAAATGCCAACCACAGCAGATTCCTAATAATGCCCACTTCAGTCTCCACCAAAAGTAAGCTTCACAGGCACTGTGATCTTGCTGTGCCTATTGTTCATGAACAAGGAAAAAAATTGTGGGGTTTTTACGTGCCAAAACCACCAGCTGATTATGAGCCACGCCGTAGTGGGGACTCCGGATTAATTTGGACCACCTGGGGTTCTTTAACGTGCACCTAAATCTAAGTACACTTGATCATGCACAAGTAAAAAAATGTAAGAACAAGATATCACTCCTGTGCATATTCCAAAAGACAACGTTGTTAGTAGTTTGAAGAAAAGTTCACTTCAGCTATATCATAAAGCATTCAGTAAAAATATGTACGTACTGACTGCAGGCCCAATCCGATCACTTTACCCCTTTAGTGCCCCCCCCCCCCTTTTTTTTTCTTGGATATAACAAAACGAACACAATGATTTATTTTTGGTTTTTCAGAAGGGAAGAAATGACATGGGAATGTGATGACCATACTAAGAATGCATTTTCCATTATCCATCTCCGTTTTCTATCTCCTACGTAGTTTCGTTCTGATGCGCATGTTTCCGCCGCATCCGTGGCGCCGTGCTCTCTGGCTACGCCTCTGCTTAAAGGCCAAATGCATTTCACTTTCGTTAAATTGGTTACGAGTAGCGTATAATGTACAAGAAACCTTGAAGCTGTGGGGCTGGTAATACACTAGTCTGTTTTATTAACAGCCTTTAAACACTACCTTAGAAGATGGCATCGTCATCTAGCTTAGCAGATATGACGCAGATCTCAGAATGTGGCCTCCAAGGTTTTCAGCACACCACAAGTGCCGCCCAATCTTGGTCGTTCCTGCACATTCATGGCATCTTGGAGGCCACACCCAAGTACCATTCACGGCTGTTCTCAGAATTTTGAGCTTTGCGTCATTTACGGCGAGCGATGATGATCTTATATTTAGTTTCGGTATCGAAAACCTATGTTTTTGCTTATTGCGAGACTTTCATGACTTATCCATTTCTATTCTAAACAAATGATTTTGCACGGAGGCTGCTCTACATAATCTGAAACATGGCTTTTCACGTGGTCTGAAATTTCATCAGAGTTGGCCATTAAAGGGATACTGCAACACTTCTTGAAAATGATAAAACATTTGAAGTGCTGCCATGACCATGCGAGCCAAATATTGTTTCACTGCAAGTAGCAGCGGGCCCACAATCTGACATTATATACAGCTCTCTCTTCTGTGGGTTTCAAGCCACCATCTATTAATTTTCCCATTCACAGACCGATGTGATGGCCCATAGACATCAGGCATTGGGCAATCGTTCATGACCATAAGATACTCCGAAAGCTCAAGTGCATACACACTTCCAGCTAACGGGGAAGATGCAGTTGATAACGCGTCTGGCCCATGCTGTCACCATTCCTTTGTCACTCTTTGTCAAGATGCCTACCTTGAAGGGTAACCATAAGTACACCACAGAAAGGAGATTGCTATTAGTGCTGCCATAGCTGACAGGAAATGTGTTGCGGAGGAATGGGAAAGAAAACATTGCACTCTTAAGTTCTTTTCAAAATGGCCGTGAGAATATATTCATCGAAAGGCATCACAATCACTGCATAATGTGTTCTCAGTTTTGAAGAAAAGGTGTTGCAGTGGCCTTTTAACCCTTTCACTGCCGGGTTTTTTTCTGACTGCTCCTCACATCCTGCCGGGTATTTTTTTTCATGTTGGTTCAGTGGAAATTTCGTGCTACTAATGCACCACAATACTCCACAGGACATGTAAAAATATTTCGTCAGAATTCATTAGCAGTTCTTGAATTTCTTCGTCCGTCAAAGCGCGGACGCACGTGGCGCGCTGACTCGCAATGGCTGCTGCGCTCTGCCGAGACGAAGCGACGCGGGTGTAAACACGTGCGCTCCATCTGTTGTCCAAAATTTAATTTACAAGTTCTATGTGTTTAGGTGACCTCTCCATACATGGCGGAACATGAACGAATTTTTTTTTTTTTTTTTGCACAAGTTGTTTCAGGAGTGGCAGGGAGCGAGTTTAAAAAACAACACAAGTAAACTCGGGAGTAGCAGGGGGTGCGCGTGGGTGGTTTCACAAGTTATCTCGGTAGTGGCAGTTAAAGGGTTAAGAGGGTTATACTGTACCACTAGCTGGCCAAGGATAGGATGCCCTCGACAGCCAGCGCAGATTTCCTTTCTCCTCTTTTAGAAAAGGTGGTGGTAGTAAAAAGCGCTTAATTCTATTATGAGCAAGCTCGTGTGTCACAGTGCCTGTCGGGGGGGAGGGGAGTGGGGAGAGAAAGAATAGAAAGCGGCAGGTCGGCTCAACAATCTTTAGCAGTCTGGTCAGGCAGCATTCACGGAGAAAGAAACAGCAAGAGCCGGGTGCGTAGAAGGTGCTTTTTTTCTCTCTCTTCCGACTACTCCAGCACTTCGGGCGTGATGGGAAACAGTGCTGAGGAGATAAGGGGGACAAGGGGACCGCTTGGCGGGAAAAAAGCTAGAAAAAATATTCCGAGAATTGTCTAATAAAGCGCAAGCATTGTTTGGCTCGACTGCGACTGTTTTTGCTTGGTTTTGCTTACTTGCCTTTCCTAGCTTATGCACGTCTACCCATGGCCTTTCTGGTGGCAAAGAGTGCTTAGGTTTTAGTGGACAATTCTCGCCGCATTCGACTCCTTCAATGCAATTGTACCAATTGAACCGGGACGCCGGGCACAAGCTAGCCTCGACAGAGCAGAGCGCTCAAAAGGGAACACCAGCTGCCGCAGTAGCGTGCGAGGCGTTGCGCGAGAGGAGAGTGCAACGCCACGATGCCATGTCACCCTCGCTGTCGGACTGCTAACCATGCCGCCGTGCAAACTCGAGACATTGAATACAAGCAATAATGGCGGACTGCGGGCATACCACCAGTGACGTCGCTACTCTCCGTCGCAGTCAAACGTGTATGTAACCTCATAATTCAGAAATACTTTAATGAACCGTCGGGATTAACTCAGTGACAAACACCGCAGCCGCACTTATCAGCTTCGCTGGTTAACCACTTTCACGGAGTTGAAGGGCCAACGAATTTCATTTTTTTTCTAGCTTTAAGTTGTTCCTTATAGCTTAAAAAAAAGTTACCAATCATCTACATTTACACTATCATAACGATTAAATGTCTTACCTTTGCAAATCATGCATTTTTGTGCAGATACAAGGCATTACACGTTTCGCGTGACAGGGCTGGGGAGCTCACCCAAGAAAGCTTATGCTTTAAAAAATGTTCAGTGGCTCCTTGATCAGCGCAGCTTTGGACGGTTTCGTTGGTGCTAAGCTTCTTCGCGAAAAAAAAAGCTTTAAACGTGCAAGGGACATTTCCAGCCAGTGTATTTTCACCTCCTACAAACCTCCAAACTTGCACTTAAGTCACCCGTCTTATTTACGCCATCCGAACCCATCTTTTGTAGAGTTAATTTGTAGAGAGTGCGCATACTGTCGAGGCTGCGTTTGTTTCGAAAGCTTGTCTGCGCTTTTCGGTCTGTTGAAATCGACATGTTAATAGCACGGTCTAAATTCGATGCCTTGTGGTCTTTGTAGCTGCACCTAATATGCCAGAGTTCGCATGCGAAAACTTGGCGGGCATGTGAGCGTGCATCGCGATATGCATGGAGCACCGATGTATGCATGCAGTGCCCCTAGTGTGCTAGATGTTCTGCGCACAATGTATGTACGTTGCGGTCGTGGAGACAGGAGTAAGATAACTTGAAGAAAGGCAAATTTTCTCCCGCTTGCGTCAGATTTTTGCTATGGTTATTTTGATGCTAACTAATGTGAAACTGTGTGTGCATGTGCAATGCGTATTTAGAGTTTGCAATGAGAAATCATGGTTTTGTCTCAACCTGTTCCCCAAGTACAACACTTAAAGGGTTATTGAGGCGTAGTAGGGGACTCCAGATTGTTCTGATCATATGGGATTCTTTTTTGTGCACCCAAATCTAAGTACACGAGGGTTCTCACATTTCACCCCCATCGAAAAGCGGTTGCTGTGACTGGAATTGAACCCGCAACCTTGATCATCGAAACGTGGCCATCGCAGCCAGAATTGCACCCACGACCTCATGCTCGGCAGCGCAATGCCATAGCCACCGAAGTACCGCAATGAATAATAAATAAATGTACTTAGCAATTCATCCCCAGAGAGAAAAAAAGAAATTGTTTAGTTGACGATTTCCTTCACAGAAGTTACTGCTCACCACACAAATGGCATAAAATGCAAACCTGTATTTTAGTTCCAACCAATCAACAACATGCAGCAACTGCAAATGTGTAGAAGGCCACCAACAACTGTCTCTTTTAAACAAAACAATAGATATTCACTCCCACAACAGAATTTTAGATACAGCCAAGAACCCCAAGAAATGGAAAGACTCTTACCTGGTTATGATTTCTGCATGCCGGTGACTGGCTGCACAGGCTTCCCTTGGCTGACTTCCAGAACTCGGGTGACAACCTATTGAATGTGATGAAGGGAGTGGCAGGAAGTTATCACATGTGCAGAGATTTTCAGCTGACCAGAAAACTAGGTCAAGGCATTTTCAGCTGACCAGAAAACTAGGTCAAGGCACGGTTGTAGTAGTCTTAAAATTTGCTACGAGGGTGGGTTGTTTTACCTTCTCGGTTCAACTGGAATTTGCATTAAGGGTGTCGTAGACATATGGGGGACACACCCACAACAACTTGCCATAAGTGGTGGCACCCATGCAAAAAATTGGGAGGACGCTTAAGATTCGCTTTTAAGAGTGGAACGCGATAGCATTCAAAGATCCCCGCCTACTACTCATGGTTCCCGATGACTGCAGCTTATGCAACCGTAATGGTTACTGGCAAACACTGGCGGCGAACGCTATGCACATAGGCGAGCTTTCTGGAGGAAACGCGGCCTCTTGCGTGGGCCGATCCAGGAGATAGTGCACCAACCGCGCCAAAGAAATTACATCATTTTCAGGTTTCCGTATTTGTTTCACACTTTTAATATTTCAGTCTGAGAAGATTTAACATAAAAGGCATGTGCTGTGGGTGTTTTGTTTCATGACATTTGTTTGTGGATTGTCATTCTCAAAATTCCGAGGAATAGCTTTGCCAAGAATGCAAGACAAGGGATGAGCAACATTAATGATACAATGGTGTGGCATACCTAAACGTGGTTGGGAATGATTTTCTCGGCCGCGGGCGCCAATGCCGACGCCGGATTTTCTACGACACGGGGCCCTAAACACTATCACGTTAATAGCTCTTGAAAGGTGCTTTTGTGACATAGTGAAGGGAAATACTTTTCCTTTCAATTGACCTGCAAACAAAGTCCCCTCAAGTATTTCACGAGTATAACCAGACTTCAAGTGTGCATTTTTCATCACTGCTGAAACATAACCAAAAACTGAACACCACCATCAAATTTCAGTGTTGCAACTGTGGTGCTGAATGTATGGATGTCTCGTCGCTTAGAAACAGTCTATGTGCTGGTTCATTGTGCCACTTTTTACGTTTTCAATGTTGCATAACACATAGGTACAAACGTAGACCCCTAACAATAACTCGGTACAGCAGTAAAATTACCTAAATGGTAATGCACCAAACTTAATATTTACATATAATAAACCATAAATTACAACTGTACATTCAGGCACTTGGTAATAATAACATGCTCATTTTTATGCCTTGAGGTCAACAAGTATGCTGTGAACTCACCTCCCCAAAGTCGGGGAAGGAGCCCTTGTCGAGCTTGGAGTAGACCAACACGTCATTGATCTTCACTTCAAAGGACCCTGCAAGGCGATGATGCGTAATAGGCAGTGAGCATGATCTGATGAGCATTACAACTTGTGAATTTATGGAGAGTAACAACAAAAGCACAACTTTATCCAAATGTTAGCAGTCACCGGTTGTCTTGTTTAGCTAGAATAGAGTTGCACTTATCAACTTAATCGTTCACTGAAAGGTTTCAACATATCAGGATTACATATACTGGTTCCCTGAATTTTTGTTTCGTTTGTTTGACTGCACACTTTTTTAATGCATGTTTTGTCTTGACAGAAGCTTGTGTTATGAGAAGCACACTGAATCCCTCTAACTAAACGCAAGTCCACTGAAAGTTGATATCAAATAATTTGGCTTAATCACAGAGTTCACCTTGATAATGACAAAGTTGCAATTTGTTGGAAGAAGCCTTTGAGCACATGCAAGGCCCTTATTATCACCGTCAGTGTGTTCCGTGAAATAAAGGCACTTTCACCCTTTTTGACAAACACTTATCTCGGTGACATAGCAATTAAATTAGTATGTATGTTTACATATAAGACACACTGTGCATACAATCTTATTTCTCATTTTCGTCTGGAGTAACATGCTAGGAGTAGCAAATCTCCCCAGTTTTAATAAAGAGTCTCTCTTTCTTGTAGCATTCTCTAACTGAAATGCGAATCTGGCATAAATTGCAATATAAAAGAACATAAGGCACCCACATTCCAAATATCATGTCATCCTAACATAAAAGGTGCTCAAGATGGAAACATTCAGTCACAGACAAATTGCTCAAGTGAAACAAAGTATTAATATTGTACAACCTGTAGTACATTCAGCGATAGGTACAACTTTCATGACGTGAATGTCCATCCTGCTGCTTTATTTTAATCACATTTTTTTTGCCTTTATAGAAATAATTTAATGAAATTACGGGGCTAAAACTGTGCTAAAAATTCAATTTGATTATGAGGCATGTTGTCGTGGGGGACTCCGGATTACTTGTGACCACCTGGGGTTCTTGAATGTGCACCTGAATGTAAGTACGAACTTTCTTGCATTTCGCCCCTACCGAATTGTCACCATTGCGACCTGGATCGAACCCGCAACCTCAAATTCAGCACCAAAACGCCATAGCCACTGGGATACCATGGTGGGTTTTAATATAGGGAGAGTTCAGTCATTTGGCGGGGCGAGGAACACATAACTGGTCAAGGAAAGATGTAAGCAGTGGGCACGTAAGCAATGCACAGCTAGGAAGAAAAAAAAAAAAAGGAAGTGCATCGTTGTCTTCTTAATCTCAGTTTACATGTTTGGCATTCTGTGCAATAGGGGGAATTCAAGGTACTGGTATGACACATCTCCTTGCAGTTTTACGAGGCATGCTTGAAGTTGACATATCTCTGCACTAGTACACTCAGCTGGCATGCAGTGAACTTGGTTGAATACCGAGGTGCAGCGAGATTCTTTTTCTCTTAATCATTTAGTTATTATCGGTTATGAAAAAAACCAAGTGGAACACGAATGTACGACACCAATGACAGTAGGGAAGAGTTTTGAGACTGGAATGCGATATTTGACGAATTGAAAAATACCTTAATTTTTATTAATTTATTTAATAAATACTGTGGATGGTTTTCAAAACCCATCCTAGCAGGAGAGGGTTACATCATGTTCTTAACAAAGGAATTGAAGGCATTTGATGTTGGGGCTTATATGCAGTCAGAAGGCAGTGAATTCCAGTTGTCGATGGTTCGTACAAAAAAAAAAAAAAAAAAAAAAAAAAAAAAAAAAAAAGGAGTACTTGAAGGTGTTACTGCCTGCACTGCACTGCACAGTTGCAGCATGTGCCCAAAAGAAATTTAAAATGTTGCAGTGCTTTGTTCTTGACCATCACTGCAAAGTGACAACTGGTGGAGGTGGCGCTTCGTTGTGTAACGGACACCACCGTCAGAACGATCTCAACTGCCGAGAGATTGTTCAAGAGGAGGTCCCACAGTCACTGAGCACTCTCGACCTGCAACTCAAGCTGCTCAAATTCTAACCGCGTTTCAAATTTAAGAATGTAGAACACTCCCAAATGCGAGCTTTATCTGATTACACGTCTCTTTTGCCATAAATCTGATGACGTTTGTGAAGCATCTGATACAGTAGGCGCATCTTGCACCAAGTGATAACTCGGTAAGAGTGATAATATGGTGAAAACACACTAGCAAAATGTTAAACAATGCCGCATGGCAACACGGTCACGTCTGTCTGCCACCTTTGCAGGTTGCTGCTATGAACCTATTTTTTGTAAGGCTTGCTTGCTGTTCACTTCAGGGCCACAGCAGATGTGATTGCTACCAAACTTGTGCTGCCAAGGAGTTGTTCTGCAAGCCAGCCCCGCAAAGCATGTGATAAGCACAGGCAGAAAACGGCAATCCACTCACGAGTACGTCCTGCATTGCCCGTAACATTGGCACTTGGCACATGTGCGAGGATCTCCTTTTTCAGAGCCTCATAGCGAGGAGCGTAGCCTCATCCACCACTAGAAAAACAAGAAACGGAAGACATATGGTCAACTTTGTAAATACTGTACAAATGAGTTCTATAATTAGAAATCCAGTACAACCTTTTCATCTTGTTCTTTTGCAATCCTTTGTTGATTCTGTTGTGTGGCTACATTTTGTTTAATGACTATATTGATACATCAATGTACTATCGAACAAAAAAGTTTACGGACCACGGGATCTCAGAAAACGCTAAATATCCTAGCAGCCTTTAAAGGTAGCGTGTAAAACCGTACATCACAATGTTGTTCGCATACACCGTTAGAGGCTGGAAATGATAATACCAGGCTGCGTTTTGAGGCTGCAGAGATATTCAGCTTTTTGTCAGATCCCTTGGTCCGTAAACTTTTTTTGTTCGATAGTAAGCTTCACCTCGCCTCTGTCAAGGCAGACGGCAGCACCTCCTTTCGACTACCTGGCCACTGTGCTTCAACAACACTCTCAAGACTACAGTTGAAACTCGATTTAACGAAGCGATGACCACGCTCGAATTATTTCGTTAAATTGAGAAGTTCGTAAGATCGAGAAAGGGATTTTTCGGTCCTTCGAAATCAACTAAAATTGTAACGTAGTGACACCCAAAAGTTACCGCAGCATTGTATGTGCCACTAACCCACACCTGCGTGTGTGAAAAGTACGCGAGGGCTGCCCAAATTGCTTGTGCAATGTACGCTGCAGGCGGTAGATGGTCACGTGAAGCTATGACAGATTGCCGATACGCAAAGATGCAGTCGCAAAGACCGTGACTAGGGCGATGAGATGTTTTAATGGGAAAGCGTTAGAGCGCACGCTCAAAGAAAGACCAATCCGTGTCAAATTTAGAAAGAAATCACTTTTTTTTTTTACTCATTTATTACAGAAAAAACTTCAAATCAGGTTTGGTGGCCATTAGTTTCGTTAATTCGAGTTGATGACAACACTGAACCCTATGGGTAGCCTGCATGGCAATTTCTTCGTTACATTGGGAACTTCGTAAAATCGAGTTCCAAATGAGATCACAGCTCAGGAATGCATTACTAGAGGGCAGTGACAATCTTAGTTAAGAAGCAGCGCTGATTTTCCTGAATGGGGTTGTGGAAGGGCATCAAGTCAAGGCACGTTCATGAATGCGGCAATTAGGGTCTGAAACTCATCAGCTGCCAGGCCACGCACACAGCTACTTGCAGGCTGCATGGTGGCGTTTTTGTCAAGAGAAGGTATAAATCAAAACCAATTTGTTTGGCATTTGGGGTTCTTTTAACATCTAGAAAATGCTTGGCGCACGACAATTTTTTTACATTCCACCCTCATTTTACAAGGCTTACAAGAAACTTGCAAGAAGTGAAAGCTCAGGCAAGTCTGAGAGACCGAAGGTGCGAGACTCGTACTACAGACATAAGTCCACTGGTCAGTATGTTTAACCCTTTTTGTGCCAAGGACGAGTGTTATTCGTCCAAGTGTTTCTCCAGTATATGCCAATGAGTCTCACTCAAATGTCAAGCGAGCAACGCAAGCCCCGATTCTAATTCAAGGCCATGTTTCCCACCCTGGACAGGGACCTCGATATGCCAGCACGAGCAACAACAGTGTAATCAAGACATCCCGATCAGGCTCTGTTGTTAAGGCCATGCTGCAGAAAATAATTGACACCCTGCAGCTGCTACTCTCCGATTCAAATACACCAGTGGTCCAGACACTGTGATATGCACGCTATACACAGCCGACCTCTGCCTGCAATGATGCATATACTGTGAAGCGTGCATGTACGAGTTCCACAGAAACATACTGCGCAGCTCTCGTCGACCTCACCATAACACCCTCCTCCCCCTTCACACCCCCCATATCTGTTGTTTCCCCACACTCTTTCCCCAACATGAAGTAGCAGGCTAGAGGCACTTCTCTCAGGGTGACCTCTCCACCTTCTTTGCCATTAAAGTTCCTCTCTCTGCCACATTGACGTAGCACTTATTTCATGCTGCATGGACATATGTGTAGCTAAGCTCATCGCTTTTTGCAGAGAACAAAAGAAAATGTATAGGGCACAATGTGCTTCATGTATGTCGGCAGACGTACGTCTGCCACAGTTCTGTACCAATCATGCCATATCTACACAGTATCTCGAGCATGTTCAGAGAATGTACCAACCACTCATCTGAATGAAATACTTGCATTTAAAACAATCAGTCGAATCTAAAGACTGAGTAATTGGACCCTTCAATGTTTAGAAAGATTGACACATCACAAATTTCAAAAAAAAGGAAAAAAATGCTTTTGTGACTGAAAAAATGTCAAAGATAAAGTGATACTGCAATTGTATTAACTGCAACCATTGCAATTTTTCATGTATGCACACATTTTGCAACCAATCTGTACGGCACAGATGATTTAGCACGAGCGCCAAAATGGCATTTAGCAACCAATATGTTTTATTTAGTGACAAGCAGATCCCACTCACAGGAAAATCCTGAAGAAACAAGAAAGGCAGTGTATATGTCGTATGTATGCGTGTTCTTAAAGATCTCAACGCAGCATAAGTTCTGGTACACAGGTAGTAATTAATTAGGAGTCAAAATAGCTCATTTGTCCCATGGTTACAGTGCCGAGAATATATTCTAGGCACTATACCATGGTGAACAGCGGACAAGACGGTTCTGCCACGACGCCACACGGCCTCCAAAAATATCGAGCAAGGCTACGCTGACGAAATACGCGCGAGTTATCAAGGAAATGGAGCCAACAGCACACAAGTACGATTTGCACGCGCAGTCATGCGAAATGGCGCACAGGCACATGATCGCATGGCCAGACCACGAGAAAAACCTTTGTAGCCGAAACTCCCCAATACAAGGTGACCCGGCTTCTACATATGTGCGTGTTCTCCACGAATAGACTGCGTCCGCGTCTTGGAGCGTCCGAGGTGCTCGATCCTGCCAGCCTACTTCTATCGCGGGGTGCCAAAGCTGTAACTGCCATCAGCTTTATCCTCAAACATTAATTAATTTCCAGCGACACAAACGATAAACAACGGCACAAAGGGCAACTTTATATCACGGCATGCGTATATTGATTACGCTTCCGTCGGCCGCTAAAATGTCATATGTATCGCACAACGTTCACGTGCCGCCTGCATGTATTCAGTAGCTGTGTGTCAACCTCTGCACCTTTTTTTTTCTGGCAGAATCTTTCAGTGAAAATCAAGACTTCAAAAGAGTTTAAGGTCGTCGATTGAAAATGCGGCAGCAGCCGAGACTTACCAGTACTCAACGTGCACTTTCACTGGCGTCTGTCCTGCCATCCTAGTTTAGAACCTGTCGAGGAAAGTGCAAGCAAGTGATAGCCTCATACAATGTACTCCTTTTAACACGCACCAGCGAACTCACCACAGATGCGTCCAACTCCCAGCAAAACGAGCGCGTACGCTTGCTACGGGCAAGGCGCAAGTTATGTGCAAGGCGGCGGAATGCAGCCTGCGGTTTATAGTGGGCCGGCGCGTGCGGAGGAGGCGCGCAGGTGCGTCCTCCTCTCCCTTTTCCTGGCGTGGCGTGGCGTGGCGTGGCGTTGGCGTTGCTCTTGCTTTGAAGCTCGTGCTTTGAAGTAGAGCCAGCGCCTCCTCTATATATATGAGGCGCTGGTAGAGCCGAGCCTTGAAGCTTCCAAGGGCGATGGCTGTTCCGGCACGGCCGCTCGATGTGCGTTTTCATGTGCGTTTTCATCGAGCGGCCGTGGTTCTGGCATCCGGCAGCATTCGACGCTCGTAGCTTAATTAAATTAACGCACTGCAGGCATACGATATTTAATGAACTTGAGAGCTAATTGCTGCAAGTCTTTGTAACATAGTCGAAGGGATGCGCAGTTATATATTCACACGTGACAAGAGCAAGTCAGGATTTATACGGGCTCCACTTTGCAGAAACTTGCTGCACCTCACATGCACTGCATCAATCCCAAGGGGAAAATTAAAAAAAAAAAAAAAAAAAAATATTGAGTTCAGTTGTGTTTTTAAATGGGACTCATGTTTGCCCATAGCTGTGCATACAAAAATTTGTTCCAATCTTAGGACTGCATTTTGATGGGGCTCGGTACATGCCATTTAATTGTGGAAGGTGCACTGATGAGTAAACTGGTCATGAAACAATTAACAAAATAGTTGACAATAATAGCACATAATAATATGATATGAGAGACCTCAAATAAATTATTGTTGTAGTTTGATCAATAAAAAGAAGCATTAATTAAGCACATTGTCTGAATTATCTAGAAACTTGCCATAAAACTTAAGCAATTTCTCTCGATTCATGGCACCAAGTTTGGTCACCCAAATTTCACTTGCAGCAGACAGATATATATCACAATAGTTAAATGATGAATGGTGCATGGTTATGTATCATTGAAGTGAGTAGCCATTGTGTATATATCAGTAGCGCACCCAGGATCTCTGCCGGGGGGGGGGGGGGTTGACAGTTTTTCAATACCATCTAAACAGCACTAATTTCAATTTTGTGACGGGAAATTGTAAAAAAAAAAAAAAGCAATTTTTGCGAGTGTGCAGACGATTGCGCGTCTTACATCTTAGTTGCAGTACTCGAATGCGCAATGAAAGAAACGGGGTTAAACAAAAGGGGGGGTTAAGTCGGCCTCAGGGGGGGGGGGGTTACACCCCCCCCCCCCCCGTTGGTGCGCCACTGGTATTTATGCACATGAGTATAACTTCTCTGAGTTTTAATTATGTGTGAACACCCAGTGTTATGCATTGTTTTTTTTTTTCTTTGATCTTTTTTTTTTTTGGCCCTATTGGTGGCCAATGGGGCTATATATGTTCAAAAAAGCCATTTGGTCCAATTAAAAATCCTATAGTATTTTTTTTACTGGGATATATGACAGGCATTATACAGGCATTACTCCCTAATCAAACAACTGTGCAGTGAAGAAATCAGCTCATTGATAGAGCGTAGCAGCAGTTTATCTGAAATTTGCAATGACTCAAACAAATTGAATGATTTCAAAAATGGATGCCGACGCTTTGCCTGCACTGCATCAAATTTTCGAACTGCAAGCTTCATGCATATATCCAGCTGGCGCACAAAAGCGCCAGTTGGTTTACATATGTAACAACCCACTGCTCGATCATGTGCCCTGCTTTCTCCAGCAGCATATTGCAAGAGCCTCACTTGTTGTTGCCTTTCGAATGTGGCATGTGCGCAGCGCTTATGACCTTGCTTTTCTTTTTCTTTATGAAGTTGTAGTTTTGTACAGTGCTGTAGCATCAGAGCATCATATGGACAACATAGCTGTTGCTGCTAGAAATAGCTAGCGGTGTGCCACACCCATGATCCACTTTGTCCAGCAAAAAGTAGCAAGTGCGTCACTCATAATTCCCACCTTATAGTTTATGCACTGTTATCAAGCTAGAACTATGGGCATACATATTTATGATGTTAACACAGTTTCTCACAATGGATGTTTCACTAACTCACAAAAATTCTGCCAATAATGTAATACAATGTATCTGGGCCTAGCTAGGTAGCACGTGCTTTTGCTCTGAAACTGTCACAGTGCTAGATAAGGAAAGATCACTGTCATATGGACTAGAAAGAATTTGTTTGTGAGAGCACAGTAAATGAATGATGAGAAACCATTAAAAGTATCAACAAGGCACACTGGCGACATTAAGTTTCAAGTGAAACAGTGCCAGACCACAAGTAGCACCGATACCTTGGCCTTTCATGGTAGTGGATCCAATGTTGGTCGTTATCAATTGGGAGTGTTACAGAGGGATCTCGAGTGTGCATCTGGTGATACGGTTCAAGATCTGCCAGCAAGCAAGGAGGTGGTAAATACCAGTCAAAATGCCTGAACATTTCCCAATCTCAGAATTAAAGCTACAGAACTTGTTTACTACAAGAATTACAGATTGTCTTTAAAGATGTATCCTTTTTGCTGTACGGTCCGTACAGCAAAAAGGATACATCTTTAAAGACAATCTGTAATTGATTGAACTGCGATTTGTCAACTCATGAATAAGCCCTAGAGGATGCAATATCTTCTATGCAACAATGAGTGTTTCTATAACAATGTAAGAAATATGGTGCATAGTCAGTAGTCTTAGAACAGTGCTAACCTTCTTTGGCTAGAAGTATCGTGTATGTATTGTCAACACACTTTGTAGACACCCTCCCCTCAAACGGACCTCCTTTCTCACACCTTCAGCATCATTTATCACGGACACTCTCTTCACAATGAGGAAGCGCCCACTGCCATAGGCACCTTGTATTGACGATATGCACCAGGGCCTGATGGCTTCATGAATAAAATGCTTGAGAACTTACCTGTCGCAGAAGAATGACCAGCTTGCCTTCTTTAATGTGTGGGCACCAGGTGACCTACCATCACTGTGAAAAGTGGATGTAGGGCAATGCTAAATTCCCGTTCTGTTACTTGCACGAAGCTGTAGTGCCATTGCTGTTGCTTCCTGTGGCACCCTCCTGCAATATGCTATTGGAAAATGAGCTTTAATAACACCTCTGAAAAAGTTAATGAATTTATGTTAATTAGCTGACAGACTGCGGCAAATACTTGCCCATCTAGTGTACACGTGCTGAAGGGACGAAGAATGAATAAAACATTCTCGCATAGGTTGAATCATAATAAAAAAATATATATTTCCAATAATATCACACTGTATTAACTGTAATGTGTGCTGCTGTCAGACAGACACTTAAAGTATGCCGATTTGATTCACACATTGTAGATGTGAATTAGACATCTAGAATTTGAAGTCAAACAACACCTTCTCGACGTCCAACATGGCACAAACCAGAAATGGGACATCTCTTACATGTATAAGACATCGTTTTTTTGGCTTAGACATTGCAATCTTAATGGTGTTATAACATTCTTAATTTGAACTTAAAATGTTCAATTTAAGTGACTGAGAAACTACATGCTATCGTGACATCTACCTCAGTTGCGAGTACCTACAGTTTTTCCATCTTGTATTCTTCGTTGCAGCAATTGCATGCGTAAAAAAAACTGATTTAGCAATGAGCTGAATTAGTGTTTTACTAGACTAGTTTTTCACAGGGCTAGCACAAATTTTCTCTCCAATTTACTTGTCGCAATGTACAAGTGCAACACTATAGTAATCCAGAATTTTTTTTCCCGTATCTTACAGAAGAACTCTGTTCTATATGTCCATGTGCAGCAGACTTCTAATCCTCCTGCGTTTTGTCATTTCTCCCACACCTCACCATGAATTGAAGAATCAGTGGTGCACATTGGAGAAGCTGCACATAGCTCTTGTTGTCAACCAAGCACTCTACCAGCTGCCTTTTATCTCACCATCTCAGACGCAATACATCTTAGTCGCTGCAGAGGAAAGGCATTAGAATTGCTCTTAAAATACCAGGAGACATAGCAAATGAAAAGGTCCTCTACAAGTACCAATTACCCTGCCTACATTACCCTGTCTTCATACACTGGTAATGTAACTTGGCTGTTTAAGCAAGACAGATACTGGGAGAGCCATGCCATTGTGCTTCCAAAGGAGAACAAAAAAAGGCTTGTTTCCACCGTTCGTTGCTGCATGCAATAATAACAGCATATTCATAATGTGTCATTAAATATCTCTATTTCGGTGTGATCAATGGAGGAAGCACTTAACTTTGTGAAGTTAAAAATCTGTTAGAATTCAACAATTTCTCTTGAACCGCTGGCCCACTTGGTCAAGCAAATTTTCCTTACATACAAAAGCACCTGACAGAAACCTCCCATAGTGAGGTGGCGAATGGTGAGGATGACACTGAAGAGAATTGCCACAGTGCACATATTCATGCACGAGTAAGGTTCTTGGAAGGAGTTTCAAGTATATCCGTGCAGTATCAAGGTGAATTCCCATCTAGTGCTTTTTTTTTTTTTTTTGTGTGTGTGTGTGTGTGTGTGTGTGTGTGTGTGTGTGTGTGTGTGTCCAGTTGAGGGACCAATTTGGTCCAATGGGTCCCAAATGTGTTAAAAAGCTAATTGATCCAACTGCAAATACTAACGGCTTTTTTGGATTGACTGGGATGTATTGTCAATTTAAGCAAGTTCCAATGAACTTGGTTTTTGTTATTTCATAGATTTATAAAGTGCCAGAAAAATAGACAAATTACAAGAAGAATGCATTTACTTCCACAAGTTCCATACATGAATGGCTTTCACAGCGCAAGTAGCACCAGGCAGGAACACGCTGGTTCTTCAGGCAAGACTCTTTTCAAGGTTTGGGGTCAAGCCATCATTCGTACGCATTCCAAGGCCTTCAGCTATTGTTCAGGAAGGCCAACTGCATGGTCAACCAGCAGAGCAAGTGCACAGGGAAGGTGAGCAGCCTGAAAAAGTAAGGTTTGGTCAGAATTACTGATTGGGCAAACTAACACTGAATAACCAAGAGAGGGAGGGGAGACAAAAAAAAAAAAAATTTGGGACAGGGAGGTTAGCCCAGCGTGAAGTCTTTCTGCTGGCAACTGTGCATTGGTGAAAATTGCCAGGATTGAAAGATATGAAAAAAGAAAACAAATGTGCACATAAATACCATAAATAGAATGATTACTATACTCTGTCATGCATCCAGTATATCCTTGAAGAAGTTAGGACAAAGTTTGGCTTTAATATATGGCCATTAACCCATTATTACCCTATGAAGTCTCAATTCGTCAAGAGTGCAACAAATAATTATGAAATTATATTTAATTGCAACCCATTCAACATGCGCACCAAGTGCAGTGCAGCTTTGTTACACCAGAGTAAGTGAAGTGTGCCATCACGTTGTATCCCAAACCGCTGACACATTGGTGAGCTGATTTGGTGCACGGTTCGGCTATTAGTCAAGTGCAGCTATAGTATTAGAGAAGGGTTGATAGAGTATAAGGCTTAATCAAATGCTTTTGCATAAATCTGTAGTGGAGAGAGTTTCATGCTAGAAAAAAAAAAAAAATGCCCACCACGGCAGATTCCTAATGATGCCCACTTCAGTCTCCTCCAAAAGTAAGCTTCACAGGCACTATGATCGTGCTGTGCCTATTGTTCATGAACAAGGAAAAAATATATAAGAACATATCACGCCTGTGCATATTCCAAAAGACGTTGTTGGTTTGAAGATAATTTCACGTCAGCTTGTAATAAAGCATTCAGTAAAAATAAATACTGACTTCAGGCCTAATCGGATCACTTTATTTACCCTTTTTCAGTGCTGGTCTTTTTTCTTGGATATAAAAAAATGAACATAACGGCTTATTTTTGGTTTTTAGAAGGAAAAAAAGTGACATGGATAATGGAAAATGCACTTTTAATATGGTCGTCACATTCCTATCTTTGTTTTTTATCTCATACCTATAATAGTTTCGTTCTGACACACTTGTTTCCATGGTAGCACCACCACATCAGGGTAAAAAAAAAAAAGAAGAAATTCAGTGGGAATTTAGCAGTAAATGCGAGAGAAATGCGTTGGCATTACGTTGTACCTCTTTGAGGTTCCGGATCTATGATTTAAACCGCACTCACCACATTGCTAAGTGTTGTTCAGGAGCTTGCGACACGTCACGTGTCCTGCCTCTTCGAAGAGTGAAGTTTAACTAATGGTGGTCCGGAGTAAACCACCGTCACCAGCACAGCATATTTATGTACTATATATATGGCTTCCCACACTTCAAGCACTTGTTTCCACTTTGACACTCCCCTAATGCTAACGCATTAAAAACCAGCTATGAACGTACGACAGATGGCAGGAATACGCAAGAGTGGTCCTAATTGCTCTACAACACGAATATTTCAACGGAGAATTGCAGCGGTAACGGTGCACAATGTCTGGGAGCCACCCCTCCAATTGGTGGATGCGGGCTCGATGCGGCATGCGGTGCAACCACGCCCATGAAGGGGCATGTTCCTCAGCGCACTAACAAAAACCAGAATGAGAAAACCCAGATAGATGAGAAAATATGCTGCTAAAAATATAGAACAGATGGCGGAACTACCTTGTAGCTTGCCAACTTCGTGTTAATGTGCACATCTGACTGGACCGAGTGGAGAACATACCGGCACCCATACCGGTATGCCAGTGGAACTGGAAGGGTTAAAGGCAGTAATTTATTTTGGGTGGGGGGGGGGGGGGGCACACACTTGACCAAGGACGGGGGGGGGGGTAGGGCCGGTTGCATACTAACACAGAAATTTCGGGGGGGGGGGGGGGCACATGCCCAGTGTGCTGCCCTCTAGCCGCGCCACTGCTTAGAGACCAACTGCAACAAAATTTCACTTTCGTTAAATTGGCTATGAATGAGTAGCATATAATATCCAAGAAACCTTGGCAAAGCTGCAGGGCTCGTCTGTTTCATTAACAGCCTTTAAACACTACCTTATAAGGTGACACAATTTCACACGATTGTGGGCAAAAAAAACCAACAAAAACAAACATTGAACTATTTCCAAGCGCGAACGCAGCCACTGCAATAAGTCTCTCTAGCCTCTGCAGCGTCACACCTGATGTCTGAAACGGAGTATAGCTTAGCAGATATGATGCAAACCTCAGAACATGGCCTCAGATTTTCAGCACACCACAAGTGCCACCCAGTCTTGGTCATTCCTGCACACGTTCATGGCATCTCAGCTTTTCTCAGCATTCTGAGCTTTGTCATTTCCGGTGAGTGGTAATGGCAGAGTTTCTTTTTCGTTTCGGTATCAAAAACACAAATTTTTGCTTATTGCAAGTTTTTCATGACTTATCTTTCTGTTTTAAACAAATGATTTTGGACGGAGGCTACTATTGATAAACACGATCTGAAACACAGCGTTTTACGTCATCACAGTTGGCCTTTAATTGGATACTGCAACACTTCTTGAAAACGATACAACATTTGAGGTGTTGCCGTGAACATGAGAGCCAAATATTATCCCACTGCCTGTAGCAGGGAGCCCACAATCTGACATTAGATAGAACTCTCTCTTCTGTGGGTTTCAAGCCACCATCTGTTAATTTTCCCATTCGTAGACCGATGTGACGGCCCATCGGTCTACCCATTGGCATTGGGCAATCGTTCATGACCAGCTCGAGTGTATACACGTTTCCAGCTAACAGGGAAGAGGCAGTTGATAATGCGTCCGGCCCATTTTGTCACCGTTCCTTTGTCACTTTTTCGCACCTTTCTTGAGATGCCTACCTTGAAGGGTAACCATAAGCACACCACAGAAAGGAGATAAAGTAAGAAAGAAGCAATAGACAGGGCATTGCTATTAGTGCCGCCACAGCTGACAGGAAATGTGTTGCGGAGGAATGGGGAAAGTAAACATTGCACTCTTAAGTTCTTTTGAAAATGGCCGTGAGAATATATTAGTCGAAAAAGCATCACAATCACTGCATAACGTGTTCTCAGTTTTGAAGAAAAGGTGTTGCAGTGGCCTTTTAAGAGGGCTATACTGTACCACTAGCCGGCCAAAGAGAAGTGTAACCAGAAGTTAGGAAGCAGCACTCTGGGTAGAATGTGTTAGGCAGAAAGCATGCAGCATGCATAAGCCACCAGGCACTCACAGGCCACAGGGAGGAGGGAGAATCGTCGACACATGTCTGGAAGGCTCTGACAGGGATCTTCGAGCCGTGGGCTCGAACTACTTCTGTACACCGGTCACAGCCTGCACAGCTTTCCCTTGGCTGGCATCCACGGCTCGAGCAACGACCTGATCAATAGAGTAAACATGGCAGTTAGTGTATGCATACCTGTTAAGTTTGTGCACAGAATAAAGTATCTACGGCTAGGCATAACTGAACACAACTGAACTTGAAAAACTGTAGAGCCACTGTTCTGGGAGATAGATGGGCCACTAAAGGCAAACTGCAATTATATTTTCGAATGCATAAATAGTTTAGATTTAGAACTGAACTTGCAAAACTGTAGAACACTGTTTTGAAAGATAGATGGGCCATTAAAGGCAAACTGCAATGACATTTTCGAATGCATAAATAGTTTAGATTTAAATATTGTAGATACAGAGTAGCTTCTATGCAAAATGTTACGTTTTAAATACATGTAAAGTAGATGTTTTTGATACAGAAACTGAAAAACACTACATTACTGCTTGCCGAAAATGACCCATGGCGAAGAATGTTGAAAACCAGTGCAACTCCTTGGTATGACCTCCGAGGTTAAGCAGCGCCCACGGCGTGCTGGCAATCCCGAAGACAACACGCTGGGATTTGTGTCACGTCCACAAGCCACCACATGCACATGTGATTTGCTTAGGAGCTATAAAGGCTGGTAAGAAAATTAGACAAGTACTACGTCTGCAGCTATGCCAATTTTGCTTCAATAGCGTGTTACTCATTTATATCCAATTAATCCAAAGTAAAATGTTGCAGCAAGCCATTAACTTTTACGTTTCGGCTTGCACTGTTCTAATTTTACAGTGTCAGCTGTCAAGAGCTCATCCATACTCATTGATGTCCGTCCTCTGTATAAACCACCTACTTTTTCGCCTTACAAAAAGCGCTACAAAAGGATGAAAGTATCTAGGGAATCTGAAGAGTCCCTTGTGGACTTATGCAACTCTTAGTAAGCACATACCAAAAACAATGTGAGCTACTGTTCCATCAACAATCCCTATCTCCAGATTTTCCCAATCCCCACGATTTCCACGAGACTGAGAGCAGTTGTTTTAGCAATGTCTGCATAATGACAACAAGATGACAATGAGGACAATGATGGCCCCAAGCAAAATTGGCCGAGTGCTGACCACAGGGCGGTGCTCAGCAGATCACTGGGAACTGATCATGTCGGCATGGAGAGTTTGGGCCGTAAAAAGGCCGACCTATGTTGCAGACCTTGTCGGTGCTGGCTCGGCCACGGATGCCGGCTGGGATGGATAGGCCTGCATAATGCCAAGTGCAAAACTTTGGCTGGCCAGAGATGTTGGCTTCATGTTGGCCCAACTGCTGGCCAAGCATATAGGATGTCCTTGCCAGCCAATGCAGACTTCCTTTCTCCTCTTTTAGAAGAGGTGGTGGTAATAAAAAGTGCTTATTTCTGCTACAAGCAAGCACGTGTGGCACAGCGCCTGTCCAGGGAGGAGATTGGGGAGCGAAAGAATAGAGAGCGGCAGGTCGCCTCAACCATCTGTGGCAGTCGGGTCAGGCAGCATTCACGGGGAAGGAACCGGCAAGAGGTGGGCGCGCAGTTTTTCTTTACTCTCTCTTGTTTGACGTCTTCTCTCCTCTTCTATCCACCACTTCGGGCGTGACGGGAAACAGCAGTAAGGAGATAAGGAGGACCGGGGGACTTTTTGGCGAGAAAAATCGTTCTTTCTGTGGCTCCTTGACCGGTGCTAAGCTTCTTGTTTGTGAGAGATTAGCTTTAATCGTGCAAGGGACACTTCTAGCCAGTGGATTTTCACTTCCTACGAACCTCCACACTTACACGTAAGTCGCACTTCTTATTTACTTCTAGCCAGTGGATTTTCACTTCCTACGAACCTCCACACTTACACGTAAGTCGCACTTCTTATTTACGCTATTGGAGCCCACCTTTTGTAGAGTTAATTTGGAGAGAGTGCGCATACTGTTGAGGCTGCTTTTCTTTGTTTCAAAAGCTCGTCTGCACTTTTCGGTCTGTTGAAATCGACATGTTAAGAGCACAATCTAAATTCGATGCCTTGTTGTCTTTGTAGCTGCACTTAATGTGCAAGAGTTCGCATGCCAAAAGTTGTCGGGTAAGAGAATTAAGAGAGTGTGAGTGCATCGTGATATGCATCGAGCACTGATGTGTGCATGCAGTGCCCATAGCGTGCTAGATGTCGTGTGCACAATGTATCATGGAGACACACATAACTTGAAGAAAGGCAAATTTTGCCCCGCCCGGTGTCAGATTTTTGTGGTGCTTATTTTGAGGTTAAATAACGTGAAAGTGCATGTACATGTGCGTTGCATATTTAGTGTTTGTAATAAGAAATAATGGTTTTGTCTGAACCTGTTCCTAAGTAAAATGCTTAAAGGGCTATTTAGAGACAACGAAGCATCTGGTTAAATATTCAGCACCAGAAAAATAGTTATACATGTCCCATTTCTGAAACTTACACAGTACATGTCTTTATTACAGATGCCAGAGAGGGATCATTGCAGAAGCAGTCAAGTGACCTGGCTGCACAGCTCTCTAGTGAATGGGCTTATGCAATTCACGGAATGAGATTTTCAAATGCCCATACAAGACTGTCATTGATTAATTCACATTTTATGATTGACCCTACCACTAACCTACTATTACAGCATTTCACAACAAAGCTTTCCTATTTATATTGTGTTTATAACTAAGTGGTGCAATCAAATTTGACACAAATCAACTGTAGTGATAATTTGTCTACATAGCCTTCTATAGCGCGCTTTAAGACACAAATGCGTGCATGAATTAAATAGCGGATTACACAGGGTGTCTTTTCTTATGTCAAACTATCTTTTCTTATTCCTCCTGCAGATACTAGCATTCCACTTCTTCATCTGGGTTACATTTAACAGGCGGACATTACTTTCTAAATGAGTAGTAGTGCAGAAGTTGCTGACAAAATCATGCCAATTATCTGTTTAATTAATAACTTAGTGCATATGTTGCATTGGCGGAAATGAGCCTATTAACATGCAAGGCCTATTCAGTTAGAATCAATTTTGTAACTACAATACCAGCTTCAAGATATACATCATATCGATTTTCTTGTTGCAATGCGAATATATGCAATGCTCGAGGGGAGAAATTAGGACACCAACTTATTTTGCGAATTTTGACTTCATAATCTCAAAATTGGTGCTGGTTACAAAATTGGTTCCAATTGAATAGGTCCTGCATGTTGACGGGCTGCAATTCCGTCATTACAACATGCGCATTAAAGCGATTAATTAAAAAATAATTAGCACATTTTTTTCAAATAAATGCTTCTATGCTCACAACTTATCCAGAATGTCATGTCCACCAATTAAGGTAACCCAGTTGAAGAAGGGGGGAACATGCTGGTATCTGCGACAGGGTGCCTTAAAGAAAATCGACATAAGGCACCCAGTATGTGTGACAAAAAAAAGAAAAAAAGAGAAAGCCTAAATATGAATACTGGAAAAAGAACACTGGCCGCGGACAAGCCACGCTGTCGCCGTCGTGGGGAAGTCATCAGCCCGTATAAGAGCCAAAAGCAGCCTCGATTTAACTGGCTGTCATGATGCCGCCTGCCAGTGATTGGCAGACGGGCTGGCCGTTTGGAAAACCAAGCTCGGCCTGAGCTAGATAGCCGAGATAAGGCTGTCTATTGTTTAACTGGCCGTGGGCGTCGGCCCAATTTTCTGCCGAGGTCATTTTTTTTTTTGGGGGGGGGGGGGGGGGTGGCCATGATAATGTCAACAAGATGACATTTCAACAAATGACATGAAAACAATGTAATGAGAATGGCAAAAGCTGCACGATGACAGCTTTGCTATAAAAGCATAAAAATGACATGACAACAAAATTTTCTTTTTATACTCTCATAAAAATCAATGCAAAGCCGTCACCAAACCGCTGCGTGCCATGGAAACAGCTGAAATATAAAACCAAATAAAGCGCGCCCTTCCTCTCAAGGAAGCTCCACTTTCTGCCAGAGCTGTAGTTGTAAGTTGTAAACACTCCCTAGACATCGTTTTACAACTTCCAATGTATGAACAAAATTTGCAATAGGGCCTAGCGAGGGGCTCTTTAAAGAAAGATATACTCAGAAAAAAAGAATTTGCAGTTCGAAAACCAAGTAGAGCTATTGCAGAGACTGGTGAGTCTTAAAAATTATGGTTAAATGATAAACTGCCAGCAATAACCTTCTTTCTCTTTTTGCTGCAGTTGCACCTTCAAATTATGTGACTGTGGGTTCACATAGCAGAAGCCCAATTTCACATAGGAACCTTTGCACGATTGAGAAGATATGTATGCAACACTGCAAGATTAGTGACAGCATAACCCCGAGAATAATGAATGTAATCGAAATACAGTAACCTAGGACAAACCAGAAAAGCACCATAGGTCAACTTCAGGAACACTTGTACATATTTTCATGTTCACACATGCACTAACACTCAATGCAAACAGCTATAAAATTTGCAAGTAAAACATGCAGACACAAAACAAAGCTTATAGAAAGAACTCACTCACCCAACAGCAACACAATTTTGTCATGCTAAGCTATGCACATTAAGTCAATCAATAGAAACACATGCCATGTACAAGAATGTTTCTCAAGTACCAAAGGAGAGAGCACATGAATGCACATGAGCATAATGTGCGAAAGTGGACATCAGCCCAGAAAAATTGTACATGATGCTTTTCTCACAAGCAGCATCTGTAGGGAACATTAGGCCCCACAACTGCTTCTACTGAGCACGTATCATTGAAGCATCAGATTTATCAAGACCCTTAGATGAGCAGCTGAGGATAACAGCAATAAAATAAGTGTAATGATCTAGTTATCAATAAGAACATTTACCAGGAAAACGAGTGTTTTTTACATAAATTACAGCTGACAAAATGCAGTAGCGTACCCAGGATCTCTGCCAGGGGGGGGTGACAGTTTGCCAATGCCATCTATATAGCACTAATTTTAATTTCTTCACGCGAAATTGTCAAAAAATTCGCTTTTTGTGAGTGTGCAGACGATTGTGCGTCTTACATCTTAGTTGCAGTACTCAAATGCGCAAGGAAAGAAAAGGGGTTAAACAAAAGAGGGGGGTTAAGTCGGTCTCAGGGGGGGGTTACAACCCTCGAAACCCCCCCCCCGTCGGTGCGCCACTGCAAAATTAATGTGCAAGTGGTGTCAACTTACCTCTGCAAAGTCAGGAAAGGCTCCCTTTGCAAGCTTCGAGAATACCTGGACACCATTGATTTCTACTTCGAAGGACGCTGCAAGAGAGGATAAGAAATAGCACAGTCTATTAATACAGCATAACTCGGATGGCTCCCCATGCACCAGCAATATACCAGCACAAGGGTCGTCCAAAAGGCAAGGTCACTACAGGGGCCGTATTCCGAAACGTTCACTTCGGCGACAGTTCGCCTTCAGGAGCGTGCTGATTGGCTGGTTGAGCAAAATTGAATGATGTCGGGCTCAACGAGCCATTCAGCTCATCCAATTTTGCTGAAACAGCCAATCGGCGTGCGCCTGAAGGCGAAAGGCGGATTATCGCCGAAGTGGAACGTTTCAGAATACGGCCCCAGGATAAAGTTTTATGCCCTTAGGGCACCAGTTAAATTTCTCCATTGAAAATTTAATTTCACCATATTCCTTGGATCTTCACAATCATGAAAAGCGTACAGCCGCAGAACAGATTAAGAGTATGTTAATTTCTTTAGTGAGCTTTGTCAAGTTTGCATAATGTGGACTCTATTCGAGAACTGTCTGCAAGAATGTCAGATATGAGAACATCAACTATACATCATGTCTGGTGTACTTGGAAAGCGATTCAGCCACTTGAAAAATATGCCTAATGTATAACATTGTAAAGAACAATGAAAGCATACTTACTTCGCTATGACATACTGACATTAGGAGCAAACATGCAGTAGTTCTACCAACTTGTTTACAATAACACTTCACAGTCATTATTCAAACTTGGAGCATAGGTTTGATCAGAAATGTCTCGAGATGTATGCAGTATGTTCTAAATTTTTTATTTCCATCAGCATTTTTGCTATTCTCGGCTTGAACAATTGTATACACAACGCCTGATGGTCATGGGGTAATACCAGTTGTCAAGACAAAAGCAACTATACAAGCAGATAATATACAGATATCACATATAACCTCTTCAGAAGCCACTTTATCCTGTTGATTGAAAACTTACTTTCACCACATTTATTACATCTTCAGAATCATAGAAAGTGTACTGCTGCAGAAAAGATCACGAATTTTCAATTCTTTAGTGAGTTTTGTGAAGTTTACAGAATGTGGACTCCACACGAAAACTCAATATCCAGCACAATTCCAATAATGAGTGTTTCAAGATATATGCAACACATGTTAAATAACATTACTTTCACCAGTGCTTTTGCTGTTGATGCACCATCTCAAGGTAGCTGCACCATAGGTGCATGCTCGATTAGATGAAAAAACAACTGGCCGCAGGTGGGCAACAATTCCACGTCCTCGCATTACACGTGCGATGCTCTTACCAATTGAGCTACCTTGAGTTGCTTTTTCATCCATTTTCATTTACATGAACTTATCGTTTCTTTAATTCAATTAGTAAGTACAAGTAATTTCCCCTATGTCCTTGGTGTCCTTGTTTGTTGGCTTCTTATGATATGATTAATAAAAATCGAGCCCCTCGGTTCCCTTTCTTCTCGTTGATTACATAACGAGGGTCTTGAATCCATGTTTATATGTAATTCAGTTCCAACAAGTTCTCTGCACCACCTTATCTATCTTTATCTATTACTGTATCAATTTCTACAACTTTATCACTTTAGCTTGAGACTTGTGGTGCCTGCAGCAAAACATACCAGTCAGCTGTTGACACACGAGGACATTAACTCTTAGAATCTCAAGGTTAATGGTAAAGCTGGTTGATGCCTCAAAATCCCACAGAGTTTCCGACAAAAATTACTAGAGGTAACTCAGGTGTTACTGTCAACAAGAGCTGCAAGTATGAAGGTTCCGCGAGCATAGGATTGACGAGTAGCATACATTGATTTGCCTAAATTTCGTCCTTCTGGCTTCAAACGGCTTTGTGACTCCGTAAATTCATCCCCATGAAATATTGCATTATGAATGCAACCATTTGCAGTAATTACGCACGTGCACAGAAACTTGTTGCCTTCATGCGCTTAGAAAGGTACGATTTCTTGGGAGATTTAGAACGAGAAGGCGTAACGAATAATGCCACAAGAACGAGGATTAGAGAAATTCATGCACTACCCACCATTCCCATGTTAACTGAACGATCACAGTGCCAGATTTCTCCTAGTAATGGTTGAAGGAAACTATATGCATGCTCCTATAAACAGAACATTGCGTGTGAAGCAAGCTCACTTCACTGTCGCAATGGTAGAAAGAATGCACTTACTTTTACGTCCTATGCTGCCAGTCACAGTGGCATTTGGAAGCTTGGCGAGGATCTGCTTCTTCAGTTCCTCGAAGCGAGGGATGTACCCTCATCCCCCACTGAGAAAAAAAAAAAGGGAAAGAGAAATGGTTTCGCAAACAGAAGAGTACTAAGAACCATGTACTCATGAAACATCAGACTAAATATAAGGTGGTGAGTAACGTGGCAAGTTTTTGAACAGGGGTGCTCATTCTTAAGCAGAAGGAGGCTTGTAGTTCACTTGGCAACATTTGCACAATTGATAGCATGATGAGAAGGTGGTCTGATACACTTTTTAGGCAACACCACTTGAACAGCAAAAGTTGCGTTCCATCGTAATAATGTAAATGTACTAGGTGAAAATGTAAATGAAACGTAAAAATGTAAATGAACTAGGTAAATGTACTAGGCTCAGTGGCTATGGCGTTGCCCTGCTGAGCACGAGGTCGTGGGTTCGATTCCCAGTCTTGCCGGCTGCATTCCGATGGGAGCTGAAGCTCAAGGTAATAAAATTAAATGATGATGGAGAGTTGCCAGATGTCCTTTATCAAGCCAACAGCAGCCATCTTATCAAGCTTCCCAAGAAGTAATAAAAAAGGATAGCAGTGGCAAACATTTGCACCAGTAGTACCTTAAGTTTTGACAGTAACGTCAAATGTATGTTAATAATATATGTACATATTATGGTGAAATGAGACAACATGCCTAGAAGTAGGAAAGTTGCACGATAAGGCCTGTAAGTAGACTAAGGGGTGAATGGGCACATCTATATATATTTAGTCGATGAAAAACAAGGCATGCATGTTTATTAAGGGCATCCAAAAATTTAAGAAATTTGCCTATATTTAATGCTTTTGCTTAACTTGCACAACAATATATATTATAGAGTGCCAATTCAGCAGGTCAAGTGATGAAAAGCAAACAATGAAATGTATTATGAGCTGTATGTGCCTAGGCATATTTACATAGATTATGACAACGCATGCTCAAGTGCTGCCATTTTAGAGATTTCGTCGCTAGATCTAGAGACTTTTTGGTTTGTTTAGCGACAAATTTTTCGCTTTAGCGACTAGCGACCTTTTTGGGCGACATGATGGAACAATTCGTAATAATTTAGCGACTTCGAAGTTAGGAAAGTTGAGTAAAAAATTACTTTCTAGAATGCACTTTATTTTTCAAAAGCTACAAAAATGTGGCCGACATCGGACACACGGTATGTGGCTTCTGTGAGCATGATTTCAAAGGGCGTCTGTACTGGAGGAGGCCGTACACTGCAGCTAATTGCAGTGAGGCAAACAGGCTTCAAATTGTGCTCAGAAAATGCATGTTATTGCAATCTTTGCAAAAACAATTAGAATAGGTCTTAATGTTGTGGGTACTGCAGTTTCACTAAGTATGCTTGATTGGCGGATGTTCGAAAACGTAGCAGTAAACTAAATTATGAAGACTTATTGTAATAAACTTAAAATTCATAGGTGAGGTTTAGAATGCAGCAGGTGAATACTAAGTAAAATGAACTGCAGAAAGGTGTAAATATCGGAAAGACTGGGCTCATTCACACCGATCATGCACAATTTCCGTTTTTGACAATTTTCAGACAAATATATAATGCACTGAGCATTCAGGTGGACAGAGGGCCGTAAAATAGTATTGTAACTGTAAGAGGTGATGTCATTTTCATCGGTGCTAAAATTAGCAAGACTGTCACTTAATTTATTTCTCCTCTCATGGGAGCGCTTAAAGCTAGAAAATTTGCAAGCATAACATGGACAAAGTGTGCCTTTTTGACGGGAGAATCAGATGACCCGCGATCTTTTGAAGCATGCTAAATTTTCTACTTATAATCTGAAAGTAAATTCATGATTTTACCTGTCATTATGCATTATTTTTCTTAAATGGATTATTAAAGTAAGTTGAGTTGACACTTGAACAAGTAGTACTGTAGAAACTGTAGAGTTTCTACAGTAGTGTAGTTTCCCTCATCCAGTCTGCCTTTCGCGAAGAGCTGGCGAACCTTGGTGTTCCCTCCATTTGCCCCATCAACCGATCCGACGCCTTTACTACTACTGTCCCGGCTCCGCGGAACCAGTACCCCTCACGGCCCTATCGTAACCCAACGGAATGGCGAACACCAGATGACAGGCCTATTTGCTTCAACTGCCGACGTGCTGGCCGTATTTCTCGTCACTGCCGCAACACCTGGACACCCTCATTTTGATCTGCGTTCCAACCATACCATCGCTCACCAGGTAGTCGTCCGCCGCCGGAAGAACCCACAGAACCTTACCACCGTGCTGAGGCCTAGCCACCTACACAGCAGAGTCGTTCGCCTTCTCCTCGACGGCCCCTGCCTCGCCCAGCTACTCTTCGCCGTTCTCCGTCGTCCATATACCGGTGCTCATCGGAACACTGATGGGTGCAGCTCCGAGGGGTGACACTGCTACATCGACCCGGACTGAAATTCCTCTGCTGACCTCGCCGACGGATAGAAATTTACTTCAGGTGTATGTGGATGGTGTCCTTGTAATGGTTTCGATTGATATCGGCGCGCACATTTCTGTCATGAGTGACCATCTTCGTCGACGCCTGACTAAAGTCATCACACCTGCTGTGTCCTGTGTTGTGCAGGTCGCCAACGGCAGAATGCCGGCCGTCATAGGAATGTGCGCTGCTCGTGTCAGTGTCGCCGGCCGTCAGACCTCTGTTTTTTTTCACTATTCTGGAAGAATGTCCCCAGGACGTTATTTTGGATCTCAATTTTCTATCAGCGCATTCGGCGTTCATTGATTGCTCCGCGGGACTTGTTCAGCTCGATTTGCCCTGCTCTTCTGACCCTCCTGAGGAAGTTTCCAGCAGATTGTGTTCTACCGAGCACATTCGTCTTGCCCCCCAAGATGAACGATGATGTGCGTCGTTCTTTCGCTCTCCCCACCTGTGCCTGATGGCGATTACATCGCCTCTCCTATTTCGCACTGGCCCATAACTTCCTCACACTGTCGTCAATGTTATGAACAATTCTACGTGCCTGCCTATTCTAATCTTTGGACCATACAGCCATGTTCTACTGCAAGACATAGCCTTGGGCACACTGTCATCTTGTGAAGGCTACCACCTCTCGGCCTTGACGACTAAAATGTCGTCTCAAGGTGCTTCATTGCTTTCTTCACCAGCTACCTTACCCGACATCTCCAACATGATTTCTCCTGATCTCGCGCCTCAGCACGCCGACCAGTTACGTCATTTGCTCGATCGCCTCATTCAGCGACATTTTGACTTGGATGGTCGCCCTTTAGGTCAGACTTCCATTGCGAAACACATCATTGACACTGGCGACGCCCATCCGATTCACCGGAGACCATATCGGGTGTCCTTGCATGAGCGACAAGTTATTCAAATGGAAGTCGAAAAGATGCTGTCTTGGGGAATAATTGAGCCATCTTCAAGCCCGTGGGCGTCCCCTGCAGTCCTAGTTAAAAAGAAGGACAACACCTGGCGTTTCTGCGTGGACTACCGGCACTTGAACAAAACCACCGTGAACAAAACTAAGAAAGATGTTTATCCTCTCCCCCGCATCGATGACGTGCTGGACTGCCTTCACGGTGCGAAATATTTTTCTTCCATCGACCTTCGGTCCGGCTACTGGCAGATTGCTGTAGACGACATGGACCTCGAGAAGACAGTGTTTGTAACACCGGATGGCCTATACCAGTTCAAAGTCATGCCTTTCGGCTTGTGTAATGCCTCAGCCACATTCGAACATATGATGGACGTGCTTCTGCATGGACTCAAGTGGTCCATCTGTCTTTGTTACCTAGATGACGTCATCGTTTTCGCTCCTACATTTGCCACACACCTTGTTCTTTATGTATTTCAAAATGCTGGCTTCCAGCTTAATTTGTCTAAGTGTCACTTCGGTCACCACCAAACTGAGTACTGAGCGTATTGAGTACTGAGCGTATTGAGTGCCAAACTTAATTTTGGATATCTGAAGAACACAAACGCATTAGAAGTGTCAAATAAAATAAAATTGCCTTCGCACAAGATCGTCTTCAAGTTTGCAATATAAACACATGTATCATAGTCACGTATAAAATTGAAAAATTAATTAAATTTAATTCCAGGCGCTCTTTTATTTAAACTAATTAGTTTAATTAAATTCCGCGGTTTTACATGCCAGAACCACATGATAATGAAGCACATCGTGGTGAGGGAACCTGGAACATTTTTTTACCATCTTAGGTCCTTATAATTAACATGCACCTGAATCTCTTTCCCTCGTGCATTTGTCCCCCATCGAAATGCGGCCGCCGCGGTGGGGATCGGAAACGCAGTCTTTAAAAACGCGCAATTAACCGAATTGATCGAGCTACGCTTTCGCACAAAATGTTGGCGCAAGAATAGTCCGCAAATGCCCAAATAACAAAAATTGGCAATTAAAATGCACTTAAATATTTTTTTAAATTGTGTACTTGCCGACTATATATACATTGTCGCGAAAATTTTGTCCTTAAAAAGCGAAAAAGCCTGCGCAAGCTTCCATTGTGTAGCTCGTATATAATTTATTATTATTATTATTATTATTATTATTATTATTATTATTATTATTATTATTATTATTATAGTTTTAACTTTAAAAACCATGCAAGCTCGAATACTGCTGACGTACGTAGGTGACGTTCCAAAACGCGATCGCTTGCCAGTTTTTTCGCTTGCGTATTATTCCTTCTCTCTTTTTTTTTTTTTTTTCTCCGTGCACTACGCGGCCGAGGTGATGGAGCCACGCTGCCATATCTATGGTTACTCAGAGAGTCGCAGAACTTACCAATACTCAACGAATACCTTAACTGGCTTCGCTCCAGCCATGGATCCTCGCCGATCGTGCACTTGCAACCTCAACGGAGAAAACCTGCATGAAAGAGAAACTAAACCATGACGAGTTTCACTATTACGTCAGTACACAAAACAGGCCTACCTCAAACGTCCGACCGACCGAACGCGAGACGCAACCGGAACGGCACGGTGGAACGCTAGCGCTGGAGCGCGCGCGATGGAACGAAGACGAAGGCGAGAGGATGATACGACCTGATCTGTTTTAGTCATAGGCAGCGGTACAAGCTAGATATTGAAGGAAGAAAATAACATTAAGGACATGTATACAAAAAAATGCTAGATAAAAAAAAATCGTATAGCATACCTGATTAAATCAAGCAGGCGACTATTTGCCGCCACTGTACCGTTTCAAAGGGGACGCCATTAGATCATCATCATCACCGCCTGAGGGGATACATTCTAGCCGATTTTAGCGAGCACGTAGCTGCACGTACCTCTGCACCGGGTAGACGTGGATCTGCGGCACCGGCGGGCCCGAGGTACTCACGAAGGTAGATTAAGTATTGAAAGTAGCGACACAATTTTCAACATAAATTTCATCAGAACCTATCTCGCAATCAATGTTGAAGTTAATGCTACCAGCATTGAAGCAACATAGCGGTACTGCCACCGCCGAACCGCGTCCTGTACGAGGCGTGCGCTACAGGCCACTTCCCTTCGGACAAGCTGCGCCATCTAGCGGTGTCGACGCAATATCTGCGCGTGTCCTCCGAGATGCACAGTGCGTGCAAATGCCGAGAGTTGTTCCCTTGTTAACCACACACATTTTCGCATCGGGCTGCTGTACCTGAGGGACCCGTGTGACGTGGGTTCAATTCTGCAGAGCACCGGATAAATATTAAAGGGTGGCACATACTCATTCTGGGAGATCGACCATGAATCAGTAACTTCCGCTCCTTTTAGTTACTGAACTTTTTAACACCCCTCACGCAATAGTCCACCGCAGAACTTGTGAGCACTTTGAATGAATAAATGGACCCAGTTGCCTATTTGCTTGGGCACTCTCGTACCCATGGCGCATACTCAATGGTCCTGGCTGTCTGTTTTTGAAACAGGCCCAGCAGTGCATCAAGTTAAAGCATGAAAGAGGTTAAATACGAGCATACCACAGAGTGGGTAAAGTTCCCCAAGAATGCTAATCGCATTAATAAGTATACAGCAATTTTGGAGGGGCAACTCCATAGGCAGAATGATTCCGGAATCATTCTGCATTTTGAAACACCTGGAATGAAATGATGGCACCACTCAGGCAGACGGAATGTGAATGGAATGGGCACATAGCCCAGGAGTGCTAAATGTTGGTTTTAGGCAATTGCAAAGCCGGTTTCCAAATATTTAATCAACACCGGATCTTTGGGCATCTTTCTATGAATGACTACCTCTGCCACGGTAATTATACACACTGTATTCTATCCTTCCGAAGACTGTGAAACTTTTCTGTGTTTAATGTTGAATGGATTTAAAGACAGCAACTGTTAGTTGTCAAGAATGATTCAAGGATCAAGGCAAAAAACGGTTGATACAACATTTGATAAAAGGACCAAGGCAAAGAACGGTTGCACCCTGTGCAAGTGCCACATTCTTTCGCTCTAGTATCCAAAAAAGGCATAACAGATGGCTAGAGAGGTGTGCTGGAAAACAACGGTGCCCATTAATATGCCAGTAAATGTTAAACAAAAAAAGATCTTCCTGAATAACGAACGTATCAATGCATCTCATTTCTATGGTGGTCATCATAGTGAGAGAATTAGCTAGCAGGATGCACGACAGGCACAATAGAGCACGATTATTTTTGTACTTTTCCTTACTCAAATAAAAATAGTGTTGGAAGAATTAAACATTTTTGTTAATGGAAGATTTGATTTAAAAGACAAACCTTGCTTGCATCGCAGCACATGTCGTGAACCACCTAACATCCGAGCAGCTGAAGATCTCAGTCACTATAGTTTTTTTTTCATTAATACTTCGAAAAAGCAATAAGGTAATTAGTTAAAAACTTAATCGTTAAACTTTTGTTAATTAGTCAATTATGCAATTCAACTTTTGAGGAGTAATGTCCGCCTCTTCGAGTAGACCAGCTCATGGACTATAGAATGAAGCTATCTGCCGCAGACAATGAAAAAAAAAAAAAAAAAAAATTGAAAGTGTTTGCTGAAACACCCGGTATAGTAGTTCTTATGTTGTGTCAAGCAAGTTGAAGTTAACTTGGCACTTGTTTCACCAACATTAAACTGCTAGAAAAAAAACCACAGGAACTAAAACAACAAATGCATTTACTTCCACAAGGTCCATACATGAATGGCTTTCACAGAGCAAGTAGCACCGGGCAGGAACACGCTGGTTCTTCAGGCATGACTCTTTTCAAGATTTGGGGTCAAGCCATCATTCATGCGCCTTCCAAGGCCTTCAGCTATTGTTCATGAAGGCCAACTGCATGGTCAACCGGCAGAGCAAATGAGGTGTCGTGCTATAACAAAGAGCATTTGCCGCTCGCAGCACCAAGTTTCACGCAAGGCTTCACTTCCTTGCCAAGGCTGGCATCAAGTACTCGCTGGACAACCTGAAAAAAGTAAGGTATGATAGGAATTATTGACTTGGCAAACTAACACTGAAAACCAAGACAGAGATGTTAGCCGTAAAGAGATAGGATTGAAAGAATTCTGCGCACGAAGAAGAGTACAATGAGTCCTATAACCCGTCATGCATGCCGTTATAAGAATAATTGTACTCTTCTATATATTGAATAAGTTATGACAAAATATTTGCTTTTTTTTAATAGACTGCTGTTGGCCCATAATTCCAGTATGAAGTCTCAATGACTCAACAGTGCAACAAATAATTATAGTATATGCATTTCTGAGCCATTCAAGATGTGTGCCCAAGCCCAGTGCAGATAGGACTTAAAGGGCCCCTCCTCACTAGGCCCCATTGCACATATTCGCTATACACGAGAAATTCTAAAATGCTCTCTGGAGATTGTTTTACAGAAAGAATTTTTCAAATCTATTTTTTATTCAAGGAGATAGAAGAAATTGAAAGCCCTGTTACCATACTGCCAGGAGGCAAGCTGCAACTGCCAACAGAGACACGCCCTCCCTCTGCCTCGAGTAGCGTCCGCAAGCAACCTTCCTTCCCCTCCTCCCATACCAGAGCCGAGGGACCGCGTCAGGCTCATGTGACGAGCCCCCAACTCCTTTTTGTCTTTTTTTTTTTTTGCTGCATGGTGCATTTGCGGTGGTGGCGTTGTGTATTCCGCATTGGAAAATTTACCGAAGTTGTGTGCCATGGCGAGAGATATTCCCAGGACTGCGTTTTACCTCACGGTGTTTGTGCGCGTTTCCTTGGCTCTTTGGCTGGGTGCGACGCTTCCATGAGAGGGAGGGCGCACTGGCATTTGGTTTGAAATTTCAGCTGTTTTCGCAGCGTACAGCGCTTTAATACATGGCAGACAGCATCATCAGCGGGTGAAGTATGCCCTGCTCTTGTCCGATTAAAATGGCCGATCCTGGTGCAGGGCCTCCTAACGCAGGGCTTTGCTTGGTCACGCCGTATCACAAACCACCGATTTGTACGCAAAGAAGCCTGGTGCATGGTACAGCTATTACTGAAGTGCAGCTATCACAGAAGGGTGTACAGAATTATAACTTAGTAATCAAATTACTTTCTGCAGAAATCCGTAAGGTAGAGGAAGTTTCATGCAAGGAAAAGTATACCAAACACCTGACCAAGCAGATTTCTGCAATAATAGCCACTTCAGTCTCCTTGAAAAGTAAACTTAACAGAAACTATGATCGTGGTGTGCATATTGTTTATGAATGAGGGAAACAATAAAATAAGAACAATCTATCCCTCCTGTGGCATATTCCAACTCCAACAGACAATGTTGGGTTGAAGAAATGTTCACAACAGCTTATAACAATACATTCAGTAGAACAAATAATTTATTTTGGCTTTTTAAAGGCCAACAGGAACATTTCACTTTGGTTACAATAGTTATAAATCACCAGTAGATACTGTATTTATTCACATTATGTACAGGGTCATCCACTCTTGGGGAAAATGCTTGGGCGCGCTCCGCAGAGTGCCAGATGAGGCCTCCGGGAGAACTACTTGCGCAGGCACGTTGAGAGCCAAAGGCAGTGCGTGGTGCATCTGGTGTGTCCTCTGCTACTCTGCAGTACGTGCAAAGCCTTGTCCAATACTGGCACCATATATTTGCTTTCATTATGGTGCACGAGCGCCAGTCTTTCTTATCATCCTACGTAACAGCGCCGGAAGTTTTATTGCAGGCATAAGAAACTGCTTAAAGTAGTAATTGAGCACAGCCCAAGATTAGCTATATTTTTTTAGATGTTATTTGCTTAATAGCATGACAAGTGCGCTGATGTGCGACCCGTTTCAGTTTACCTACTGAGCTTGTAAAAAAATATTAGCACTGCTCAGGTCAAGTTTCTTTCTTTATCAGCGGCGGAAAGTGTGGAATGGGGAAAAAAGCAACAAAGTCAACGAAGATATTTCTTCCGACTAGTCTATGGCATATGTAGGGCATGCTAACCTCCTCTTGTGTGTTATGTTCAGTCATTTTCCACTCACCATAACTTGGCGCAACTTAATGAGCATTAGGACGGTGCTATTGCATTGCTATAGTAGTGAATAAATGCGCCTTCACTGCTAGTGATTACACAAATTGATTGGCTGAGTAGGTAGAGTACACTCAGCCAGGGAAAACAGCCAGAGAGACTGGACATACGAGGAAAAGGAGTAACAACACACTGTACGAAGGTTCCTGCTGTACTATGCACCTCAGCTCCTGTCTTTCGGTGTATTAAAAACACTGTCACAAAAAATGCCAAGTTCCTCATAAATGCATTGCATGTAAAAATGCAGGTACTCTCAGAGAAGTTTCTTACTCTTCTGAGCAGCCCATCCTGGGACAAGCGATAACAACCTGCACTTTATGTACCGTGATGCGAAAGACTTGCCTTCAAGCATGCTGAACTGCCATGCAAGCAAATTTACGGCGACAGTATCAGGTGAGATTTTGTGCGCTCTGGCACAGTAGCAGATGGCATGCCGTAGGTGCCACCTCAGGCTCTCAATGCGTTTGCGCAATTATTTTTCCCGGCAGTTGCATTTGGCACTCTGAAGAATGCGACTGCACGGGTGTGCCCCCTAAGAGTGAAAAACCCTGAAAAGGCCCCCCCCCCCCCCCAAAAAAAATAAATAAATAAATAAAATTCAAGTTAGGGGGACCAGTTGGTGCGACCCAAGTTCTCTCCAAATTTTTCACTATAAGAAAAATTGAAAATGAGACTGCAATGACTAAAAATGTGTTAAATAACTTGGTTTAGTGTGAAGGCAGGCAGCAACTTAGGAAATCTGTACATGGTACTTCCTTCACAAGCAGTCTCTGCAAGGAACATTAGGCCGCACAACTGCATCTAGTGAGCATGCATTAATGAAGGATCATATTATTGGAGACTGTTAGATGAGCAGTAGAGTATAACAGCAATAAAATTAAGTTGGGCAACAAGAACATTCACACGAGAAATGGTGGCTAAGCAAGTGTTGAACAAATGTTTTTTATTGCGATAGCAATTATATGGACACTCCAAAGCAGATTTCTGCCGTTGGCGTCGCCATGAGGTTCCGTATGACGTCAACGGCGATGAAATCGTCGTCGCGCCCCGCGCTTTCACGGGGAGAGAATGCGTGGCATAGAGCAAACGCGTGTTCTGCGCCGTGCTCCCTGAAGGGCTGCAGAGTTAAGCGTCTCTTTCCTCCTTTACAATCACCATATATTTACATAAATTACAGCTGATAAAATGAATGTGCAAGTGGTGTCAACTTACCTCTTCGAAGTCGGGAAAGTTACCCTTTTCGAGCTTAGAGTATACCTGGACATTATTGATCATCACTTCGAAGGACGCTGCAACAGTGGTTAAGAAATTAGCTTAGCGTGATGGAGTCGCACAACTTGGATAGCTGCCATGTACCATTAAAAGAAAGAATAGTACAAGTGTCATCTCAAATGGCCAATCAAGGTGTTTAGCAAGTTGCTTTTTCAATATTGCCAGATTTTTGCAGGTTTTCCATGACTTTCACAGCAAAAATTGAATTAAAAATAAAAGAAAAAGAAAGAAACATCGAAAGACAGCAACCATATTTTTCAACACAATTATTTCGGAATCCAGAAGAAGCAGAACTTGGGGGAATATTTCCAGCTTACACTGACAACAGGAAATATCTAAGTACTCCAGACTTCCGATATTTTGAGTGCAGCTAATTCATTCTTTCGTTAATTTGATCCCGACCAAAGGTCCTGGCTGGCACCCATACATTTCTATGGGGCCAAGCTTTCGTTTTTCCGATTCTGAAATTTGCCTTCAACAGATAATTCCAACTTGACTGGTCAGCATGCATGCGTCTAACCCCAATAGTGGCCCCAACCGAGACTAATAGTCTCTCCACGCGGCAGAACAAGAGCTAAAGCTTCCTCTTAAGAAAGATACTAGTTTTCTGGAAAATTATAAGGATGAGGTGTAATAAATAATTCCACATGAACAAATCCACATATTACCCCCATTCCCACGGTAGGAAAAAAAAAATTGCAGCACCAAAGTTCCTTTTAGTAATTTTTGTAGGAAACATGCGAATTCCCACATACAGGCCACTGTGAAGCAAGCCCACCTTGCAGGCATTATGGTTCACAGAATGCACTTACTCTGGCGTCCTACTGTGCCATTCACAATGGCACTTGGTACTTTTTGAAGGATTCGGTGCTTTAGCTCCTCAAAACGAGGGGCGTACCCTCATCCACCACTGAAAGAAAGAAGAAATGGTGCAACAAATAGAACAGAAAGCACTAAGAAGAACCATGTTGCAAGTTATGTGAGCAGGGGTGCTCAATTGGGAGCGCAAGGATGCTCCGTAATTCACTCAGTAAAGATTTCCACATGTAGGTCACAGCTTCATTAGAAGGCCTGGTGCATTTAAGGCAATGGCGATTTAATTTCTAACTACCAAAATTGTGGTCCATCCTGCACATACGAATGTACCGGGTCACTCACTCACAAGGCAGAAATCATTATCAATATTCAATTAAATTAAAAAATAACTTCCACATTTCTTCTGCATGACAGAGTGGCCTGAAGTAACCAAGAGGACACATAACACAGAACTACCAATCAAACATCCTGCAAACCTTCATACCAAACTAAAGATTTAGCATTATGACATGTTTTTTTTCTGAAGAGTGGGCTGCACTGTGCATCTTTCATGGGTTCAGCAGAAATTCAGTTGAAAGAAGAAGGTTCACGAGGAAAAATGGGAATCGATATGACAAGAATGGTTAATTCTGCAACAGGACCTTGAAAATGTTGCACCTATGTCCGTTCTTTTTCTTTTGCAGAAATGATTTTTTCATACAGCAGCATATTGAAGATTTCTTTATTTCAGCAAATGCAAGCTGAAAATTACTCCACAAGCCTTGTTGTAACACAACACACTGTGCCAAGTTTTTTCATGTTATGAATGCTCTTTAAATGTTTTTGGATTTGTACCAGCACTGGAAAATTTGATTTGAAATTATGTTATGATAAGCAATACAAAACAGATGTTATTGGTCTTCTAGTCTATCTCTGACTTCAGTGTTAGGTGGCTGTAAAATAATATGCAACATATGTTGTCAAGTGTTAAGTGTGCTGCAAGTATATAGGCGTTAATTCTCTGCATATATAAGCATGAGAATAGACTGCCAGAAAAATAAACAGCTGTTCAAGAGCAATCAAGAAATGTGGCTAGAGAACTTGACACAACTAACTGAAACAACTCTGTTCATCGTTGTAAACAATGTAAACCCGAACACATGAATAAAACAATATTTACTGCACAAATTTATTTTTGAAAGAATGACTTTTGGACGTTTAAACTACTTGGAGCTACTAACATGAACCAAATTGCACACAAACACTATGAAGGACCAAGATATGTTTGTCATTTCAGGGAGCAAAAATTTACAAAAGTAAAATATGAGTACTACACTGCAACACATGTTTTAGCCTAAAGCTTTTACGAATGTAAGAGCCTAGTCGGCATTACCTAATGTCAAGGTCATGACCACAGAGAATTCCAAGATGTTTTTTATCAAGCCAGCAGCAGTTGCACCCTAGCAAGCTACCCGACAAGTAGTGATAAAGGAAAACACTGCTGGGATAATGTTTACAGCAATGATACGTAAACTTTTGACATTAGTGTCAAATATGTCAAATGTATGTCAATAATGTATTATGGCAAAATGAGGCAACGGGCTCAGATGTAGCAAAGTTGCATGATGAAGTCTGTAAAAAGACTAGGGGGTGAATCAGCACATTTATTTAAACTATTAGCACATTTAACTGAAAATGAAAAACAAGGCATGGTTATCAGGCACACCATAGAGTTAAAGTTGTTTGCCTATAATGGTTTTGTTTAACTTAAACAACATCAAAAATGAGCCATGTCGCTGCACTTTGCAGCCTCGTTGGCTTGGCACATTTCAGCTCGATACTGACGCCGAAGGCTGCGTCATGAAAAGTCAACAATGTATTATGCCTGGGCATATCTACAAAGAATTAAGAGTCATGCTCAATACACAACAAGAATTTTTTGGTAAGGAACAGGTGTCGGGAAAATAGACAGCATGTACTGATGTTGCACCACCTGTTTGGGGACCCCTAGTAGGGCAGAGCTGTAACCCAAACGAGTATTGACACATATTTTCAAAGTTGTCAAAACGCTGCTGCACAGTTTCTCACACATAAGAGGATGATACTTAGCAACTATTGAAGTTAGGAAAGACTTGAAAAATACTTTAATTTGATATTAAAGTTGGCCTCTATAAACAACAGACCTGGCATTATCGAAATTATTGTGACGTTGACACAGGGCAAAATTTTCCAACGTCGGGTAGCAATAATGCTAGTTATGATGAAGCTAGTCATAAAAATTAACAGAAGTGCTGTGTACATTGATTCCAGCTATGCTTGTGCGTGGCAGCCACAGTGATTGAAGGAATGGTGTTAGTATCACAAACCTTGGGTGCCATAACCACAACTAGTTCACAAGCACAATATCATGGATTAAATAGTTTAGTGTGCTCCCACACATGCCAGCATTTTTTCTATGGTTTAGCTGGTTTGGACTTTCAATCATTAAAAATGAAATGCACAAGTAGAAAATATTGTGTCAGTACTCATATGTAATGGAATAAGCACGTCTTTAGCAAAGCTGTGGAACTGGACGATGTTTGAGGAAGTTCAACTAGCTTCCAACAATTCCTTTTATTTTATTTTTAAAGTAATCAGCCAGCTAGGCCATGCTTACAAAGGAAGAACACCCATGTGAGAGAAAATAACCTTGCTTCTTAACATTCCAGCCAGTGTGTCTGCAGATATGAAATCAATGTGCAGAACCTACGACCCAGTTGCCCTTTAGATACAACTAACGGACAGAAAATAACAAGTAACCAAAACATTCCCGCGCAGCTTGGTCATAATAGATTGGCAAATTTTACATTCGATGTTTTGCTCTATGGTCATTTTTGGCAAAAGTTCTGCCTCAATACTTTGCACCGATTTCGTTCTTTCCTGCTCGAAGTAACCCTTACACTAATATTTTATTACTATATTGTTTTTGTAATTTAGTGCAATATTATTTCGATACGGTAACGGCTTCGCAGTATACGAATGTGCGTCTTTGGTGTGCTAGGTGAACGGCGAGGCTCAACGGTGCATGAAGGAAAAAGAAAGGTACGGAACGAAAGGAGAGAGCGGGTCCACGAAATACGCCGTCAAATGCCGGCTTCTACGCTTCTGAAACCATGCCAAGCTTGAAAACTAACGCGTAGGCAGTACGTTTCAAAATACGATTGCTTGCCAATCCCAACTTGTTTTTCTATACCACACAAGGACACAAAGCGAGTCTATGCGGGAAACAAAACATTCATGATAACTACAACGGCCGATAGCAAGCAAATTAATGCACCGGCCAAATGGGTCTTTTCCTATTTCCCCGCCGCGTCTACTGTGCGGCTCAGAACGTCGCAGAACTGACCAGTACTCAACATATACGCCGGAAAATGCGTATTTTCCTTATTACTCTTTTTTTTCCCCGCCTCTACTGTGCGGCCCAGAACGTCACAAAACTTACCAGTACTCAACATGCACCGCCACTGGCGTCTGTCCAGCCATCCTCGCCGTTCAGAAACTGCAACCTCTTCGAGGAAAAGCTGCAGGAAAGACAGTCGCAACTGTAAGTTCCCAAGCTGCGAAGAGAAACCTGCATATACAGGCCTACCTAGGACGTCCGGTCGCTCGAACGAGTGGTGCAGCAATACAAACGACGAGAGCCGAACGCCCTCACAGCAAAGGAACGGCAGAAGGGAAATGCTCACTGGAGTGCGAGAGCGTGCGATGGAACGGAGGCCACCGTAACGGAGGCGTTGGATGGAACGAAAGGGCGAAAGTAGAGTGTACTAGAACATGAAGAGTGCCCAGAACGGCTGTGAAAGTGAAGCCAAACGACCGTAACACCGCTTGGAGCGCTGCGATCGGTAGCTCACACGCCCGCCGTGCATGGAGGTAGAATGTCTGCTCCCCACGCAAAAAACCGGGGTTCGAATCTCGGCAGGAGACAATGTTTTTTCCGTTCTTTTTACTACTTCACGTGTTGATTTTTTAATTCTCTATACTGCTGCTTAACATTTGCTTCCGTTTCTATGCAATGCAACAAAAAGTTAAGCAGAAGCTGAAGGAATAATAACAAAATAACAATGTTTTGCAATGAACGATTTTGCAGCGCCATCTCACGGGAATCAACAAAACTAGTCCAACCAAAGCATGGCCTCCGAGAACTGCCCGCATACAAAACCCCGCCGACGCCTGCTTGACGGGCTCCGCTGTGCGCTCAAGGCTCATTCACACTAGGCCGACACGGCACCGATTTTGGTCAGCCGACTGTTGGCGACAGCAGTCTACATCACGGAAAACGCGGTGACCAACAGTTTAAAGGAAGGATAACGCTGTCGCCAACAGTCATCTGACCAAAATCGGTGCCAACAACAGCCGAACAAGAGCGAACTAGGGGACGGCAGGGCCGTCCCAGGGGCGTAGCCAGAAATTTTTATCGGGGGGGGGGGGGGGGGGGGGCAAGCTTCTGCTTTCCTCTACGTCACGTGATCGATAATAAATATCCGGTAGTTTAAGCAGACTCTATACATGTATATCAAAGACATGGGACCGCACCCCCCCCCCCCTCCCCCCCCCCCCCCCCCCTCCCCCTCGCGTGTGCTTGTGAAGAAATTAAGTAAAAAGTAAAGTAAGCTCAGTAAATACTGTAAGTACGACAGGTACAGTGGGCGTTTGGAGCAACGGTCTCTCATCGCGCCACTGAATGGACCACTCTTCGAAAACACATCATTGAGACGACCCGTGCGATCGGAGAAGACGTCATTAATAGTTAATTTCCGTTGAGCGTAGATGGCGTCGTCGTCCTCGTCGGGGCGAAGTGCGTTTCACAAGTCAAGGACGGCTATACGCGTGAAAATGCACGTGTGACCAGGCTATATACCTACTCCCATAGCAATAGCTTGTTCGCTGCGTCATTGCGCTAGAAAATTTAAATACGCGCAAAAACGCGTAATCCTTTTTTTTTTTTTTTTCGAAGCTTTCGTCGCCCTGCTCCCTCATACGAGAGGGTTGCATTTCCTGCGGCAAGTGCATGGGCCGCTGTGTCTTCCGCTGTGTGCGAGCGTGCAGCCGTCATTTGCCTTAACGTCAACAGATTCAGAATTGTACAGACTATTTCACCGCACAGCATAGATATGGCATGTGTACGCATTTTAAGTAGTGCGTGCAACTCATTTCTGCTTCACTTACGCCGGTGCAAACAGGAAGCGGCCTTGTTTGTACCTCACAGAATCTCGACTGATTGGTGTAATAGTGATGCAGGAATGAACTCCGGTCTTGTTCAATGCATAGTACACATAATCAGTTTCTCAGGACGCGTTAACTCCGACGAGAACTGTCAGCGCCTGCAACAAGAGTTTACTTACGGTGTACTGCGCACAGCAGTAATTCATGCATGCTTGTCGGCTGTCTGTTTCGTGCATTCTGTTGCGAGTCGGTGGAATTTCACTGCTGTCATCAACCCCTTCGTGTGTACATTGCTGGTTTGGGATTCCACAACAAAACAGCAACTACCAGCCTTCCGTAATTGCTGGTTTGGCATTCAACAACACAACAGTAATTACCAGCCTTCCGTAGGGGCGCAATCGCAAACAAGAGACGTTTCTCGCGGAGACTTCTGCGCGAGCGCGGCCTAACCGACACCTGAAGGGAAGCGGCGGAAATGTATACCGGAGATTTCGACCATCTGCGATCTTTAACGTGCACCTAAATCTAAGTAAATGGGCCTCGAGCGTTTTCGCCATCATCTAAAATGCGGCTGCCGCGTTTGTTGCTCCATTTGTTGCGCATTTGTTGCTTCAGAATGCAGCCGCCACATTCTCGCCCAAAGCTTCACAGAGTGTCAAAGCCTTGACAAACACCGTGACAGTTTTAGATGCGGAGCATCTTATAGCGGCGGCCTGTCCCGCGGCGTCGTTGGCGTCGGCGTCCGTCCGCACTTCTCCTCATTCTCTCCAGGCCAGCTGTGCGATAACGCCTCTCTCCCCCTCTCCCCCTCTCCACGCCATCTGTTCGATAACGCGCTTCTCCCTCCGTGTCTTCATCCGCCACCTGTGCGATAGCGCGCGCATGCGTGCCTCTCTCTCCTCTCCGCGCCAGCTGCTTATATAAACCCGGTGCATGCGCCGCTGCCTCAGTTGCTGCTTCGGTTTAGTCACGCTGCGCCGTCCGATGCGCTGAATGGACGCCAACGAATCTGTCAACGAACTGTCTGGCACATCTTCAAACAGCAGCAGCCAGTTCATTAACAGAACCGCGGGCACCTCTGAAGACAAGGCTGCGCAGAGAAGAGCTCGCGACGCAGAACGTAAACGTCGGCGACGCGCAGCGGATCCAGATTCAGTTCGCCAACGCGAAGCCGCTCCGAAACGTCAACGTCGAGCAGCGGATCCTGAGCTTCGAGAACGTGAAGCCGCGTTGGTTCGTGAACGTCGAGCAGCGGATCCTGAGCTTCGGCAACGTGAAGCAGCGTCGGTTCGAGAACGTCGAGCAGCAGAAACTGAGGTTTGGGACTGTGAAGTTCAACGTAAACGTACGAAGCGAGCGGCGGAACCCGAAGTTCGAGAACGGGAAGCCGCGTGTAAACGTCAACAACGAGAGGCTGCTCCCGATGCTGCACGCGACGCGTGAACGCCGTTATAACGACCGCGATGCTCCGCATCAGCCCATGGCTCCCCTCGGGAAGATGGTGTAATTTTTTTTCCATATGCAGACATGATTCGCTGTAAATTACCAACCCAAACGGAAGCGCCCAGGAATGAAATTGTGATAGTAGCACCGGTTTCATGAATTATGTCAGCGCGAAGCGACGTGAACAAAGGGTGGGTAAGTGGGGGGGGGGGGGAGGGGGGTTGCGGAAAAAATTTCGCGGGGGGGGGGGCACCCCCCCCCCCTGGCTGCTCCCCTGGGCCGTCCCCTAGTTCATTCGATTCCGCCGACGGGACGAGTAAGGCACGGCCGGCGCCAGGAGGTCCAAGGTGTTCATGATAAAAAATCACTACGGCAACTTCGCGACACCACACCCCTACGGAAAACATCTAAGCTCGTGAAGGAGCTAGCTTTACATGGCTGCTACCATTGGATGTCAGGGAGTAGAACTGCTCCGCCGGCGACTTTCACACAATACTCTTCTGCAACGTCTACCTCACGGCGGTTTTGATATAGAGCAAGGGCGTTAAAAGGGTGTCGTTGCTGGGGACATGAGCGAAGACCCCTTAGGGTACGCCACACACGGGACAGTGGCTTGCTGGGGTCCAGTGACTCACAAAAGCATTTCCATCTTTGATCTTCTAGCTTATCCATCCGGCGCTGTATCTTCTTTTGCATTCGCCGAGCTAATCTGAGGTCAAGAATTGACTTCGTGCGCCTGTACCTCCTTTCAGCTCGACGACGTAGTGCACGAAGTCTTTCCAATGCAATGCCATACTCTGTACGCTTTGATGAATGTGTGAAGCTACGCGTACAATCTTGCATTGCGTCTGCAATGGTGTCTTCTAGCCTGCGTGCTATTGGTTTCTTGCATGTGTCTTCCACAAGATCTTCAAAGACTGACCAGTCAATTTGGCGCGATATAATCGGTAATGTAGCTTCTAGTCCATCGATTCTCACATAGGTCGGGATATGATCACTACCATGGGTTTCGATATCAGTGAATCACTGCACTCTCGAAGGTAGGCAACGTGACACCAGTGTTAAGTCTAGGCAGCTGCTGTACGTTGTTCCTCGCAGAAATGTAGGGCTTCCGTCATTTAGAAGACGCAGGTTGTGTCCTGATGCAAAGGATATGAGTGACCTGCCCCTTGAATTTATCCTGGAGCTTCCCCATATCTGGCGGTGAGCCTTGAAGTCCACTGTTATTATCCAAGGACCGTGAGTCGCAGCCATAAGATTGCTATCGAATTGACTTGTCGGGGAAAGGTAGACGCCAATAAGTGTAAAAGACAGCCTCTTCTTTTTCACAGTAACACAGACGTATTGGTTATCGTCGTGTGGAGGTACGGGCTGGGCAAAATACGTAAGGTCCTTGCGAATGTAAACCAGAACCTTACTACTTCGGGCACAAGTGGTTGAAACGAAAGGTTCATATCCTGATAGTCTCAAGGTAGTTGATAAATTCGGTTCACAGATGACCAGTACAGGAAAGCGATTTTCAAACACGAACTGCCGGAAATCCGAAATACGGGACCTCAGGCCTCTCGCATTCCACTGGAATATGGAGGCTCTTCTGACATCATCCCGGAACGATCGTTGTTGTTGTCGACGAGCCATGGTTCCGCTGTATAAGTTCTCAAGCACTGGACTTCTGAAGGCTTGCGAGAACCGGATTGATGGCATCCACCACTTGCAACGCACTTTGAGCTGCTGGTGTCTGCAGCTTGTCCAGAAGATTACGAATAGCAGTCACCAGAGAGCTGAGCATGACAACAATTTGTTGATCCTGGTCCGTCAATTTATCAGGAACAGACGAGGTGTCCCTTGCTGTAGATGTCTGTTCTCGCTCCGTAGGTGAATGTTGCCTCGGGAGTTCAGGCCAAGCGTCAGCTGCCGTGCCGTTCGAAAGTCATTTGCCCTTAGAGCTGACTGCGTTTGGCCTGGACGGGAGAGGGGGTGGTGATGTACGTGACTCGCGCGGTTGATATAATCTCGACCGGGTGAGGTGGGTTGTCACCGCAGGAATCAGGAAACGACGATGAAGGCGGGCATCGTGATGATGAAAAATAGAAAAGGTTGTATTCACTTCATTGGTACATGGTTTTGACTCTATCCGAGTCTCGAGCAGTTCTGATTAACACGGGGGCCAGGACGGCCTTAAATCCCCTCGTGGTGGCCGGCGTTTCCTTCGTGGAAGTCCTCTCTCCGGTGGTCAAGTTGACGACCTCCTCGCCCTCGGGTCCTCCTTCTTGGTAGCTCGCCGTTTTCGTCTACTCCGTAGAGGTGAGAGCTCTCTCGGGGCTGAAGGGGATTATCTCGTCACGGGAAAAGCGCTGGGGCTTGCTTCCCACATTGGAGAGATACAGATTCCAGGCATAACCTGGCGATGACTCCTTCGGGGAACTTGTGGAAGTGTCAGACCTCTGTCGGGTGGTCAAGTTGGCGACCTCCTCTCCCTCGGGTCTTCCTTCTTGGTAGCTCGCTGTTTTCGTCTGCTCCGTAGAGGTCAGACGCTCTCTCGGGGATGAAAGAGGATTATCTCGTCACGGGAAAGGCGCTCGAGCTTGATTCCCACATTTCACAGGTGCAGTTCCAAGCCGATCATAACACGGTACAGAGGCTTTGGAGGTTCTTGAACGGCGTCGGCGACGTGATCTTCGTCGCTTAATAGATGCTGCCGCTTCTCGGTGAGACGAGTGGAAGTGCATGAAGTTAGGCCATTGTGGAGTAGTGTGTGCAAAAACACTTCCGTGTGTTCCCGATGCACGGGGCCGCACACCACTGACACGTGCGAGGCCAGTGCACAAACTGCAGCGGCCCTCATGATGCATCCTCAAAGGAGTGCCCCTTAATTCGAAAGGAAATGGCAATTTTGAGGAAAATGGAATCAATATGAAGTGATGCTTTCGTAAAGGGCGAAATACTATACATTTTCCCGTTCCATTCCTCCGTCATTGGCGAAATGGGAACTGGCGCGCCCATGTGCTCTAGCGTACCTGTGTTAAGCAATGTAACATATACATGCTTGCGCATTTTTTTATTTCTTCTTATTTTTTTTCCAAATGTACCGGGCGATTATTGACCAGTCCCCCGTTGCGTACGTGTCTGTGCCATAGTATGAAAATCATAATCGCACTCAACACGCGGCAATGACATTAAAGATCTACTTGGCCTTGGCACGATACGTAACTCCAGCTGCTTCGCCAATTCCCGGTTCAGGGCATACGCCATTGTACCACACGCTTCTTGGCCGATGCCCGTTTTGGGTAAGGGCGCCATGTGGAAATCATAATCATCATCAACCCGAAGTGATTATTCCAAAGGTAGTTGGCGTTGGCACGGTACCACCCTCTTTTACAGCGCAAGCTGTTATGGGCTCATTCTAAAGGCCAAACTACACGTACGCGTGCCGGCGCGCGAAAGCTCGCGCCCGCGCGCCTTGCGGTTGCCACGCCTCGCGAGTAATGGCGGTTTGAACCTACAAGACACCATTTTCGACTTTGTAGACATCATTACGCGATCACAATCTCCGCAAGCGCCGGCACAGAAATCTTAACGTCGTAATTTGAGCAGGGTTCATTCGCAGCTTGTTGCTCTGATCTCTCCGAGGGCTTGCAGTCATAATCGCGTTGTGTGATCACAGCTCCAAATAATGTTCGCTCTTATTTTCTCGGGCATCATATTACATAGGAGAGCGGAATCAGCATATTCTTTCGCCTTTGGTAAACTTTTCTTAGTCGACAACATGGACGAAATCACGCTTGAGGGAACTGTTCCTAAAAGCGTCCTTCGCCCACCAGCAGTGTGCCTGCTGCTCTTGTCGGCGCTGAGAACAATGCTGCTTTAGGCCTGCGTGATTTACGGTTGAGAGCGAAGAAATAAGTGTGCTTGTTGATCTTCTCCGAAGCAGAAATATCGCCACTATTTGGTTGCATTTGGACTGCATTTGTTACCCCTGACGGTCCTTATAAGTTCAAGGTGATGCCTTTCGGTCTCTGTACCGCGCCGGCCATGCACCTTTGAACGAATCATGGACTCTTTGCTTCAGGGGTTCAAGTGGTCCACCAGCAATGTGTCTGCTGCTCTTGTCGGCGCTGAGAACAATGCTGCTTTAGGCCTGCGTGATTTACGGTTGAGAGCGAAGAAATAAGTGTGCTTGTTGATCTTCTCCGAAGCAGAAATATCGCCACTATTTGGTTGCATTTGGACTGCATTTGTTACCCCTGACGGTCCTTATAAGTTCAAGGTGATGCCTTTCGGTCTCTGTACCGCGCCGGCCATGCACCTTTGAACGAATCATGGACTCTTTGCTTCAGGGGTTCAAGTGGTCCACCTGTTTGTTCTATCTGGACGATGTCATCGTTTTCTCGCCCACATTCGACACGCATCTCGATCGTCTTTCAGCCATTTTTGACGTGTTCCCCGGGCCGGTCTCGAACTCTTCAAAATGTCACTTCGCTCGCCGCCAAATCACCATCCTTGGACACCTCGTGGATGCCAGAGGCGTGCAACCTGATCCGGGCAAAATTCACGCCATTACGAACTTTCCTGTCCCGAAGTCTACAAAGGATGTTCGTAGTTTCGTAGGGCTGTGCTCCTATTTCCAGCGCTTTGTAAATGATTTTGCGACCATTGCACGCTCCTTTACCGACCTCTTGGAGAAAGACGTCCCGTTTTCTTGGGGTCCTGATCATGCCGCATCATTTTCTCATCTCACTACTCTGTTTGTAACACCTCCAATCCTGGCTCACTTTGACCCGTCTGGCTCACTTTGACCCATCTGCCTCAATGGAAGTTCGATCTGATGCCAGTGGTCACGGCATAGGAGCAGTGTTAGTACAACGCCAGCGTGGACATTATCGCGTTATAGCCTATTCCAGCCGACTTCCATCACCCGCCGAGCGCAATTATTCAATCACAGAGCGCGAGTGCCTCACCCTTGTGTGGGCAGTTGCGAAGTTTCGTCCATACTTCTACGGACGCCCATTCTGTGTTATCACTGATCACCACGCTCTCTGCTGGCTACCCTCGCTCAAGGACCCCATGGGACGACTCGCTCGTTGGGCTTTATGCCTGCAAGAATATAATTTCTCTGTGGTATATAAGACGGGACGCTTGCACCAGGATGCAGACTGTTTGTCCCGCTACCGCGTGGAAGAACCGGGAGATGCGGACGCCATCGCTTTCTGTTTTCTCTGTGTCCCATTTGCTTCAAATTGGCAAGGTGAAATGACGCGATCCTTCGTTACGAGCTCTCATCTACCGGCTAGAGTCCACGCCTGGTGACGCCTCTCTCCGGATGTTTCGCCTCAAGGAGCGGATATTATACCGCAGCAATTTTGATCCCCACGGTCCTGACCTTCTGCTCGTCATTTCATCACACCTACGTTCTACTGTCCTCCGCCAACTTCACGACGCTCCCTTGGCTGGGCACTTGGGCGTCTCGCGCACATACGACCATGTACGCCGTCGGTTCTTTTGACCAGGTCTCGCCCGCTCCATGCTGCGTTAAGCTGCCATTTGTGAGCCCTGTCAGCGCCGGAAGAAGCCCTCCGCGCTTCCAGCAGGATTTTTACAGCCAATCGACGTCCCACCCGAACCCCTTTTCCGCGTTGGTCTAGACCCTCTTGGGCCGTTTCCTCTCTCGGGCTCCGGAAATAAATGGATCGCTGTCGCTACCAATTATGCTACGCGAGACCAATCACAAGACCCCCCTCCCCCCGACAAGTTGTGCTTATGACGTCGCTGACTTTCTACTGTACGACATAATTTTAGTGCACGGTGTTCCACGCCAATTACTCACTGACCGTGGCCGTAGCTTTCTCTCGACAGTCGTCGAGGACATTCTCTGCTCCTGCTCGACAAAGCACAAATTCAGCACGTCCTACCACCCACAGACCAACGGCCTCACGGAGCGCCTCAACCGGACCATCACCGACATGTTTTCGAAGTACGTTGCGGCCGACCACCACTACTGGGATCTTCATTTACCATACGTGACGTTCGCGTATTATTCGTCGCGCCACGACATCGCCGGCTATTCACCATTATATATCTCCTATACGGCCGAGAACCCGCGTTACCCTTGGACACCTTGCTGTCCTCTCCCGCAAGTTCAGCCACTGAATACGCCCGCAACGCGATTGCATGCGCCGACCACGTGCGGCAGCTCGCCCGCACCCGTCTCGAGGCCTCACAGGAGCATCACAGTCACCTCTATGATTGCCACCATCACGACCGGCACTTTTCTCCGGGTTCTCTGGTGCTTCTCGGGTCACCCATACGCCGCGTGGGCCTTTCCGAAAAGCTGCTGTCGCGTTACACTGCTCCATACCGTGTGGTACGACAAGTTACCGATGTCACGTATGAAATCATCCCCGCCGACCCCTCAGCGTCGTCGTCAGCTGCAAGTGACATCGTCCACGTAGCAAGACTAAAGCCATATCACACACCTTTCACCGCGGATGTGTAGCTTAAGAACCGAGACGGTGCTTCTACTGCCGGGGGTGATGATACGGAACAGCCACTGCCACAGTGTGGCTGCACTGAAGAGGAGGAAGACGACGTGTTCCCGCTTGATATAGCGTCGCCATCTTGACCTTCGTTGGCTTCCGCGTAAATAAATTGTAAATAGCCTGGGGCATCAGCTACACGTAACACTATCAATAGCTCACCACGAAGCGAAGTGTACCAAGGCAGGAGCGGCCAGGAGTGAGCGCGCGCTGACAAGCGGGCGTGTGGTGTGACCATTAGTTTCACGTGTTTCGAGGCTAGTTGAGTGTTCAAAACTAGTCGAAATTAGCGAGACCCGATGGCTACGACACCGTTAAGCAGGGCGGCCAAAGTTTAATGCCTACGCATGCGGCCGCGGCAGAGGACGAGCAGACGATAGTCGGCTTCTTCCGAAAGTACGTAATTATTATCGAAATTCGAAAGCAAATCTTCGCTTACTTCAGCCTCAGGAGGGTTTGGGCACGAGCTAGTTAGTACGGATCATTCATTTTACACAGCGCCAAGAACATGGACAAGGAAGAGCACGGAACCAGCGCTGACTGCCAACAACATGTTCATTGAAGCCTGCCCCAACATACCGGGTGTTCAAAATTAAGCTTAACGGAATTTTTAAAGGTCGCCTGTGGCAGGTAGCATATTCTTATCGTTGAGTTGGGTTATTCAAAGAGGCGGGCATTAGTAGCACGAGAAATCGAAACGCGTATTCAAATAATTAACCAAAATTTACGTCCTCAAGATCAACGACCTCGATGGTCTAAATAAATGGTTTTTTTTTCTCTCTCTCTCTTGACTAATGAACGTATTAGTTCGTTACATTACGACAGATATTGCAATTTACGAATTGTAGCCGGTGAGTTTGCAAGACGCATCCACTTGAAATTAATTTCCAGGAAGACACCAGTTTCGAGATATTATTTCCCAAAGTGTGGGATGAAATACACGGGCGTTCCAGTTACTCTTGTGCTTCAATGCATAAAACATCATTTTGGTAAAAAAGTAAGTGGAACAACAGTGCATTTTTGAGGCGAGTTTGATGGTGCGTATCTCCAAACTGGTGTCATTCTGGAAATTCATTCCAAGTGAATACGCCTGACAAGCTCACCGGCTACTATTCGAAAATTGCAATATGTGTAGTAAAGTAATTAACGAATAAGTTAATTAGTGAATTTTTGTTAATTAGTGCAATATGTGTTTCGATTTCTCGTGCTACTAATGTCCGCCTCATCGAATAACCCAGCTCAATGATAAGAATTAAGCCACCTGCCATAGGCGATATCTAAAAATTCCGTAAAACTTGAAAATTAACACCCTGTATACTAATGGCAACGGGCTGAAAGAGAGAAAGACAGGGCAGGCGAGTCATCGTCAGTCAACTCTTGCTGCGCATGCGTCACAAACGTAAAACTAAACAAATGTGAAAATACACATTATGAACACAAGCCAAACTGATTAACTTCTAAGGAATTCAAGTTGCTTATCGCAAAGAGATATAGAAGGGGCGCTTCAGCCTGTTTGTTAAACTGCGTCAATAAATATACAGAGTAACAGAAGGCAGAAGCGCACTGATCCAAACACCCTTCTTGATTCACTTTAGCTATTGGCCTATAGCAGCCACGTATGGGAATCTGCTCTATTAAGAAACAAAGCGTCCAGAAAAAAATGAGGAGCAGTCTTCTGTTGGAAAGAGCGTTTGAGAGAAAGGTGACTTCCGCGGACTGTGTTCTTTCACCAAGCCGTGTGAGGCTGCCGTTATCCACTAGATTTCACACCTTTTTCCTAACTCACACAATGTTCACATGCAGTAAACGTGAGTCTCATTGAAAGGGCGATGTGTCGATAAAGCTCAGTGTTTCTGGTCTAATTACGGTCGTTGCGAATAATTACAGAATACTAGTTTTATACCTATTTTAATGCACTCAACGAGACCCGTAGTGGGTTTCCCCAATGTCCTTAGCGAGCTAAACGAGCCAGTCACCTTGTTTATATTTCACGGGAATAGAGGAAGGACACTTTAGGGGGGATGTGTTGGCCGGCAAAATATGAAGTGTGTGGGCTAATTACGGCAATTGGAGTAAATTATTTACTCAAGAGCTCCGGATCGTCATGCTTTTTACGAACGCCACAGAATTTATCCCGCAGTCATGGAACAGGTATGACTATACCACCAAGATAGAATTCAGTTAAAAGAAAACGTGGAGGTGGGTACATTATTGCCAGTGCGCGTGAGAGGACTTTGTCACACCGAATTCACGTTTTAAGAATGCAGGGCTTGTTTAACGGGGCCCTGAACCACTTTTTATCGAAGTGGAGAAAGACAATTGAGGTGAAAATAGGCTATTTCAGAAATACTTTGCCGCAAAAAAGTACTTCAATGCGTTCAGCAGAAGCGGAAACACAGCCTCAGCTTTGCTCCCCTTTCCTTCTTCAATGCCTTGCACTGCGAAGGCTATGGCGGGGTCACAACGTTCCGCCTTCAAAACGTCACCGTGGCGCGCAGTTCAAATTTCCGATTTAGTGCCTACGCTGCGCTAAACGTAAGCCAAACGAGGCTGTCCTCAGAGAGCCGCAGTGCGCTTAGCCAGTGGACTCGTGGCGGCACCCCGCGGCGGCCGCGGTGTAACCGACCGCAGCGACGAAGAGCAGCCGCGTATTGGAATGTGCTTTATTGCGCAATAAAGCACACAGAAGAGAGTGAGGATCATGGCTGTGTTGAAACGAGGGCGTTTGAGAGAAAGGTGACTTCGCGGTCCGCTTGCGAGCTTCGCGCACCGCGTACGACAGCAAAACTTGGCTGAGATGTTCACAGCGCCATATGCTACGTGCGGACTATGTTATTTCACAAAGCTCGAGGGGTGGTTCAGGGCCCCTTTAATGTAATTTGTGACGAAGCTTTCTGTCTTAATCAGGAGCTTTGCAAATAATTATAGAACCTTCGTTTTCTCCATAATTTTCACGCGTTATATATGCGAAGCGCCCGCCATGTCCTGGGTGAAATAAACGAGCCACCTAGCTTACATTTCGTGCAAACAGCACAAACCTGCTGTTTGTTGATTGTGTGTGTGTGGTGTGTGCGTGCGTGCGTGCGTGTAATAAATAAATAGTGCTAGTGCACACAGACACACACGATGCCCAAGCAGGTGGCTGACATGTCGCCTGAAGGTGACAGCCACTGATCTCTACTATGTTGTGACAGCCCCTGAAATTACTTCGGGTCACGCGTGAAAACGCGCCCGCGTCTTTTTCGCGTCACATGGAGCCGAGTATCAACCTCGATCGACGTCCTCGGGAAGCTTTGTGTCACCCAACCTATACACTTTTTTGAACACCTAAATGTCTGAAAAAGAAAGGAATAAGAAAAGAAATACATCCCAGTGAAACGACATCATCAGCGCACACATGACAGGCTAGATAGATAAGGGATAGGAAGATGGAGGGAAAAAATGTTTAACATCACAAGTTTAAAAAAGTACCGACGCAAAGGGCAATAGAAATTTCGAGCGACGAACCGCATCGTTGCAACGGACTTTCTCTGCGTACACCGCGTCGCGACGATGTTTTCCTCTTTGCTCATCGATGTTTGTTAGTGATGGGACTATAGCTTAAGACGTGCAGCACTGACGTCAAGCAGCGAAGAGAAAGAAAAAAAACCGAAACAATGCCGGTGCGGCGGTTGTGGGACGCAGGCCAGGCCTCCCCGCCACGTGCGTCAAAGACCTGTCGCGCTGCAAGCGTCTCGATCGGCCGGCTTTGTTCTCCAAGCGGCATATCGATCAGATGCCGGGGTCAAGCCTTCGTGCCGACGCTTTGCGTTGCCGCTCCAATCATTCCCGGTAGCAAGACGCGCTGCCAAGGGCAGATGACGGCTGCACACTGGTGCGCTGCTGCGGGTCGTGTGCTCAGAAATGCGAGTATACAGCTTTAGCTATAAGCTTCGGTGGAGAGATCGCGCAGCGACGTCGTGGTCAGACAAGGTTCTCAATGCGGGAAAGTTTGTCAAAATTTGATCCTTTCGTAACTGGTCGACGCGAGAGACGAGTTCAGACAATCGGATCGTTGATATGCCGACTCACACTCAGCGTTTGTAACGGCGTCCATTAGCCTTATTGACCGTTTACAGCGGTTAACTGGTGGAGCACGAGACAGATGGTACTACTATAGGTGCTACCGCCTCCGACGCCACACGACGCCTTCTGAGTTCAGCCGAATACCCGAATCGCCACAATAGGGGAATTGGCTTGTGCTGACTTTATTGACTGTATAAGCTATAGCATATTGTACATATGAAGCGAAGTGTGACGTGGTACATTTAAAAAAAATGTCGCAGTTTCGCTCGGTAGGCGAATGATTGATATAGCGATAGCAAAGTATTAGAACTACACGAAGTAAGGTTCGCACTTTTATTGGCCGTATAAATTGCAGTAAGCATTCTCTTACTAATTAAATTAACAACATGGTGTCACGCATGCACGCGTGGAAACATGAAATGATATGACTCGATGACCGCAAACACTCACGTCGCGACGCTGGCATGTTAAAGAGCGGCAGCAGCGGCGAGCGAATTTCCCTTCGCGCTGCTTGCCGCTTCAACGCAATAGGTGCGCGATAACACAGCAAACACGAAGCCATCAGCCATCTCGGCTATCATAATTATTTTTTTGCACCCACCGCATATTACCTCGAACATAGGGCGAGCATGGCAGCGCTCAGCCACGCAATGCGCAGCTGCGGCCGGACTAGAAGAGGTACGCGCGCTAGCCTGCCCTCCCTCCCTCCCCCTCCCTCCCTTTCGCGCGCTCACCTCCTCACTCCACGTTCTTGCGTGCGCGAATAGAAGGCGAGCATCAAGCCATTGTCCTTCGCGCCTCACCCTCTAATGCTTTCCCCCGCACCTGCAGCATACGACGAGCGGCAGCGATATTATCGCACTTCGACTTTATAGGAAACATCACGGCTACGCCGACACCAACGGCGGAATTTCGCCCGGAGTGTCTATATAATTGCTATCGCAATAAATGCATCCCCCGACAATATGCGACATCAGCGTAGCCTGCAGTACCCCTAAGGGGACGCGGGAGTTCGCGTGTTGTGTGGATAGACAACCATACCGCCACGCAGGGGCACTGCGGCGCCAGTAGCTTTCCATCCGTGGTAAGGATGGAAAGAGCGCTAGAAGGAATCAATATCGGTTTTAACCTCTCATACAAACAAGCCGGCACAACAGTTGAGCAGCAGCTTCCATGTTTATTTTATGCCGACGACATTGTGTTGTTTGCTAACAAGCAAAGTGATAGTCAACGTCTGGCTGATATCTGTGGAGAAGAATGTGAGAAGTTAGGATTAAAATTTAGCGGTAAAAATCAGGTTTTATGGTATTCAATGAAAACAGTGAGCAGACAGTGTTGATTCAGGGCCAGGAAATACCTCGGTTAAAAGAATACAAATACCTTGGTATATGGATAAACGAAGGCGATAGATATCTAGAGACACAGGAGAAAACAACAGAACAACAGAAGGGAAGAGAAATGCGGCCATAATGAAACACAGGGCGCTATGGGGATACAATAGGTACGAGGTGCTCCGGGGTATGTGGAAAGGTGTAATGGTTCCAGGGCTTACATTTGGAAATGCGGTTGTTGGCTTGAAGTCAGGAGTACAATCAGGACTCGATGGCAACCAAAGGTCAGTAGGACGCCTCGCGTTGGGCGCCCACGGGAAGACTACTAATGAAGCTGTGCAGGGTGATACGGGCTGGACAAACTTTGAAGTAAGGGAGGCTCAGAGTAAAATTGATTTTGAAGAACGACTGAGGAAAATGGAAGAAAGTAGATGGGGTGCAAGAGTATTCAGGTATCTGTACAGGCAAAACATTGACTCACAGTGGAGGAAAAGAACTAGGAAACTTACCAGCAAATATGCGACCGGTATGGCCAGCAACATGGCAACAAAGAACGTCAAACGCAAAGTGAGAGAGGCTGAGACAAGGTTATGGGTGGCGGCAATGGAAAAGAAACCTGCTATGACTAACTACCTCAAAGGAAAAAAGGAAATCAGGAAAGAAACAATTTATGATAACTCAAAGGGAAGCTCCTTACTTTTCGAAGCGAGATCAGGATGCCTTAGAACGCGCAGTTATAAAGCAAAGTACACCAAGGACGGAGCCGCATGTGCTTGCTGTGGTAAAGCTAGAGAAACGGTGGAACATGTTTTATTGGAATGTGAAGAAATCTACCCAGCTGCAAGTCTAGGCTCCTCTAACCTCCTTGAAGTCCTTGGGTTCAGGGATAGCACGGGTAAAGTAAACATGTCAGCTGTAGAGATTAGTAAGAGGCGGTTGGAGGTTTGGTGGCAGAAAAGTAGGGAGACCACAAACAACGGAGACGTACAGAAACAGAGTTCCCAGTAATGGTTCAAAAAAAAAGGTGATGCCTGGAATTCTTTGTATTTGTGTGTTTCTCAAAAATAAAGGTAGGAGATTAGGCAAAATATTAACAAGAGCTTGGTGGCGCAACCCACCACCCAGTTTGAAAGGGGACGCTCATAGCATCCATCCATCCGGACGTCACCTGCAGCAAAACATTTACAACGGCCGGGGGTACAGTGCGCGCTCCTCCTCTGTTCCCCTGCACTGTGGAAGCACGATTTTCTGCGCGCGCCGGGCTGTATGCGTAAACTTTACGGCGACGGTTTGCCACAACTGCTTCGTTTCGGAGGACATCTACACCATTTGATCTGAATCAAGCTCAAACAATTATTGTCACCGTTCAAACATCGCGAAAGTACAGCTAGGCCTGCACCGTTACGTCGACGGCTCAGAGCAAGTCATAAATAAAAATGCTTGTGTGAAGGAAATGCGCATCTGTGTTGAGCTTTTTTTATTTTCTTGCCTGCATTTCTCAGCGCATTTCAAATGACTCTTAGGCAAACTATGTTCTGATACAGTAATTTTCCACCTAACACTAATGTCCACATAACACTAATACACTAATTTTGCACCGTTAGCATCGCGTCATTTCCTTTCTTTTCGTTTTTTTTTTCAGGTAACGAAATGATTGCCATTGTGGCTTAAATGAAGGCGAAGCTGAATACTTGTGGTAATTTAATGCCCAAAAATAAGATTGGTATCAGCAGGAGGTTATGGTTACTCTCAGGAGCTGGCAGCGACTGTGGGTATTGTCTGATCTTATGTGTGTTGTGATGAATTTACATTCCGCACTACAAGTGCCCGAAGGCTGTGATTAAATAACTCACTTTATATATCGCGTTTGTTTTTATGATGTCAATGTTTATGTTTTTACGCACCTCCACCAAATATGTTACGTAGGAAGACGCGGACGAGAAGACACACAAGTATGTTTACAAACAAATACGCCGCACTTGGCCAAGAGGCAATTAACAGCCCGCGCTAGCCTCTAATCGTCGTCGTCGTCGTCTTCACACTACTGGCCTTTTCGTCATCGTAAATACTGGTCCGTAGCAACGTGTATGTGTCAACGCAAAATGAACCGATCATTCACACTATATTTCTCTGTTATCCTCAATGCGATAAATATGCATAAAGCTGTGCCGTTCTTCGAGTGCACATCAGTGTGAAAAGTGTTCGGTAATGTTAAATTTCGGGGTTTAACGTCCAGATGTTGAAAAGGAACTATGAGGGCCACCGTAGTGGAGGCCTCCGTATTTATTTTCAGCACCTGATGTTGACTGCACATCCCAAGCACGGTACGTGAGCATTTTTGCATTAAATCTTGCGGAATGCGGCCGCCGTGGCCGGAAATCGAACCCGGGACCTCGTGCTAAGCAGCGCAACGCTATGTAGCCTACCGAGCGGATTGAGCAAGTACAACTGGAAATGAAAGCAATGAGTTGGAATACAAATCTATTGAACAACTCACTTTCTGTTACCCTTTTTTTTATTTTTTCATTACTAGTTTTTTTTAAACCGCCAAAACAAAATAGTTATATCTTCCTGTCATCACGGAAAAATTGGCCCTTGGGATTGGCAGGGCTGGCTTACACGGGAATATTCTTGTCAGTTTCGTATTCTTACTGCCCCTTGAAAGAATACGCTGCACCCCCCCCCCCCCCCCCCCCGAAGTTTTTATTTCTAGTGCTTACATCTCTGCTGTGATGCACGCAGATACCTCGTCGCGTTCACCTTTCCCTGCTCAGACACCGACACAATGCCCATCCCTCTTTTGTTATTGCGATAGCAATTATGTGGACACTCCAAGTGGATTTCTGCCGTCGCCGTCACCGTGAGGTTCCGTATAAAGTCCAAGGGCGATAAAATCGTCGCCGTGCGCCGTATGCTGTATGTGCGAGTGAAAGCGCGCGAGGGACACGCACTTTCACACACAGCGATCGCACGGCGGAGAGCAAACGCGACGTCTTCCGTCGTGCGATAGGCCGTAGGGGGACGGGAGGGAGGAAGGGGTGGCAACGTTTAGCTGCGCAAGGGGAACTGGTGACTCAATATCCCAAGCGAAAGGAGGAAAGCGGGAAGGCAGCGCGGGGAGAGAGGGGGTGCGGCTTCTACTCTGCCAGCAACTGCGTACTTGTACTTTGCGTGGCTGCGGGTGGTCGCGGGCACCGTATCTTGAAAGCGATCTGCAACACGGCTCCTACCTTTGTACGCGCTGTACTTTCGCCGCTTAGTTTCCGTTGAAGCGATAGACCGCACGAACCTTCGCTCGCTGCTGCCGCCGCGCTCGCTCACGCCAGCGTTTTGACAGTGGCTGTCTGCGGTCATCGAGTGTGATCTATTCATGTTTGCTTGTGCGCGCTGACAACATGCTTGTTAATTCAGCTAGTAAGCGAATGTGTCCAAGTTTATGCAGCTGATAAAACTACTATCCTTACTCCGTAAAGCTCTCTACTAATTTGCTATCGCATTTGATGCTTCGCCTTTGGGGCGAAACTGCGACATTTCTTTATCCGTATGACTAAGTCGATGATTGATGAGCTAATGTAAAAAAAGAGTAGACAAATAAGCAGACTTTCACGTATATATACCGTATTTTCCGGTCCATAAGACGCGATATTTAGTAAAACTTTTTCGTCAGTGCATCTTATACAACGGTGCGTCTTATTATACGAAATTTACTCTAATGGCGATGAGAGATGATGCATGGAGGCACTAATGAATCAGCGAATCAATTCGCTGACTAGCAAGAGTCAAAAGATGAATCGAATCGGCCATGCTTATCGACAGTGCGGCGAAAGACAAAGATTTTGATGGGTTCGTTTTGAGAATGCTCACTTGAGGCGAATAAAACAATTTCATTTTGTGCATGCAAAAATGGTATGAGATCTATTTCTTCGGTTGTCTTAATCTCTGGTAACCAGCGGTGCGTAGGATTTGAGCGCGTCAGGATTGTGTAAGTATGGCATTTCGGGACGAAGATACGTTAGGACGAAGATGTGAACACGTTAGTATCTCCTTGAAAAGTGTGTACTTTTGTATGAGACGTGCGTCTCATACACAGATGCGTGTTCTATATAAACTTCTTCCTAAAAATAGCTTTTTTTAGGGGGGGGGGGAGGGGAGGGGGAGGGTTGCTTCTTACACAAGGGTGTGACTTATACACCGGGAAATGCGGTATATCTGGTTGTTCTCAATGCTTACGCACCTTCGGGGGTTATCAGTCTCTTGCACGTTCAGAAGAACCGACTGTTGCATATGCAGTGAAGGCAACATAGAGAGATTTTTAATTGCATTGAAAACAATGTTATCGACAGGTTGCTTGCACATAACGACTGTCACGACAGATTACAGAGTACTGATGTGTTATGAGCTATGTGCTTTCACGTGACAATGGTAGAAACAGAAGTACGCGGAATTGGGTATCGCTTTATCGGAGGACGCGCACGCGCCGACTTACGGTATTCGCTCACCGCCATTACGCTAAGATAAGGCCGTGTGCAGGTTATCACCAGCACTAATGTTTTGTTGGCGCTTTCGGTTGAAAAACTTGTATCACTGACGAAAAATACTTCACCCAGACAGCGAGAACACCACTCCTGTGCATTTAATCAGCACGTCGTCCGCTATTGAGAAGGTGAACTTACTTGTCGCATTGTGCAAGCTACAGTAGTAATCACAATTATTTTTTACTTACCTCACAGAAGAACTCGGTTTCATATGTCCGTGTGTGGTGGAGTACGGATACTCCTGCGCTTCTCGGCATCGTACCGACGGAGAAAGTTATCTGGCCTTGTTTATCGCACAACAAACAAGGTGATAACTTTTTCTTTCTTGACGCGCCAAGCGTATTGCTGGTTCACGTATATTATTCATGTGGGGCTAAAGGTCAATTCAGTAAAAACATGTTCTGGCCCCTACACTCAGGAGCTGCCTGAGGTCACATAGCACGTCATGCCTACGGTTAAAAAGGCGCTCAATCGTCCACCGCCTTGACCGCGAGAGGCGCTGGCTAACACTCCCAGGGCTAATCTTGTGCAGATATACACCCAAGAAAGTGGGCTGGTGGATGGCCGCCATGGTAAGCTTAACTGGTACAGCACCGCACGCGTAACGCGGATGATGTGGGTTCGGTCTCCACGTGCGGCAAGTTTCGTCTACTTTCATTTCCATTTATCTGATCACTCCTACCCCTTCAATTAAGCATAACAATTCATTTTAACGCGATAGCATTTAGGGCCCCATGTCGCAGAAAATCCGGCGTCAGCAACCGGCGTGTGATCGCGGGGGGCGGAGCAAATCATCCAACCACATCGACCGCGCAGGCCCTCCAGGTGGTGCAAGGTTCTGGTGAACAAAAATTGAATTTCTCACAGTGAAATCCGTCAGAAAGTACGGCTTTACCATTCGGCATCCGATTCTCCGTCGAATTGTTTACCAATCGGCGTCGGATTGTAATTAAAATGTACGAGAAAAACTAATTCTGCTACGAGGGAACTCAAACATTTCTACCAGACCTGCGTGCGTTGGGGCAATAGCAAACAGAGAGAGAGACGTTTTAATGGCAGAAAGGTGGAGAGGTCGGCCTGAGTGAAGTGCCTCTAGCCTGCTACTCCACGCTGGGGAAGGGGTTTGGGGGAATAACAGAGATAGGATGTGAAGAGGAAGGATGATGCTGGTATGGTGAACACGATGATGAGTTCCCATCGTGGTGAACACGATGACTTCCCAGAACAGCACAGTCACCTTCGCGGCCAGAGGTAGATGCTACTACAGTGCAAACAATTAATAAAATGATAAAGAAGGTGCTAGGGCCTTCACATTTTAATATAAAACCGCTTATATTGCCCCTAGAATAACGTCTTTTCAGCAATGCATTTCAGTTTAATAGTGAAGCCGACTTTAAGGGGATCGGTGCAAGCTTCGTCTTTGTAAGCTGGCTTTCCCACGTTCAGTGTTGCAGTGAATGATGCCTACTTGCTGTATGCGAACGATGCGATGCGAACGCGTCCCGATAACGCTATCGCGTTTTACTCTTTCCCTATATTTTCTTTGATTTCATTCTCTGACCCGCCTTGGTGGCCTAGAGGCTTCGGCTTTACGCTGCGAAGCCCGAGGGCGCGGGATCGAATCCCTGTCGCGGCGGCGGCGGCGGCATTTCGGTGGGGGAGAAATGCAACAACGCCCGTGTGCCGTGCATTGGGTGCACCTTAATGAACCCCAGGTGGTCAAAATCAATCCGGAGTCCCCAACTACAGTGTGCATCATAAACATATGCTTGTTTTGGCACGTAAAACACACAATTAAGAAAGAAAAAAATGACTTCACTGTCTGTTACTCCGTATGATTGTGACGAACAAATAATCGAGGTCCTAGGATCTCCTTATTATTCGCGCTCATCGGAGCCGCAAACGAGCTTAAGCTTTCATTTAAGCGCGCTTCAGTTGGCAATGACTGTCGGCTCCTCTGGACTTAACGGCCTCGCCATGTCTACGCTACTATATGCGTATTTTTTCCTCTAGGTTCATCTTCAAAACCGGGTCTCTTATCGCTTCAACCAATCTTGATGTAAGTCACTGATCATGGCCGCATTGACCAGCATCGGAGACAATACGCTCTTGCGCTTGTAATAAATACAGGCTTGAAACACGGTATAAAAGCCGAGGTGGGGGCAAAGCTGTTCCTATCGAGCGCTTTGTAGGTTAGAAATAAAACTTGAAGCGTTTCTACTTTTACCTACGCGAGCTTTAGTACCTCACGCCACATTCTATGAGTAGAAAGGGAGAGAAATGCAATGGCGTAGGTAATTCGTGCCAGCTGTAATAACCTGCGCGCTCGTAGCTGCGTCAGAGTTATGGGCCGGATGTGTTAAAAACTGGCATTTGCGCCTGCCACATGCGTGCAACAGTATAGACTGACTTTCTCAACAGCGCCTGCTCACCTCCTGACGGTGGTATTTCTGCATATTCGTGTCCTGTTTTTCGGTGTACTTGCTAACACCCTTAAATACAAAAAGCTAGAAGCAAACAGTCTGATTGGCTATTTCACGTAAATGGACAGATAGAAAATGAAAATATCTTCCTTTTTTTTTCCTTCGGCTTGCGGGGCCCTTTGCCGAACGGTGGTGACAGTTGTCCTCACGACGGCAAAGGTACTTGCATTACACGTAATGAGAGGAACATTTGTTCGTTTCACGTTGCTTACAGCGCTATCTCTCCTCGCTGTCAATCTGTTCCTGGCCGCACGTACCATTTTCTACCGGCGAGCATTCTCCGAAGGAGGGATAACAATCTCCATTCGCAGGCCTTTGATAGCGGAGTACGGGTATATACTACTGCCATCGCCGAGGAATGTTGTCACGCGGATACAATTGGCCACTTTGCTATCTTTGTCGCCCTCTCCTCGCTACAGCAAGCCGACTAGCTCTATCGCGCAGAGGAGATTAGGCAATCCACCGCCGTCCAGAGTGAGACAATAGGACGTAGCCTTTCTGTCCGCGTGATAGGTTGGCCAGGGACTGAGAGCCGCCGGCAAAACGCAATACCGCAATACACTTAGAAAAGGAACGGAAATATCCTGTAGGGATCTCGTATATTCTGCAGGACCGTGTCGTGACCCTAACGATGTCCTTTCGCAAGCGTCTCTAGTAAGTGTCACAGATCCGAGGTGCCATGTTCAAGATAAATATACCTGCTAGCGAAGCTTCCATAGAAGCCCATACTGCTTTTCGCCCGAAGCTTCGCGACCTATTTGGATCGACCTTGCCATGTTTACGTTCTTTTTGGCATCGTTGGCACGACAAGTGTTGCGGCGCTCGTACAAGCCGGGACGCAGCTGTGATCGCATGGAATGTTTGCGGGGAAGTGCAAAAATATATAATGATAAGAAGAAAGCCCCACGTAGATACAATGCGGCTTATGAGATAACGTGGCTGGGCCAACATGATATGGAAAGAACGAAAGATTGGTTCTCCTGGCGCATCATATAACAAAGTGCAGTCTAAGCTTGTTGGTACGGCTATCAGCCGATTAGAGCCCCAAAACAAAAGGATAAAACAATGGTGAGATTTGTCTGCATCTTCTGCATTGTCCTTGCGTTTTTGTGCGCCAGACTGCTAATATAACTGTCGTACGGGCTGTTTGCTGTGGTGGTAATGGTGGTTGTGTTGCTATACACGGGCGGCGTTAGCTTGACTTGACCTGACCTAATCTAACTCCACTGGTCCATTAGTTCATAGTTGTGTTTATATTGAGAGAAGAATACGCGACACTTTCGTTCGCGTCAAGCGCGGTGCTTCCGAAAACGCCATAGGTCTCGCATACTCGCATGAGGAAAATCTGTTCACTTCGTCGAATAAACTCTTCCTCTGCGCACTGAAATACAGACAGTACCGTACGTAGTGCTCCGCGTCGCCCACCATTTCGGTCAGCACTGCCATCAAAAACGAGTCAGCACGTGACTGCTTGAAAACACTGTTGTATTCATAACTATAACTTCCATCAGTGTGATATGCATCATTTGCGGAAAAAAAAAAAAACGAATTTCCATGAGTACACATTACCGGCGAATGTAAGTTAAAATGATTGAGAACAAAAGTGAACCGTTGGAGCGAGACGCCTTGCACGGGTCATATGACACTTGCGGTCTCAGTGCCAAAACGCATAATTTTATTTATTTATTTTTACACGAATTATTTCACTCGGAAGGCCCATGAGTTTAATTAAGCTGGAATGCTTGCTTCTATACAACATTTGAAAGAAAGAAAGAGAAAAAAAAAACGGAGGGAGAGGAGTGCCAAGAGAAGCAAATAATTTTGCTGAACGTCAGTACTTGTGCTGGTAACATGCACAAATAAGGACAGACGCGAGAAGCGAACGGGAAACACTTTTGCGGCCTCAAATATCTAAGTGCCCGCAGCAAATTGCTCTCGCCCCGTCTTAGTTTTGACTCGCAGCTTCTTCCTTCGCAAGTTTTTGCTTCAACTGTAACCTCCGTGTCGTGCACTAAACTCACTCCACAGAAGCCATTTTTCGTGTCTTTTCTTCTCCGACTGCTAGGCGACAGAAAAAAAAAGAATAAAATAACAGAGAGTGAAAAAAAAAGAAAGCTAGCGGTTGACCCTCACTTATCTAAATTAGATGGTACAGTCCTTGAAGCCACATTTGAGATCCCCTTTCGACAAATAAGGACCAAAGAATTGTTCATCAGCCAGCGGTATATACGCGCTCATTTGGTTGAATCCCGGCGGCATATGCGCATTTCATAACCGCGTCAGCGGTTCATCGGCGCTTTAATTATGCGCTCAAAAGTGAAGTTACGAGGCCCATGCAGCAACACTCTGAGCGCGTGCCATTAAACGGGCTGAGAAGCCAGAGGTGGAACCGAGTGCAGCTGGTGCCGAGCTGTGCGCTAGTTTTGACGAGCGTCAAGAACCGGCAAATTGGCCATAAACGACAGCAGCTTGCATTAGTATATGTCCTTTTTTGTTTCGTCTTTATTTCTTCATCACTTGTCTTCACGGATAAAAATGTTTCTTATGTTATTTTTTTCTTATTTTGGCAGCTCCTTGCTTCTTCTACTGCCTCTCTATAAGTTTTAATCAATGTTCGCTTGGCAAACCATGAAATATAGCTAAATTCACAAGAAGTGCTTGCGAGAGAAGGAAAGTACTATAATCGCGTTTGGGCGTTCAGAAACAGCTGCAATGTGTTTCTGGAGCCTTGAATACCGACCGCATAGAGTTGGACAGCGTCGCATTGCCTGAACGCGTACTGCAATAGAAAATGCACTCGTACACTTCCTCAAGCACACTACTGAAGCAGCTTTTAACTACAGCACACTCGGAAGGCGTCATAGAAGGACAATGATAACAAGCGCTGTCTTCCAAAGCAGCCTTTAAAAAATAGCAGAGGGGCATTCAAAAGAAATACTTAGTGCCACCCAAAACAGAGTAGCTGCTTCGAAACAACAACAACAACGAACAACAACGACGACGACAACAACGACGACAACAACGACGACAACAACGACGACAACAACGACGACGACAACGACGACGACAACGACGACAACGACGACAACGACGACAACGACGACGACAACGACGACAACGACGACAACGACGACACAACGACGACAACGACGACGACAACAACGACGACAACGACGACAACAACGACGACAACGACGACGACGACGACGACGACGACGACTGGGAACAAAGGGAACTCCCTTCTCTGTCGACTTTTCCACCGATGACGACAAGATAGTGACAGTTTTTGGCATGTTACGAACGAACGCATCGACAGCCGAGATAACCCATAATGGTTACCGCTGTAAATGTGCGCCATTGACAATGTTGACGGACGCCTTCTATTGGAGAACAAGGAGCTTGGATCGTGGTTGCGCCATAATAAGCAGAGACAAGCTGTGAACGCACTGCGTGACTTGTTAGTGGAGTGCCAGTTCAGTGTTCTGCTTTCCGCTTATTAAGTTTATGTCCAAGTTTGGAGCGTCGCTTATATTACAGCTAAGAGTTGAGGGGGTTTCTCTAAATATGACGTGATGACGCACTAGTATAACTTGACCGTGCTTCCTGTGTTCACGCCCTTAAAGACACTACTTGTGTGATTGTGACTTGTGCTATAACGTGTGCATGTATAGTACTTGTATTGTTACGATAGCAATTATACGGACACGCCAGGCGAATTTCCGCCGTCGGCGTCGCTGCTGGCGTCACCGTGATGTTCCGTATAAAGTCCAAGTGCGATAACATCGCGGGGGCAGGTTAGTGCGTACCTCCTCTTCCACTCCAGCTGCGGCGGCTGACTTGTTTTATATAGGGACCTTAGCTGAGTGCCGCCTCGCGCATCCTATTCCGGAGGCAAGGCCGAGGTGAGTTCGAAGGCTAGTCGACCTGAGATAGCTGACGGCTTCGTGTGCGCTGCGCTCTCGCGAGCACAAAGGGGAATTCGCTCACCGCTACTGCTGCTCTTCATCAAGTGCACGTTCGGCTGATAGCGATTGTCCGCGGTTATCGAGGGAGATGTGGTCGTGCTTGCCTGTGCGCTTGTTAATAACGCGCTTGTTAATTTAGCTAGTAAGCGAAAACGAATGTTTACAGCAGTTTATGCAGCTGATAAAACGATTAACGTTACTTCGTATAGCTGTCAAATAATTTGCTATCCCAATCAATGTTTTGCCTTTCGGACGAAACTGTGGCGTCCTTTTTCTTCTTGCTTTCTCTTTTTTTTTCTTTTCTAAGTAGTGTTTGAAACTTCGGGCTAACCGGGCCTTAAGAGGGCCGGCTATACTTCATATTTTCCTTCACTTGATAAAAACGAGAAAGAGAGAGAGAGATGAGACAAGTACAGTACGTAAGGAAACATGAAAACGTGAAGAAGCAAAGCGAAAACTATCCTTGAATATCTCTGCTTACATAAGAACAGGAAATATGATCAGATCGCGTTACGTTTAGAAAACCATACAGGTGATTTGAAAAGCTGACTAAGGCAGTTATCGGCCAGCCTTTCCATGAAAATCTTCGCTGAGTTCATTGTCAGCTCGTCTTAAATTTGCTTACTCGCAAAGACAAAACTGACGAGCGAAAGAAAGCGTTTCACTTTGCCAGGCAAGGAATTTCGGTCCCTAAACATCACATGATCTGATAAGGTTGCCTGCTTTTGCGCAACCAGGGAATTTCAAAGGTGGTATTTTTGTTCCTTTTTTCCGACCGTGCCGTTTGTCGCTGCGTGGCTTTTTTTTTGTTTTTTTTTTTGTTCCCCGTAGTAACCATAGTTACGAGTTAGCGCCTCTGCGTCTTTATTCTCGCTTAGTACAGCAGCTTTTTTTGTGTACGCTAATGTTTAAATATACTAATCATCGCAAGCTTGGCGGACGTCCAATCCCGATACCCAAGGGAAATCTTCACGTTTAGGCAGCCACCGTTGTTCTGTGGAAACATAGCAACGCATGGTGTAGGTGTGCACTAAAGCAAGCACGTCTTTTGCTGCCTGAATGAAAGGACGGTTCGGAAAACAAACGCGGGAAAACAAAAAGAAAGGTCTAACCACGGTAAGCTTATCTGGATCGAGTTTGGCGGAGTTTGTTTGGGGCGTCGACTGTGCACCTAACGACTGTGCTGACATTGTCTCGCTTGCGAAGAGTGAAGGACACAAAACACCCTGACAAAATTAAAGGCGCGGTACGCTTTTGTTTAGCAGCGATTCGAATTTGATTAACTACTCGCATAACAAAAGAAGAAAAAAAAATGTCATCCATTCAACTGCAGCACGAAGCTACCAAGGAAATCCAACGGGTCCTCAGAAAGAATGCTTCGCAGTTGAAAAAAAAAAAAAAAAAGAGCTGAAGAAAGCTAACCAGGAGATCTAAACAGATGGCGAAGAGAGGCCTAAATAATCGTCAACTCTAAGCACAGAGACAGTAGACGTGGCAAAACAGTTCTACAGAAGCCCGCAAGGGGAGGAAAAAAAGTTCAACGGCAAAGCTCTCTTCCTCATAAAGCCGCTTGGATTTCCTTTGTAGCTTCGTCCTGCGAGCGGATGGACGGCAACTTTCAGTTTCTCGAACCTGCCTCCATCTGGCGGTTTTCCGCATAATCGTTTTTTTTTTTTTTGCCAACTACACGCATACGCATCGCACTCGGTGGCTTTGGAGCTATGGAGCTGCGCTTGCGAACAAGAGGTCGCGATGTCAATTGTGGGCGCGGCGGCCACATTTCGATGGGGGGGGGGGGGGGGGGGGGAATGGAAAAACGCTCGCGATCTTAGAAATAGATGCAGGTTGAAGAAATCTAGACAGTCAAAATTAATCAGCGTTCCATCCTATGCTCGGTTTCTCCTGGCCCATAGTGTGTACTTTTGGGATGCGAAACCATCTGGAATTGTTAAGTATTCGTATGCATTACCAGCGAAAACGGATTAACAAACATACTAGACAATTACAGAATGCCTGCTGAGAAATTAGTGCTGTAAATTGCAGTCTTCTCGTAAGTACCGGGATGAGACGAACAGATAGCGTGGCAGATAGATTCACGCACGGAGTTTAGCGCGTTGTATGGGCAGATTTTAAAAGAGAGAGAGAGAGAGAGAGAGAGAGAGAGAAATAAGAGATGAAAGGCAGAGAGGTTAACCACGCAGAGTAACTGTAGGGTTGGTTGCATTGCATTGAGGGGAAGGGGATAGCGTGGAAAAGATCAGTTGAAAACAAGTGAATTCTTAAGGTACGAAAAAAATTTGCTTTACGCATAAACACGGTGAATGCGTCTGACAATGACTGCAGTCCTTCATACAGTGGCTTTCACAACATAGATGAATGAAGCGCTGATATAACCAAAAGAACGCCGCTAGTACATCTTCTGCAAGTTGTGCGATGTCCAGCTTAGTATGTATTTAGAATTTTCTTTCTTTCTTTTTGTAGAACGTGGGTGTGACGTTTGAGAGAGAAAGTGAGCTTTACAGAAAGAATATTATTCAATTTCACGAGGCCATTACGCGTATATAAGCCGTGAAGAAATGGCATTGTGTTGTCAGCAGTGTTGGATAGATATGGCAAACAGAACAGTAGATCAGTGAAATAAACTGGCTTTTCAAACAATAACAGTAGACATTGTGTTTCAGGGGACGCGGCACTATCACGCGCACTGCCGCAGAGACGCAGGTGCGGCAGCTGGCAGCTTTTTCCAAGCAGTTGCCGGCAGTTTGCAACATGCGTGTACGCGCATCCCCTCCTCCTCCATTTCTCTCTCTCTCTCTCTCCCTCTTTTGTAGAGAAAGAAGGAAATAAATTAAAAAAAGAATAAAGACAGAAGTAACGAAGCTGGGCGAATCAGAGAAGGCACTTCCACTACGACGTTGCTATCACAAATTTACACGCAAAAGTGTTTATCGATTGCGTGCAGGCAACGTGCCGCTTTCGCTCGGCCCTGTCAATCTGTGTCTTCCGATGTCTCAATGAAATGTAGGGCACGACAATTCTCAAAGTTTCTCATTGTGCAGCTATTCTTTTCGCGATTTTTGCCTTTCTTCTTCTTCTCCTCCTTTTTTTTCTTATTTTTCTTTTTTTTTGCAATTGCGTTTTTCTATCATTATTAATTCCTTTCAACCCTTGCACCTCAGCACATGGTAGGCGGCTGCTTTATTCACTGGCATCCTCCCTGTCTTTCCCTCTCTTCCTCTTCCTGTGATACCTGAAAGGAGCTACAAATCTGTGGGCAAAGATACATTGTTATGGCCTAATGAAGAATGATTTTACGAGGATACGCTCCTTTTTGAGCATGACAGGAAATTGTAGAATAACAATGTGCAGTTCTTGAGCTTTTTCGAAAGCTTTAACCTCTTTTTCTTTATTCTAAAGATGACAACGCGTTGCATCTCTCTGTAGCTTCCTCTTCATTTTCGTGGCCATATGGACGAAAGGATACCTCATAAGTAAAGCTCCGTCAGGGCTTGGGTTAGCTGCCGCTAATTTGGTATGGCGGTTACGCTAAATGTTAACCCGTTCTTACACTGGTTGCTGACAAGACGTGGCTTGTAGTTAATCCAGACGTCCTTTGACATCAGGTGCTGAACTGCAACATACGAGTGCGATGTATAAGTGACCATCAATATCGGTAAGCTTGGAGTAACCACGCGGTGGCTGAATAGTTTAAAAACTACCGTACGGTAGTTTAAAAACTACCGTACTTGTTTGAATCACTCGCATGGTCAGTGGCAACTGTTCGATAGCGCACTCGCATGTGCATTGCGGAAAGTGAAAAATGTTGCTGTTTGTTAACGATTCCAGCGGGGCGCGCTCCCCCCAAGAAAGTTGTCAGTTGTCTACCGTATGAGCTGTTATTATAGTGGACCAGATGAACCCATGGTTGCTAGACGCTCATATTTTCACGCTATATTGTCCGTCCCCATTAGAGAGGCAGAAAGTAATCGATGCCCAAGATACTCAAGTGTACGAGTAGTGCCACTCGTGGTCTTTCGTGGACGATGCGTCATCGGAGTTCTCACCAAACTGGTACACTTGTATTTGTTGATAAAGTAGACGTTTTCCAAGTGTGTCGTTATTTCGCGTTCATCGTCATTTTCCCCGGGGAAGAGATGGAGTGGGCGCGTGGTGATCACTCAAGCGGTAGGCTCTTGGAAGGTTAGCGGTGTTGCTTATTGCGCCGAATAGCACCGTCGCTGGCGCATATGGCCTCGGCTCGCCGCCTGTGCTTCCGAAACCGAGTTGCCTGTGAGTTGTGAGTGCTTTGCTGAAAGCAATGTACGAAAGTCCACTCCAGGTCGCTGTAAGCTCAGACGGCGTGGAACGCGCTCTGTCCCTGGTCGAAGGAAATTAGGAAGGGTCACAAGGCCAAGCAAGCCTCCGAAGTCCCGGGAGGTTCATTTCTTTGCTGTTTGCCGCATCTAAGATGCCTGGCGGCCCGGGTGGCCGCTCGTTTGCCAACGAATGTTTGATCTGCTGTAGATTATAGCAGGTGGAGGGGAAGATAAAAATAAAAAAAAAGAAACACTTTCATTAGTTCGAAGTGAGGCATCCTTTCGGGCCTCGATGGGGATTAGGTTTTCGCGGTGTACGTTGCATATTACGCGAACTTCCTGGCGCCGTGCCTGCCACGTTCTCAAGAGACATGACCATGCACACGGCACAATTAATGCTGGTTTTTAGCATTCTTTTCTTTTTTATTGCGCTTGAAGTATCTGGCATGAGGCTCAATCGTCTCTTTATATATATTTTTTTTTATTGCTAAGCTGTCTTTGCAAACCGTCTCGGAATTTCTTGACCTAGGCTGCTGGCAGCTGCTTTCTTGCTTAATGGCTGAAACTTTAAAAAAATAAAATCGAGTTATGCCCATTCGCCGCTACACGAAAGATTCACTTCGCATAGGTTCCAAGAATATATTTCTTGAATAAAAAATTATATATATATATATATATATATATATATATATATATATATAATCGGCATGTTCATATAGTATGTTTCAAGCTCATGCATGTATATATATCAAGCTTCCTTGCATATCACGGCAAAACGTTTTTTTGAGCAATATAATTCGCAACGCTTTCTATCTGTTTCCACACGAGCTTAACCATTTCGTGCACTATCGTCATCGCAGCAGGAGGTTTTCTAGCCGTCTTTGAAGCCATCATTGCTTTCTCAGAGGGCATGTTTCGGTGCTGTGTCGCCACGGACGACAACACGGAAGTGCGGTTTGCTCTGGTCGAATGAATGAATGAATGAATGAATGAATGAATGAATGAATGAATGAATGAATGAATGAATGAATGAATGAATGAAACCACGTTTATTCCACATTAGAATGCGCGAAGGGCGAACAAATACTACGCAAGAACGCGCTATTAGAAAAAAAAAGACGACTTTCGAATAGCACGTGTCTAACAATTTCGAGCATGAACGAACCAACGGTTAAGCCAAGAGAGCCGCTTATACATATATTTGCGACTCAGCGTTCTGTATATTTTAGCATAGCCGCATTCCGAGCGCGTTCCAGCAAATTTACATCCGGCCGAAGGCGAGGAATTCACTAGAGAAAGAACATGTGGCAAATGTAGAATTCTTAAACAGCCGCGTTGCCGTCTGTTATTTATTCAAGATTGTGCGTTTTTCATTGCTCACACTATTATTTTTTCTGCGGTTTTGGCACGCAGCCTAATGTTTACGTGAGAAAAATGTTTACCGTTTTTTCGACAAGCTACCAGCCTGATGCTTCGAACGGTCGCGGTTATTTATTGCTCAGATTTCACCGGGATGCATGGAGTGGTTCGGCGCGCACAGTACTGCGAGAGTTCTAAGCTCCCACGACGCTGAGTAAGCACGCTGACGGTATACGTTAGCCACCGTATATAGCCAGGCCAAGGATTTCACGAGTTTACTACTTTTTTGTTGGAGTTCTATGAAAAAAAAGGAAATATATTTTTTCTACGAAAAGTCCCCTAAACTAGCGATAACTATCATTGCCCGCCACATTGTAAAATGCAAACGAGGAATCTCGTTTGCATATAGCCTCTTCTTTTTTTCTGCCGAGGCGATAATCCCGCCACTTTTGTGTGTAGAACTTATGCAGACGCATGGATTCGCGGTTGACAGAACTCTCCATTGCATCTGACCGCGCGATACTAAGAAAATCTAGACCGCACCCTTCGTGCATAGATACTCCAACAGAAGTGCAGCCTAGTGCATGAATGAATGAACATGGTGATGGTTAATAGTAAACTAGTGCAATACCTTTTCCTACCGAAGTAATGGTACACGTGCACGTGTTTTTTACCAAATAAAAAAAAAGCATACATTGTGTTGTTCACGAAAAAACAAGCTTACATCACCTGTTGTTCATGTGTTTTGCCGCATGCACGCACTCACGCACGCAGACATACAGACAGACCGACAGACAGGCAAGCACCAGCAAGCATATACTATACTGTCAAAGGTACAGTCGCAAACTCACAATCAATTCCGAACACCTCGACTTGTCTTCTCTCGTCCACACGCAGCCGCGCAAGACGATGAACGAATTCGAGCGCTATAGGGAGACGGCGAGTGATTGGGTAAGCCCGCAAGTGGTGGCGAGCTTTACTTTATCGCTACACGCAGAACCGCGCGTGTGGCCAAGCCAGCCGGAGGCCGCAGCAGCCTGGGCCGAGTGGCCAAATGCAGACAACCGAAGCACCGATGCGAACGAACGAAGACGAGGTGCTACGCTCGAAAGAACAGCGCCGTGTAAGCCGCCTACCTTTTGTGCCAGTCAGCCCAGCTCTCTCCCCCCCCCCCCCCTTTCCCCCCCTCCACTGCTTTTCTGTTTTCTCTCACCATCTAACTCGCGTGGCTGGACAAATAAACAGAAAAAAAAAGAAAGCCGGAGAGAGAGCCACAAGCCGCGCCCGAAGCCTCAGGGCAGCCAGCAGCCACTGTCCATGACGGAGCACTTGGCACCACGCTATGGCCAGCTACAACTCCCGACGCCCGCCGTCGCAAAGGTTGGGAGCGTTGTATTTTTTATACTGCTTATCCGGCCAAAGGCTTGCAGCTGATGCTCCCTTCGCAAGTCGTCGTAGTTTCCTCGCCGTCCTCTCTCACAAGCAGCGGGAAGCGCCGCTTCCGTTCCTCGAGTGCAGCGTACTCTTCCGGATTGCCCGAGAAGCGGCTACTCATCACCGAGCCGGATAAACCCCGCTTGGCGTGTTTCGCGCGGGTTGTGACGAGGGAGCGATGTCATCGCGTGGGCGAGAGGTGTTGCCTTTTACACCACCGAGTTTCCTAACGAAATTACTAGAGAGAACTCTGCGTGGCGCTGCGATCGTTCAACTATATCGAGACAACGGCGGGGTGCAATTCTGGACACTGTAAAATTTGATAATGACGGCATTTTGAGCCAATTAGAGAAGCCGAGGCTGGACTATGGGCCTGTTCTGGACCAGTCAGAGCTGAGAAGATGGCGAATTCGACAATATGGCGGAATTTGTCGATTGTATACGGAATATCGATCATGTTTATTACGTGGGTTTGTTTTAGCTTCATGCTTGTGGCATCAGACGCACTTGTGGCCTTACTTATACGTCGCTTTATCTGCCTTTATTGGCGTAAATTTTGAAGAAATCAAAATTTCTCTTTTTAGGCGCAGAAAGCAGTAAGACTCTACCGACATGCGTAATCACAGGGTAATGTTGCATTTTAGACGCAATATTTTGTCGAAAGTGATCAGTTTGCAAAGTCACAAAGCCGTTTGAAGCGAGAAGGACGAAGTTTAAGCAAATACACGTATTAAACCATCATTCCTAGGCTGTAATTTTGTTTGCTCACCAAGGGGTTAAAAGTTCTTTTTTTTTTCAGACCATACATAATTTTTACAAATCGCTTGCGGCCGATATCACAATTCCAATAATTGAGTTCGATTTATCGAAGAGGCAGACATTACTTGCATGAGAAATCTAAATGGGCAACCAACTAGTTAACAAAGCTTTACTAATTAAGTTTTTAACTAATTACACTTATAGCACATATATTAACTTACGATGTGTAGCCGGTAAGTTTGCCAAGCAGATTCACTTGGAACTGAATTCTGAGGATGAACACATCACAGGTTCAACATAATTAAGCGCCGTCAAAATTGCGGTGATAATGCGCTGTTGTTATACTTTTCTAACAAAGCGCCGTTTTATGCATTGAAGCACACAATAAGTAACGCCAATGTATTTCGCCGCATACTTTGGGGATGAATTTCTCGAACTTGGTGTCGTCCTGATAATTCATTCCAAGTGGACACACCTTGCGAACTCACCAGCTACCATTCGAACGCTGCAATTTGTGCCGCAAAGTAATTAGTTAATTTAATTAGCAGAATTTAATTATTTGATCTCGTATTTCGACTTATCATACAAGTAACATCCGCCTCTTCGTGCAATCCATTACAGAGACTAGCATTGTGGTATCTATCTATCTATCTATCTATCTATCTATCTATCTATCTATCTATCTATCTATCTATCTATCTATCTATCTATCTATCTATCTATCTATCTATCTATCTATCTATCTATCTATCTATCTATCTATCTATCTATCTATCTATCTATCTATCTATCTTTCTATCTATCTATCTATCTATCTATCTATCTATCTATCTATCTATCTATCTATCTATCTATCTATCTATCTATCTATCTATCTATCTATCTGCCACAGGCGATGTTTAAAAATTATATATGTCCCTTGCCTCCCCCCCCCCCCCCCAAAAAAAAAAAAAAGAAAAATATTTCCGGTGTACATATAGCGCAGGCTTGAAATGCGACTACGAGGCGTGCCTGCCCAGGCTGCGGAAATATCGAGCTTTTTATCGGAATCCCGTGGTCCATAAATTATTGCGGCCGACTGTACTCAAATAGCGTTGCAAGTTATTGAAGAAAATATTTTTTTGTCGCACTTTCTATTCGCGTTTCTTTTGGTGCATTTAGAAGCCGCGCAAGAAAAAAAATTCGTATATAATTCGATATTCGAAGCGCGTAAGTTTCACACATTCGTATTCAATTCGATTAGAATGTTTTGCTAGGCAAACACACAATGGTTCTCATGTAGAGCAACAAGTTTCACGAGATGGTGGCGGCACACCGTGTCGCAGGTCGCAAACATCAACACGTTTACGTCTTTTTATCGGTAGCGTCATATGATTGAGTTTCCTACATTGTTTACTTTGTTCCATTGTATTTGTTGTTTACTTCTTTTGTGTGCCTTTTATTGCGTTCCGCATTGTTGTATTTTTCAGTGTTTGCTGTGTTCATTGTCGTAACAATGAACTTCGTGTTGCCTCCTTTTGTCTTTTTGTCTTCGCTAGTGCTTTTCAGTTCATAAGTATACTTCATTCTGTCTGACTTCGACGTATAGTAGTGTTCACTGCTTCTTTGTTACGGTGCATTGTTGCATTGTGACTCACATCATTTTTTTTAGTGCAGGCTCTGTCTCTCTCAAAAAATGCAGCAGGTCCGAAGTGTTGGAATCTATATACAGCGAAGCTTTGTGGAAGTGCATAAAGAGTCGAAATACAAGTTTGCGTTTATTGAATGTCCGCACAAAGTGACACGGAAGGCTTTATTCAGGCATTGTGGAGAGTACAACGCAATGCACCGCCGCCGCCGCTAATGATTGCTTAAAGGGACATTAAAGAGCAACACTAAATCAGTTAATACTGATAAAGCGTTCTTTCAAAAGTATATTTTCGGTGATTGCATGGCAGGGGGCTCATTATTCGAAAAGAAAATGCGGGATCAAACTTCTATTCCGTGATGTCGCGCAGATACCGAAGCGTCAAAACGTGAACGTCAGGTCATAGATTTCGAAGTATATATATATATATATATATATATATATATATATATATATATATATATATAGGGCTGATGGTGGCTCAGTAAAAGTTCTAGAAATTTGCCAAGTTCAGTCCTTGACTTTTTTAGAACACAGCGTAGTTAATCTTTATCAATGACAAGTTAACTAGGCCCGAGCCTAGAACAGGCCCATGACGTCATCGAAATCTATGACGTCATGGGAAGCTAGTGCGGGGACTTAGATGCGGCGTCGCCACGTGTCTCTCGCCTTTGTGCTTCTTTTGACTTATCATGTCCCTTATCACGGTTAAAGTGGTTTGTTTTTTTTTCTTTTTTTGATATTGTGAAAGAGTAATTCACTTATACAGGCTCAAACTATTTTTCTCTTTAGTGTCCATTTAAACTGGGGCGTGGTGCCTGTCAAGCCCACGCTATTCGTCGGATTCTTGACATCGCTCCCAACATCCCTCTCAAAACGAAGTAAATTTGAGGTTGAAGTTGAAGTTGCGCCACTCGCACGGGGAACGGCGAATCGGGTCCACGAGAACGCGCCAGCTGGCTCGCCATCCCTCTCACCCCGAAGCGCCAGCTGTGGACATTAATTCACCGAAAAGTGCTTCCTCTGCCTCTAGACGCCGTAGGGCGCTTTAATGCGGTGCGCAGCCTTTGTCGGAAGTTTCCGAACCATCGCACGCTTGAAGGGACGTTTCGTCGGACTGCGCGCATTGGCGGATCTCTGTCCTTGCTCAGCGGGACGAGAATTCGTATTCGCATAACTTTGCTTGTTGTGACAACCCGTCCCTCAGTGGCCGGTGTTTTCGGCGCCTGCCACTCGGGATAGCGATCTGCGTCAAGCCGTCGCCCCGGTGGTTCCCCCAGTCGCGGACTTGAACTTCCGTAAAACACGTTTTGCGAATGTGGGCCGCGATATTGACAAAGACAGTTCATCCCTTTATTGAAATTCGGAGCACGCGAAGCCGTGTAAAAAAGTGTGGCCACTGGCGACGCAAGCGGGAGCAGAGACAAACACTTCCCTAGAGAGAGACAGATAGAAGTTTACTTAAGAATTAAGATGATAGAATAGGCCTACCTTTCCATTTCTGTACACTTAAAATTAAAATAAAATATAAGTTCGGCCTGAGGTTGACTTTTGTATCCAGCTACTCTGACGGCAAGGAGAGAGAAAGAGGGTTATCGATGGTGACAATGTGGACAGAAAGGCGCGACTAAATACCTGTATAAATTACCAAAGAGAGATGATTGAAAATAAGAAGGAAAGGCATGGAGGGTAAGCCGACGGGGCGCACCTGCCGCAGTACATGTGTGCCTATGGCGCTGCGCCGCTGAGCTCGAGGTCGCGGGTTCGATTCTGGCCAGCATTTCGAAGCGGCCGCCGATGAGAATTGTGCGACAACGACGGCATGATGATTCATGTTGACCAACACATACAGGAAGGGATATTCTTGGAGAAAGCAGCCAGCAGCAGCGGGAAAATCGAAGGAAGAGGGGAAAAAAGAAAAGAAAACGAAGCTTCGCGTATTAAGCCAACTGAATAATTGTGTACTTTTTTATATCATAGCGGGCAGTGACCGAGTCACTGGCCGTGAGCCGCAAGTGCACTACAGGCGTAAGTAGCGCTTCCCATAGCTCGCTTAGCGCTTCTTTGCAACCGCATAGCTCCCCAGCCGCAGTTTGGGTGAACCTCAATTCTATGTATATACTCTTAAAAAGCATGCTGTGCTTGCGTAGCAGTACTGCAACAGTCTTTTTTTTTTTTTGGAGCGAAGGCTCTGCCACGTCATGTCCCGCAAGGTCTTTCATCGCGTCGCAATGACCTTGAGCCGCCGGAGCGCAAGTGTGGCAGGTGTGACGTCACGCCACTGGATCCGCTGTGGAGAGGCGTCGCAGCTGCACTGGCTCGGAGCCTGGTCGCTGCGGTACCACGTGACTAGGCGAGGGTTTAACGGCTGCTTCGCCGGCGCTTGACATTGCATACAACTCTCGTTTTGAAGAAGTCATATGTGTCAATTCTCTCTTGTGACATTTCGTGGTATAAGCATTATTGCACTAGTTAAATTTCTTGACGTTCTAAAATTTGTTTCTTTCTGTACAGTGACAAACTGTGTTCTATGTCTTTATTGTGTTTGTTTGCCATTTTATCATGCGTTTCTGTTAGTTTGAGGATACCGCGAAGGAAATTGAAAAGAAACAGAAGGGGTCAGTGCAATTACGACGGCAGCGAAGTAAGGGCAGTGAAAATAATCTAATAGTGCTACAACAAGGCTCAGTGTCTGAGTTTAGCAAAGCGGTGATGATATACGCTTAGAAATATTTTTTGAACCCGATCTACAGAGTGTTTCAGCTAACTCGGGCCAAACGTTAAAAAATCCTCGTGCGAGTTACAAGAATGCAACGAACTTTATATTGCTCACTGTCCTCTTGAGCAGGAGCAGGAGGAATAAACGTTTAATTTATTCCGGGTGGGATACTCTAGGTGGGAGGTCTCCTCCATTCCAGGAACCCTCCTCATTCCAGGTCCTCGGAGCCGAGCTTGGCCTCCCCCGTTTCGATGAGGTCTTCGCTTTCTTGTCTGGCGCCTTTTGGTGAGGGCGACGCGTCTGTGTTTAGGTGCCATGGGCTCGGGAGCGTCGTTCTCTTGAGTAAATCAAAGTATTTTTCACTATATGAGCTTAGGTAATTTAAATAATACCAATTAATTAACCAACCTTTAAAGCATTGATTTAAACACAGAATCTTCAATGTAGAAGTTGTAGAGCCTATTGAGAAGTATCCCAATAATTTTCTTTCCATGATGATATCTGATGTGGTTTAAATTTTTTCGGGCTGCAAGGTGAGCGCGAGATTTAAAAAAAAAGTCCCACGTGACTACGCATTGTCGCACAGCAACATTGGTGCCCTCAAACATGTGACGAATGAGCGATTGATGCGGTACGCAGGCCGAAGACACGAACAGGCCTTGAGCAACGAAGATGGATCAAATACAAAGGTCTTCGCTTCCACTTTTGCCTAGATATCTTATCGGTTGAAACGATGAGATATGCGATAAATGACGCCTGACATTTCTTGAAGCTTCGTTAAGGGCGAGGAGGTTTTGGCGGTGGATGGCGATGTATTGGAGATGACGGATGTGGCCATCGCCTATCAATTTTTGCTTACGGCCTGTTGATGCCTTCGGTCTGCATGCGGCGTCAATCCTTCGTTGGTGGCATGTTTGAGGGCACTAATGTCGCTGCGCGTAAGCGCGTAGTCACGTGGTACTTTTTCAAAATCTCGCGCGCTTTACGTGCAACCCGTAAAAATTAAAACCAGAGCAGCTATGACCACGAAAAGAAATTCTTTGGATATTTCTCAATAGATTATACAACTTCTACAATTAAGATATTGAGTTTAAACCGATGACTTAAAAGTTGGTTAACTAAGTGTTGTGAATTAATTCCTTAAGCTCATAGTAAAAAATACTTTGAGTTGATCAAGAGGGCAGCGAACAATGCTAAGTTGGTGGCATTCTTCTAACTCGCGGCGCGAGATTTTTTTAAAGTTTCGCCCGAACTAGCTGAAACACCCTGTATAATGTCGCTGTTGGATCTATAAATACCATTCTAGTCAATCAAAAACTCAATCAATCAATCAAAAACTCAATCAATCAATCAATCAAAACTCACTCACTCACTCACTCACTCAATCAATCAATCAATCAATCAATCAATCAATCAATCAATCAATCAATCAATCAATCAAATTTGGCCAGGAACAACACTGGAGGTGCTGGTGCATAAAAACAAAAATAAGGTAAAAATGTAAAAAAAAAACATCGACTGAAAGTAGTGGGGCAAAAAGTATAATGGAAAACCAAAAACCCAAAACAATTGGATAAACAGCTACACAATGAAAGGCAATAAAGCAATAACACACAATCGAGAGACGGATACATGCATGTACGGAAAGAGAGAAACTATGGGAAATCAGGAGAAGAGAGCAGTTGGAAAGAAAGCTCAAGAGAAAGTTCGAAGCTCGGAACGGAAAGAAGACAGCACGTTCTGAAAGATATCAATATGGAGAAAATGACAGTTGTAAATACTTAGCATTCCGTGAAGAGGCGAGTGTCAGCTGAAAGAGGCAGGAAAGTGGAAGGGCCTATGCTCCTTAGTAGTCTATTGCGGAACCCTCAGTGAACCCTCTGCGTGACAATGCCCACAGAACCAGTTCTGTTTGTGTGTGTGTGTGTGTGTGTGTGTGTGTGTGTGTGTGTGTGTGTGTGTGTGTGTGTGGTGTGTGTGTGTGTGGTGTGTGTGTGTGTGTGTGTGTGTGTGTGTGTGTGTGGTGTGTGTGTGTGTGCGTGTGGGTGTGTGTGTGTGTGTGTGGTGTGTGTGTGTGTGTGGTGTGTGTGTGTGTGTGTGTGTGTGTGTGTGGTGTGTGTGTGTGTGTGTGTGGGTGTGTGTGTGTGTGTGTGTGTGTGTGTGTGGTGTGTGTGTGTGTGGTGTGTGTGTGCGTGTGTGTGTGTGTGTGTGTGTGTGTGGTGTGCTGTGTGTGTTTCTTTCCTTTTCCCCCCATTTTTTGTACTGATTTTTCTCTCTCTCTCTCCTGTCGAATCCCCTTACCCCTCCCCCGGTACAGGGTAGCCAACCGGAGATAATGCCTGGTTAACCTCCCTGTCTTTCCTTTACCTTTTTTTTTCTCTCTGTCTCTCCCTCAGTGAACCAGAAGCAAGTTGATCCTAACATCTAATAATTTCATGTTACTGCATCAAATTATTACATGGCGCACATGAACTTAACATAAAAAAATAATTTCTGTACACTGCCAAGACTAAGGCCCCTCCCAGTGATTTCCGATTAAGCCTGCCTTCCATCTGCTTACTTGCCCCTATGCCTGCAAATTTTTAGTTCTGCACCATCTATTGGAATTAACATTTCGTTATTTCGTCATGTCAATAAGAAAGAAACGAATAAAACAAGTGCTTTTTTAGGGTATTTCGTCGACAAGAGAGAGAGAAAACATTTATTCGGACCATCGAGGTCGTTGATCTTTAGCAAACCACGCAAGGTCGGAGGAAAGTCCACCATTCCTAGTGTGGCAGAAAGATTGCATTTCAAGACTTCCTCTAATTAATAATAGTATATAGAACTCTGTGGCCGAAGCGTCGATCCTCGCACCGTGTTTCTCCGTCTGGTTTCCCTGGCAACCATCCCCCTCTCTGCCTTGCCGCCGCTCTTTAGAGTAAACCCCATATACAACCTGACTGCTTCCCTAATTAAATTAGACCCGCAGCTCTAGCAACCAAGTCTGTATTTGCAGAGTCTGAGTACCTTCGGGTAGCACGTGAGATGAGTATTATACAAGGAGATGTTTGCAGAGAAAAAAAAAGAAAGATAATATTCTTAGTCACGCGATCTATATATTACGTGCGAGAGCCAAGAAAACAAACACTAATAAGCAGATTCGCAGGAGCATTTCCTCTCAAAAGCACATTCCTTCGTCTGCACTTTTGAGAGGAAATGCTTTTTTTTTCTCTCATGCAAGAGGCGGCTGCGTTGTTTGAGGATGCTTCTCATTAGCGCGACGTAATGGTAAGTCGTAATTACTGTGCTCGTTAAGTGGTGCAAGTCACCTAACTCAGGGATGCTGATCTCTCGGGCACAAAACGAAAGAACAAAATTGTGTTTTGATTCCCCCGCATGCCTCGCAGTTTCGCACGCAACCGCAATAAGGAACCAGGCTTTCAGCATGCGCGAGAATTTCAATATGCCAGCGCAGCAAAGCTGTATGTGATCTTCTGGAGAGCTGCGGCCAACACTTAAGCATTGGGCACTTTTTTTTTTCATGGTGCAAAGAAAAAGTGAAAATGTTGGAAGCTGCACAAATCCTCTTTGGTGCCTCAGCGGCTATGTGACTTTCTGTGGCCGAATACGAAAACGCGGGCTCAAATGACGGTCATTATGGATGCGTATCCAAGGATTGGGATATAATAAAGGTAGATCACTTAGGCTCAAGTGTACCTTAAGAAATTCTGGGTGTTACAAAATAAATTCATAGCTTTCTGTCAAGTGTCATTCATATCCCAGAGTTCAGAATGTGAAAATTAGTCTCGGACAATTATAATGATAGGCTCTCGCTCCAGAAATAATTATTCCGCCAACAGGCGCACACCTTGCCTTTTGAAACTCTCTCTGCTACAAAGTGCATCGTCAGGTTTCGAGTTCAATATTTCTAACAAGCCTAGGTGCATACGAATCGCGGATTCAGCTTTGATTTTGATTCAGCAGGTGGGGAATCGAACCCATATTTTTCGTACTTCGCGTGCGATGCTATAGCACACGCGATATGCGGATGATCATGCCTTTACAGCTACTAAAACAATGCTAAATAGTATCTTCGCATCCCAGAGACAGCAGTTAGCGGAAGACCGTGAAAGTACCGCTTCTTCGTAATCGTATTTTTTTGCCGCTAAGGTGTTGTCATGAAATTAATAAAAGAATGATTGCGTGCACATTTTTATCCTGCCATCACCAACGCACACCTTGAGGCGATTGGCGAGAGTGTCACGCGGAATAGCGTGCACGTGCGAGCACGCCTGTGCGCCATAGGAAGTGCACGCGCTTCAATTTACCAGTTTACCACAACAAGTTGTTTACAAAAAGGAGAGCGTGACAATTTCTGCCATTCTTGCCTTGTGACAGCTTGCGCTTCGAGACGCTGTGATAAACGGCACAGCCTCCGGCATCGGCTCACATTTCCCCGGTTCTTTCCTCGTAGCAGTTAATGCTACGCAGACGTTGGGCGATATTGTACCGCTTTCAGAGGACGAAGAAGAAGACGATGTTGGCTTCAGGCGTATCTAGCCTTGCTGAATTTCCGGCAAATTTTCTTCCTCCTCAGCGGTGTCTTTTGCGGCAAGTTCGTACAGTTCACTAGCGCAGCACGAGACGGGTGAACAAGTTGACGCGCAGAGCCAGGCAGAACAGGACACACGCCCGCAGCCTGTTATCCATACCGCGCGCGGTGTCGGGTGCCGTGCGCACCCGGCACCGCGCACACTTTCCGACACAACATCTTCAAATGAGTCCGTCGAACGTTACCAATCACAGGCCTCAGTCCACTTCACTTAAAGCGAAACAATTCAGGAGGAATCGGGACTACCTCTCTCCCGAGTGTCCAGTTCCTTCGCGGAAACACCGTGTCGTTCACACTAGCGCATGGAGCGCCTTGTCACTGGAGTGCTTCAAACAAAAGTGTCTGCTCTGTAACGACTTCTAGACACGCCAAGAAAAGGTTCCCGGCATCTTTACACGTGGATAAGTTTCTTGGCCGAAAAAAAAATAGACACTGCCCAAGCACTCCGTACAGATAGTTAACCAGTGAAGCTGGAACGCTCGGCCCCGGTGTTTAGAAGTGGGTTAATCCCGACGCTGTACTGAAGCGTTTCTCAATTATTGGTTACATGTTTGTGTTTCTAGTGGAACGCAAGCGCCAATGGCGGGCGGACGCTGCTAACCACGACGCCGAGCTAACTCGAGATATTGAACGCATGCGACAACGGCGAGCCGAGGAGCCGGCGTTGCGGGCAGAGCAGCTACGACGCAGAGAACGACGTCACTGACGGAGCGGCCAATGGCGCGCGCGCTTGGGTGCGACGTAGAGAACGACGTAACTGACGGCGCAGCCAATGGAGACGTTTAGCGAAACATGGGAGGAACGGTTTTCTGTTTCGTCTAGCCATATAGAGCTTTCGCTGTAAAAATGTGTGCGGCGGAAACAACCGAAGGTGATTGTCAAGGTAAGCGAACCGCAGAAAGCAAGTCGACACGCGACACTAGCACTACTTCAGAAGCATAATGCTGAGGTCATTATGACGGTGTTTGATGATGGCGGCACAAATTAATGTCGATGGGTTCTGGTAGACAGAGTGTCGACGAAGGTGTGGTGACGATGGAATGAATGTAAAGTCAGAAGACTTCGTTGTTCGGGTTGACCAGGCTTCAGGAGTGACGAAGGACAGCACGGTGGAACGGAGCCCAGTGCCGCGCATAATCCGCAGCTAGTTTATCCCAGAAAGAAGTCGAATGCAACACGCTGCCACTTGCTCTCGTCCGCGAGCACTTTGTTGTTCTTTCTATAGGCGCCAGAAAGCGAACTGTTTCTTTGCTCTTATTCTGCACTGACGACGATGGCTATGATGACGGCGTAGCGACGAACGGTAGAACGATGACCATGCAATTCCGATAGCATGACGATGATTGCATGACAACGACTGCACACCTGCGCTTCCTTCTCCGCTCGCCTACTCCATGGAGGCAATATACTCCCCCGGTCGTTCGCTTTAAGATTACGCAGACCAACTCCCACGCACTGTGGGATTGGTCTAAGCGAAGTCATCCCGAACCGACAAAACAAGAGGGCGCATCTCGACAAAAGACCGGCAACGGACGTCGGAGACGAATGCGCTCGGCAACCGCCTGCCCAGACGGCGGAGAAACACGACACCGCGCCACCATCCGACCACAGAATTTAAACCTGCGGACGCCACAACGCTCTCACGCGAGAGCGCCTGCGTCTCTAGTAGCGCTTCGGGAGACACACTCGCAGCTAAACTCTGTTAGATTACAGAAAAATCAAAGCCCCTTCCTTAAAGAAAGATGGTTGAACGCGAAGCTTTCTCCCATGGGAGAAATCACATATTCATCGCATCGCTCAGCACTTCTTGGGCTCGTTGCGTGGTCGTTGGTCTTGGACTTTGATTTTGATTCAGTTTGCAGCTGCAAACTGAATCAAAATCCAAAACCAACGACAAAGTCCAAAACCAACGACCACGCAACGAGCCCCAAAAGTGCTGAGTGATGCGATGAATATGTGATTTGATTGCTTGTTTAGGATTGTATTTTTTGAACGTTGAAGTTGAATGAAGACACATTTCGTTAGGTTGAAGAAGAATTATTGGGTTTTACGTGCCAAAACCAAGATCTGATTATGAGGCACGCCGTAGTGGGGCACTACGGAAATTTGAACCACCTGGGGTTCTTTAACGTGCACCTAAATCTAAGTACACGGGTGTTTTCGCATTTCGCCCCCAACGAAATGCGGCCGCCGTGGCCGGGATTCAATCCCGCGACCTCGTGCTCAACAGCCCAACACCATAGTCACTGAGCAACCACGGCGGGTATTTCGTTAGGTTGCATAGCCTTTATTTTAGCTCATGTAGCCTTTGATAACACGCAATCACTCACACTTTCACGGACGACTGTACACTTGCACAGTATTGCCCTGTGATCGCTGTGATAGACGGTCAGAGGCTCTGCCGTTGCCGACACACGAGATCGGCCTTACGGGCATGATCGCGCTCGCGCTTACGTTCGCGTACGGCAGCCTCTTCTGCCGTGCGCTGCACCCGCAGCCTACCCATGGTGACGGCCGGTAATGCATGGCGTGACGCGCGTAATGCAATGTAGATATATACAGCATAGAGAAACATATAGGTAAAGAGCGGACACTCCCGTAGGGCCAACACCACCTAGATAGCACAAGACCTACGCACTCCGATTCATGACTTCATGCTATCTGGCCCGACTGCCATAGAATCTAACGGGGATGCTCCCGCGTAAGCAACAGTGATTCTGACGTCACCGCTATCATAATGCCAGCCTTGGCAATGGAAATTTCGAGCCAGGTAGCATGCCGTCATAGATCGGAGTGCGTAGGCCTGTGCTATCTAGGTGGTGTTGGTAGGGCCCTGTGGCCGAGCTAGACTAGGGCGAGCTACTGCACGGCCGCCAGCGCCCCGAGCGGCTGGTCAGACCGCTAATTTTGTCTTCCGAGATTTTGGACGCTTGGTTTAGCTCTGTTTTGGTTTCAGTTTTGATAGCGATGCTTTCGATTCTGGCTTACCTTTGGCTAATAAAATGCTCAACTACGTCGTCTATAGTGGAGCGCAAGAGCTTTAATATTTCAATTCTAAGCATGCCGTACATACAGAGGTAATAAGCTCGCGGATCACGACCTCTTTAGTGGAAAAACCGCAAAGCTTCTCGAAGAACCTAAGCAAGGATGAATTAGCTCAAGCAGATCGGAAAAATAATGCGATCAGAGCTGTTTTGATTGCAATTTTTCTCCGTTCTTGAGCCGCTTTTCTCAGTTGTATACAATAGGAAGCAGTGGTTCCCGTACAAAAAAAGCTAAGAGCACCCCGATATTTGATTGTTCCAGGGTTTTGGGCCGCGGAAGGACAAAGTCAGAAAGGGAAGTTTTAGGAGCTTTTTACATCAGTATGCAAGGAAACACGTACGTGAACTCGACGTCTGAAGCCTGAGTGACAAAGAATTACGATTCCAGAGTGGTAGCCCATCGGGTGATTTGGTTCTAGATTAGGTTCAAGGGCTGGCTTTTATGATGGTTTTCGCGCATGCACCAAATGACTGACGAAGGTTATTCATTTATTTATTCCTTCCCTGCAATAAAAAATCACCCTGTTGCGAAATTTGAGCGCAGCTCTATACGTGTTTCCATTTCGAGATATATTGAGGCATCGCACCGATCACCGCACCGACTGGCAGAGCCGCGACACGCGGCACTATATAGAAACCGACCCCACAGTTGCCGCTTCCCGGCAACTGCAGCTTATGCAACCGTAATCTTTACCGGGAAACTCTTGCGGCGAACGCTTTGTCAGAAGGCAAGCTATCTGGTTCTTTTTTTTCTTCCCCCCCTCTCCCACGGCCGGCGCCGTTGCCGCCCCAGATGCGTAACGCGTTACAGATGCGCGGACGTGAGCGCCATCTGGTGGTGCTTCAAGGTGGCTTCCTCCGCTTTCCTCCTCGCGCTGTCTTCGCAGTCCCAGTCTTTCATCCTCCGCTGCGCTCCGCGTTCGCTCTTTCATCCTTGGCTGTGCTCGTTCACTCGGTTACGCCGAGGGACGCCGACGTTCAAGGCAAGAACGGGTGCCAAAGAGCTGCGCTGTAAAATTCGGCTGTTGGTCCAGCTTCGTCCTGTTTTCTATTCCTGTATGCGTGTTGTTACTAGCTGTCTTTTAAACCTTCATTCATGTTCCAATAGGTCCAGATTTCGACATTGTTGCGTCTGTTATACTGCTTTCGCGCGAGAGCCCGTGCCCGTTCCCTCAGGCAAGATACCCACCCGCCCGAACGCGTCATAACGCTTATGTACTTCTTCCTCGACTCCAAAGCACACCGTCGAACACAGGCTTCGATCACCTGGGTGCTAGAGAAACTCTAGACAGTTTCAATTAAAGCTTCCGATTTTTAAGCCGCATGACACCATCTGGTTTAGCGGCGTTTCCCGACAACCCGTCATAGATTCATTGTGAGAAAAAAAAAGCTGCATTAACTCAAAACCGCTCTACAAAAGTGAACGCGCGAGTCACTCGTTCACAGCGCCAACACACACGAACCAGGCCCATTCAGCCCACTCCTGCAATTATCGTAAATTCTCCTAGTAGAGCTTCGTTGTCCAAACTAGAGTGCACGGTGTTGAAGTAAAGACTACACAGACTGTATGCGATCGTAAAACCGAACTTCCTGCAATTTAAACCTCCCGGCATCATTTAACAGCTTAGCATCGATGTGACGCGAAAGTGCGACTACGGGATAGAAGAAATTTATACCGCAGGATCACAATTGCGCGTCCGTTCGAATATTTCCAACCACGTCGTGCTGCGTCGTCAGAGCCCGTACTAAACCCGGAAATGACCCTATTTCGTACATGGATGCAATGATATGCCACCCTCGGATGTGTTTCACTTCCCGGTATCTGTTCCATTACTATAATTAACCAACGGGACCTGTTTCACGCATGGAAAGCGTAATCCTACTCCGTGCTTGCTAAAATAAAAAGTAAAAAGCGCATTATTGCGGCGAACCTGGAAAAGAGGCGGTAGACAGAAAACGGTGAGACTCACACAGATAACTTAGTGGCACGGGTTTATCGTGGCAATCGGCCACGGAATTGCACCTCCAAAGCTCTGGGCCGTCCGGATGGCCGAAGACGCCGCCAGAAAGCAAGGGCTGGCCGCCGTCTGAGGAAGGGGAGGCCTGGGGGTTAGTCTCCCAACCTCCGCCGCCACAAGACTCCATCATGGACACAATAAAGTTTTATCTCTCTCTCTCTCTCCAAAGCTAGGTTTGTGTCCTAACTTACAATTTATCGCATGTGCTGCTTAAAATGTTTCAAGCGTAAAAAGAGCGTCACAAGCGCTGGAACCTATCGAAACCGATGTACTCATGAACTATCAAAGTTCTCGAACTGTTTTGTTTACCGTGCGAAGATGTACTTTAACTGTAAACGTTCTCTGTCTATCTCTCGCTCACTCCCCCCCCCCCCCCCCCCCACGCACACACACACGCACACGCACGCACGCACGCACATGGAGCTGCATGCGTTCTCTGACACAGAAACTTCACAACGGCAGCAATTGACTAGTGCAGGAAGAGAAAAACACTAAGAGGCCCTGACGTTACTCTTTGTGGGGCCTCCGTGACGCCGGACGTTGGCTTTACTCCGCCATATGTCGCGGCAGGTTCTCTTCTCTTGTTTACATTTCTCGCCTCCTGCACTCAATCCCGCCGGGATGCGCGGTCGCGCGAGTGCCGTAGCGATCCGACCAACGCACCCAATAGCGATGTACCATCGCGATACCGTTGCCAAAGTCATGTCGCCCGAGTACTGTGCTCTAGCGGTGAAATAAGTTCACAATGAACTCCGCAATTTAGGCCGTGAGTCCGGTCTATTTTTTCCTGCTTTCGTGAAATCTGCGACTCTGTGCATTCTCACTGCACTGTAAGAATGCACAGGCGACGACCGGCAGCACACTTTACATGCGTCACGACACATCGATCTATGGCGAGCCCATCTGCAGTTCACGAGAACAAATACGTATGCTGGTCGTGGCTTGAGGAATAGTTATGCTTTATTGAACGAGTTTCGGGCGGCTGTGTACGGCGCAGATGTGACGACCCACAGCGCGCCGACGATGAAGCCAGCAAAAGAGAACGTTGTTACGCGTTTAGATGCACGGACTGCAGCCTGAGTAGTATTATTCTCACGCTAAGTGAAGCCTCACGGAACCAAAGTTCTGTAATAGGCGCCACGTGGTGCCGTATGCGTGCGGCTAGCGCGTTTACCGGGCCTACGTGCGAGCATCAGCCGTTTGATGTGCGCGATGGCGTATGTTCTTCTGTCGAGCATTGTTCACTCTTACACCGCATTCGCCAACCTTCACTTCCATGCGCCCTTCGGGCGTACAGATAAAGAGATAAGATGTCTGCGGTAAGGAGGGTTCGTCTCTTAATTACTCACAGCAGCCGCTTCGCTTCCCGTCCTTTGTCCACTGTTTTGCGTGCCACAAATGCATCATCCGCTGTCAACAGCATGAACGATGCACAACTATCACTGAACTGCAAGGCGTTTATCGTGTAGATTCTGAAGCACGGCGGTTCCAGCTTGTGATGACACGTTAGCATGAATCCGCCGAAGACGTCAAGAGTTCTCCCATGTCCTGTTTCTTCCCTGGCGTGGTGCGTGGTGTACGGAGTTGCATGCGCGCTCGTTTCACGCTTTTTACTTCTTCGAGTCCCAGCTGGCCACACCAGCGGCCGGAATAGCACGGTCTAGCTAGCACAGCGGCACAAAATTTGGATACTGACGCAAACTTGCAGACACGACGCCTTTGCCATGATACGAGACCTATGGAGCAGCACACACATGAGCACGCACCACCATAACAAAGGCCACCATTATGCCACAAAAACATGGCCGCGATAAACATCACGTGAGTTCCTCCACACTTTTCTCATAACTCGCGGACTGAGTTAAACCTATCCTCAGCTTTTTTCCTTTCTTCATGGATTGACTAAAGTAACAGTAAGTTCACCGGCCTGATTGCTGTTGGCGATGGCGCTGAAGGATGCGGTGGCATTATCTTATCTGCCCTAATGCCAAAGCGTGTGCAGTATAACTCGTGAAAGTAAGCGTAAACTTTTTACCAACTGGCTTCCGGAGACCACTCTTTTCAAATAATGCACGAGCCGGACGTGTCACTGCGTCTAGCAGCTCGAAGCACAGCTCGGGGAGAAACGATGACTCTTTGCCAGGCACCCCTGTCTCAAGCCGCGTCGCAGAAAAACTCACTCCTGCTAAAAAAAAATCAGATGTTCCAGAACAGAAACCGCTACGTATATCTTCCACAGCACAATGTATATGGACGTAACAGCGAGTGATGTTTCTCGTTTTCGTACTTGAGATATCCCGCGACATGCGCTCATCAGCAAGATGTCTAGCCTCGAAGACGCTCGTATACAGCTTTCTCAGAGAGCGGAAACATATAGAGCAGTCATGACGCACGATCGGGACGAGAGGGGCGGCACGGAAATGGCGGGGATTACATTGAAGGAAGAAGCACCCTGTGGGGCAGCGAGAAAAAAAGAAGGACAACACGAACAAAGCAATTGCTCGGCGTCTGGAAACAAAACACAGCCAAGTCACTCTTCTTCGAGAAGTAAATGCCCATGAGAGAACGCGTACATATAAAAACAAATAAAGAAGTAAGTCCCGGACGTTAAGAAAGAGACAGCGTCGCTGCACGAAACTCGACGCATCAGTGGGGCATCCCGAAATTATTTTCCTACGGCTTCTCGAAAAACGCGACGCGAAATAAGTGAGAGAGGATCGTTGACGCAGACGTAGCTGAAAGGAGCCTGCGCTGGCTTTCCCGAATAAATAAGAGAGCCGCAAGAGAACGAGAGGTTCTCATTCGCGGCGTCCTCCCCCGGAAGCTGCGAAAGAAAACGAGACGTGGGCTTCTCCACAACATGAGTCACTCCGTGGAAAAGCCAGAGATGCAGGAGAGATGACGGTGCGATTGCATTGTGCTGTCTCTTTCTCAGTTCTGCAAAAAATATATCTTTCAAATACTGGTTTGCAACCACTATTGTACCTTCAAAGTGTAAGTTTACTCGACACGCGAATGCAGGAAGCTGGAAAATCACAATAGCAACTCTGACGACAGTTCATTTGAGGTACGCTCTCGTAGCCTGCGGCAACTGTGTTCTCCGGACTGGCGTCGTCACTCTTGCGTTGTACGTTTGATCATAACGAGATGAAAGACATGGCCGCGCGCGGTAACGCTCTGCTGGTGGGCCAGAGAAATAATAATGAAAAATGCAGAAAGACAAGACATGGGACAGAAAACACGGGGTAGCGCTGACTAACAAGTTAGTGCCGCCTGACTTAGGCAACGCTTTTCAGAGTTGCCTCCCGCTTGCCTACTCCTTAACGCCGCTAGTTTGGTACGGAAGCGCGCTAAATTGCGAAGGAACTTTTCGTCAGTCGAACGTTCTTACCAAGGAAACAGCCCACGCCTTCGTACCTCAGAAAAAAAAATGACGAATTGATTTTTGTACCAAACGATAGTAGGTTACCACATAAGCGGAGACCACTGAGTATCACAGGAACAGTGGAAATCCAAAATCAAGGAGGGGGCCTACTGTGGCCTATCCTTGACAGAGATAGGCCCACCTATATCGAAACGTAGGCCAGCCTTTCTGAGGCACCTCATCTCTGTTTGTAACTTTTATACCCCGGGAACAGTGAAAGTAGTCACAAATAGGTTTGCAAGTATATGGCATTGAAATGCGTTTTACACACGAAAGAAGAGCACGTTTCGGCGCATCTCTACAAAAGCCACGCAACGAGTTTTGATGGCAAACGCCTCGCGAAACCGTCAGCCCAGGTGGCGGTGAAACGCACGTGACCTCCCTAACGTGACCCAGCGCCACCACCGGCCGCCGCATCAAAACCTTCAGACATCACAAAGATCTCACGCGATTGGCGTTTGGCGGCGAGAGCTACCTGGAAATCGCATGCGCAAGAGCAAGTGCCTTTAGAAAATAAAACATTACTACAGAAATGGGTGATAAAGCCAAAGGAATTTATTCGATTTAAAACGAGAGAATGATTTAAAGGAATGAATTTGTTTTATTAAAAGAATGATGCGTTTGACGGCGTATATTAGTTGCAGTTAGGATAGCCATTTAGCGTTTGTTGTTCCGTTGCGTAATTTCGCTGAGAACAGACCCGGTGACTGGGGCATCTGTAGCTGTTATACAGATGGCCCTACGTGTGCACCGATTCATTAGTCGACTCCTTCGTTAGTTCATAATTAGCTCAACGCGCGTGCGTTGAGCCATATCGGGCGATGACGTAGTATCCTTGAAAGAAGTCTGTGGAAGTCCTCGAGAGAAAAACCGCTCCTACGCTAAAAAAAAAGAAGACACTGAACTGCCTGCTTGCTATGTTTATCGATTTGCATTTGATTCTGAGCCATGCTTCCACTAGGATTGCACAAGTAGCGCGTTGTGTTTTACGCACTAACCTCCGGGCACAAGAAAGGCAAACCTACCGTGTAGTTACGCTTAGGTGCCCGTTAGGAAACGTGAGGAAATGAAAATTAGCAACCTGTAGCCTATCATAATGGCTCACCCCATGGCCTACGACGCAGCCATGGGGCCGAATACAGAGAGATATTCGTTCATGGAACAGGTCGTCTTTGACGTGCCACGTTTACTAGTCACATGTTCACTATAACGCTTGGCGGGTTTTTGTTCTTAATCCCTCAAGCGTGCGAATCACTTAAAGAATCAGAACAAGCCAGAAAATAAAATAGCACATATATTCCTGACGACAGAAAGAGTTAAACAAAGAAGACGAATTAGAAACAGAATGCTCAGACTTGAAGAGCCACCTAATAGAAAAGCACCCAAAATCTTAAACACATGTATAAAAGAAAAGTTCACTTTGCTGCTGTTTTCAATCAGCACTGAAGATAAAGTGAACTGCGGGAGGCTTGAAACAACAGCAAGCGCCACCAATCGCTCGATTAGACACGGCGGATTGACTAGAGATGGTGGGTGTTTTTCACAGAGATGAACTCGCTGACATTAAAAAAAAAAAGATAAGAGAGAGAAAGAGAGAGATATAGAAATAGTGGAATAATAAAGACGCATGCGTTGATTGTTAAGGTGAGATCTCAGGTAGGAGCCAAGAAAGTGAAAAAAAGTCTTACGATGGAAGACACGATCCGCATCCGCGATTCCTACAAGAGGGCAACTTGATCGATGAAATTTGCACACTGGCGGCGGCTGTAACTGCGGCGGTCGTCACGCACACACGGTCGGCTCGAGTGGTCGTCGTCTGCGGTCCACTTGTGCTCGCCCTCGTCGTTAAGCGCTCCCTCGGCGTGTACAAGAAGATGAATGACGAAAGGATGGAGCACGTGATGAGGGCGGTGGAGAGCACTTGGCATACCAACGCGCCCGAAGAAACTGCTCTAGCAACTTCTCTAGCCGCACAAAGCTTGTCGGCAGCAAGCGAGTGCCTTTGTGCCAAGAGTGAATTTGTGCTGCAATTGCGCTTTACGAAGAATTTCAGTGACCGATTTGAAGGATACACTGGTGTGAAGGCACGAATGTTTTTTTTTTTGTCGATTGTACGCAGTCTGTGACATTCTAATGAATAGTTTAAATTACGAGTCTCCCAATCTACTTTCCGCTGCCTGGATTGAACTGTAGGACAGGCGCCTGCACATTGTGACGTGCTGTGTGCCGAACAAGCATGCATATCGCATGTTTAAATAATTCACTGTACACTATCACCTTTATCCACACTCTCCCCATCTCTCTCTGTCTTTTCACCCTTCTTCATTTATCCCTACTTTGAGCAGCAGGCCAGAGACAATGCTCCTCCGGTTGAACTCTTTGCTTTATATTATTAAAAAATATATATTTTCTCTCTCTACTTACCGCTGTCTCCTCAAGCTCATTACGCTATCAGTCTGTGGTCAACGATAAGCAAATGAACTAAATTTTACGATTAAGAAAAGAAGAAAGTCATCTTAATGTTCGTCACGTATGATACATCGCAAAGGCACACTCTAGAAAAACGTTACACCATTCGGGACTTGTGCACGCTCAATAATCGCAGTTTTTATCTTTTCCTTTCAGTTCAGGAACGGCATTCGCGTATCCGAGTGACATAGCGTTCCTGACAGCTAAGTATGGCGAGCGAAGAGTGTTAAGCAAAGAGAGCTACGCAACATCGGTGACGATTATTGTTAACTGCACGTGACGCAAGCCTCTACAATCAAATGCAATTCAGTCGCAGCTTTGACTGAAGCACTTTTTCTAGTTCTTCATTTGTTACTGCGTTCTCACGCATTACCCAAAATTGGTATCTGCAAGATCCAGCCGAGAATGCACAGAAACATTTTATCAAGTCTTCTCGGTCAAGGACGCGTATATATCTATTGGATCTCGAGTCCAGATACTTGATTGCGAAGTGTCAGTGAGGGAAGTGAAAAAGCAGTGAGACCGCGCACAACAGTGAGAACAAAATACCTAAGAGCACTCAAATAAATGATGCATGCGATGCTTGCACTGGCTTGTATTTTCCGAGTCACCAAAAAAAAAAAAACGTAAACGAAGGGAAGAAAAAAATAAGAAAGGAAGGAAGGAAGAAAGATAGAAAGAAAAAAAGAAAGAAGGAAAGAAAGAAAATGACATGACAAAATGAAGACGTTGCTTTTTCGGCGATAGAAATGAGGATAAAACTGAACTTTTTAAACCTTTGTGTGGAATTAACATTCATCGCCCCGTTGCGGAGAAAGAATCCAAAGCGGCTGTCTCTCACAAGTGTATCTAACAGCGTGCTTGTTTACGTGTCATAAAAAGAAGAATTGGGTGCATGAATGGAAGGGACGGACGGAGGCGTTGTCGGACGTCAGTGTAAAAAGATGAGTGAGAAGATTGGACAGGACGGAAACATGGAGTTTTCGTTCTCGCATAGCGTTTAAAAAACTTCAGGTTAATGTTAGTTATTGGTCAGCTGTCAACAACAGCGTGCAACTGCGAAACACTCTGCTGACCAAAACGCCATGGGAAAGCTTCTACGTACGCTGCTTTTTGTGGTTGAATGTATCTGTCATTGCGACAAATTCTTGAAAGCGCCCGCTTTTGAAGACTATCACTGCATTTTCTTCACGAGAGAAAGCACGTGGATAAAAGCTTTGAAAAGGTCATTCTTGCTCCTTTAGTGGTGGACTGACCGGTGTTTCGAAACGCAATCGTCTTTGAGAAGTCGGCTGCTCCTTACTTTGTCGTGTTAGCAAAAGAAGCACGCTTTACAGGAGAAAACGCCGGCGAACGAGAAGCAGGCGTCTTCCACTTCTCTCAGGGCTCGAGAAAAGAGCGCATGCGAACGAAAGCAAAATACAAGAAGACATACATAAAGTCAGAAAGTAATGATAAGCGTTCGCCTTCTTGTGGCACCACAAAATATTTAACAGCTCCATCTATACTTAGTTTCGACTCAAACACGTCCTGAGAATCAAAACGAACTGTGCCTGACGGGCGAGGGTTTTAATTTTTGCGTGCATTTTTCGACAACATTTTGCGTTTCCTTGAAATTATTCAAGTTTATCCCTTCAGTAAAAACTCTCTAGAAATACAAAGCTAGCTTTCGTTACTGTGTGGTCTTCTATTACTGTTTCTATAGCTGTTAGACCACTCTATTTTCTTCCTATAGTATTCGTATACTCAAGAATACGCTGAAAAATAGTCATTACCTACCCCTAGAACATCCGCACACCTTTGCAAGTGAGAGGTAGTGCGAAAAGAGATGATGATGATGATGATGATGATAATAATAATAATAATAATAATAATAATAATAATAATAATAATAATAATAATATAATAATAATAATAATAATAATAATAATAATAATAATAATAATAATAATAATAATAATAATAATAATAATAATAATAAAGGAAAGCGCTGTTACGTAACAACCCCAGAAGTGGGGGACGATAGTATGGCATATCTACTACGACAGTGTCTACTACGACAGCAGAACCAGAGCTCCATTTCCAAAGCTGTGTTTTATTATTTCAGCGCCACCGACAAATAAGCGCTATCGAGAATCCCCTAAACTTTACCAGAGCTTGACCGCTGGTTAGAGCTGCCTGTAAGTATAGCTCACGTTTCAGGTAAGAGCATCGCGCAAGCCGAGGTAATTAATCAGCTTCTCCGAGATATTCAAAGAAGCATGATCTTGAAAACACTAGCATTAAGGAAAAAAGGGTAGATCAGGAAAGAAAATAACAATGACTTCACAAATAAATGTTGATAGGACTAGTGTTCATGTTGCTGTGAGCAACTCGAGTCGTATCGATCGCACGTTCTCCGCCTTAAGCGCCTCTTAGTTTGTAGATAAATAATGAGCAGGCAGTCGAGGCGGGTGAACGGGTTGCTCGCTACTGTGCGAATGTATTTTATTCTTCCATTCTTTCTTTTGTTTTGTGACACACTAACAAACGCAACAGTATAGGGGTCGTAGGGGTTTCGGTGGCGTGACCTTGTGCCGAATGCACGGTTGTTCTCGACGCAGGCAACGCCCTTCTGGCCCGCCGGTGTCGCTATAGCGATGTACGTGCTCCACAAGTTTTTATATTTTATATTTCCGGCGAACCTCCATCGGCGTGACCCATGCGCAACCAGATTACTCTGTCCAAATCGGGAAGTCTCGGGAAGTGTGGTGTACGCGTTCGCCGCTCTCACACACTCGTTTCTTTTTTTTTTCTTTCCCAGATTTGCGCCACGTATCTCTACTCTGCGCTGCTATTGTCCCGACAGGAACTTACCTCGCGTGTTCGAGTGCTTTTAAACGAGCCGCACGCGCTCAGTCTCGAAGGTCAAAAAAAAAAAGCATGTGATCTCACCGGACGTATGAGTCACGCTGGCTGACGCGGGAACTGACGTCACACTTGAGGAACTTGTCTGAAATCACGCAATAAGTGCTTTGCCTTTCCTTTGCCTTTCGGAGAAAGAAAACGGTAGGTATAATTTATCTCTTTCCTAATCTATCTCACTGATATTAGCTGACCAACAACAACGGATGGACGAACATCACATCCATCTAGAGAAAAAGAAAGAAATGCTTCCGACTCATGTGAGTGTGGGGGCGGAGAGAAAGGAGTGCGCGGATGCGTGTGTGTGTGTGTGTGTGTGTGTGTGTGTGTGTGTGTGTGTGTGTGTGTGTGTGTGTGTGTGTGTGTGTGTGTGTGTGTGTGTGTGTGTGTGTGTGTGTGTGTGTGTGTGTGTGTGTGTGTGTGTGTGTGTGTGTGTGTGTGTGTGTGTGTGTGTGTGTGTGTGTGTGTGTGTGTGTGTGTGCGTGCGTGCGTGCGTGCGTACGTGCGTGCGTGCGTGCGTGTCTGAGTGTTTACTTATTTACTTCTTTTGCTGTCTTCCCTCTTACCTTACGCACTCAGCTCCAACAAACATCTTAAATGAACGACAATGAACGAGAAGCAGCCAGGGCAAACATCGAGTTCCAACGAATTCTCATTTGTAATCTCGTCTGTTTCGTCTCAACGGATGTGCATAGTCCGAAATTTCGTTGTCTTATTGGCTATTGCCGAGCGCTCGCCATGTGTCAGAGGCGCTAATGTTTCAATATCCCAGGTTCTTCGCAGAGTGCAGTATTCTTCAGGCGATTCACACATGCTACAAGACATTTCATAATAAGACATGATGAATCATAAAAAAATTAAAATCCAGTAACTGCCCGGCGGTACAAGGATAATGCTACACTGATGTTTCCATTTCATGTTTTTATTTCTTGTTATCTTTAGGGAATCAGTCATTCGAAAGGGGGTAACCTGTAAGTTAATTAAACGTACACTTATAGGTGCAATTGTGCGGCAAGTTCTCTCTACTCGTTTTGCTGACTCCATTGTCTCATCCTTTAATGAAGCTGAATAGAGCACACCAGTGTTCAATGTTTAACTCTAGATATCTGTTACTACCAAGAACGAGCAGGTGAAAAAAATCCACCCGAAAGCATGCTGAAATATGTAGCAACATGTATCCAACGATGTAAAGGTGATGAATAAGGAAAAAAAAGGGAAGAAAATTAGGAAGAGAAAGTAAGGAGTGAACGAATGAGAGAAAGAAAGACAGAAGTAACATAAAGAAAGAAAGAAAGAAAGAAAGAAAGAAAGAAAGAAGAAAGAAAGAAAGAAAGGCAAGCAAGACAAGGAAAATTAGTCAGCAAGCACAGTGGGTAAGCAGCCAAGCAAGCACGACTGAACGGAGAGAGAGCGATAGCGAGACAGAAAAAGAAGAATGAAGGAAAGAAACAAAAGCGAAGCCGCGAGGCGTAACCGCGAAGCTGTACATCACGCACGTAGAGTTGAAATTTTACTTCGCAAGCGTTGGCGCAAGAAAGCGGCACACGTTTCGAAACTTCGCCATGCGACACACAAAAAGAACAAGAAAATCGGCGAACAAGCGCTCTTTCAAACAGTCTGGCGCTAGCTATTAGGGCGAATCGAGACGAGTAGCGGTGCCGCAAGGCACGCAGGAACCCACGGCGCGTTCCCGTCGAACCGCCTCGTCGTCGCCAGCGGCGCGCTTGGCGTCGCGACTAGACGACCGGCCGGCGGCCGCCATGGCCTGACTTGGTCCAGCCGTCCCCTCCTGCGAAAGCGCTGTTGCACGGAGGGTCACGTGCTCACCCCTTCTTCCCAACGCTTCGTTCTATCGCTCTCTCTCTCTCTCACGCGCTAACGCGCGCTCTACAATTCCTGCCGCCGCTCCCTCAGTGGCCACTTCTTCTCTCAATACGTTGTGGAGGGCCTTTTCCCTGTCAAGCCCGAAGCGCATGCGCGCAAGAGCTCGCGGGAGAAAAACCGGGAGCGAGGGAGAGGAGTAGGCTCCCGCGTTCTCTCCCTTTTGGGAATCAAATAACGAAACAAAGGGGTAGCCGAAGACGGCTCCACTTTGAATGAATAAAGGAAAGAAAAAAAAAAAGGAAAAGTGCAAAACGGAGTGGATGGTCGGGGAAGTAATGAAGGCGCGGAAATTCAGCGGCGATAAAGGAGGAGGAGGAGGAACGGGAGCGAAATGAGGGAGCAGGAATGCGTGTGCCCGCTACGCGCTGACGGCGAGGGGGTTGACGGAAGGCGCACGGAGGAAAGGGATCGGGAGGAGAAAGAGGAGGTCGAATCATCGGGCGCACAGGAGGACCCAGTTCCTTACGGCCGACGCCGGCGACGCTCCCTGGTGGCGTGCGAACGGGCGCGGGCCTCAAAGGAAGGAGCACGTGGCTGCGAGCGGTGTCGTCCTGGTGCTGTCAGAGTCGAGTAGTGGTGTCTGTGCAGTGCTGCTGGTTGTGGCCGCGCTAGTGAGTGAACGCCGGCGGTGCAAAGGTCTACTTCTCTGCCAGGCATCGGTGAGGAAAAGTAGGTGAGGTGTGGTGAAACCATGCGCGTAGGAGTGCCGGGAAGCGCCTGCAACGACGGCGCATCGAGGTGAAGACGAGTTGAGTAGTGCCGCAGAACAACACACGTCCGTGGATTACGCGAGGCTCAGTCTAAAGGTGCTGCTCTGGTTTCGTCCCACGGTCATCGCGAGATACGCGTGACGAAAAAAAAAGCTTTTCGGGGATCACCAAGTGCTCGGACCTCGGTCGTTGTGTCCCAGGAGCCAGTACGGTAGTCCGTGGCCAAGAAGTGCTCTGTGCGCGATGGGTTGCAATCTGGGCAAAGGTTCTCAACCAGACGACTCTGACGTGCGTGACAAGTCCAACGCGACGTCGCCTCAGACGCCTCCGCCGGGCATGCTGGCCGACCGGATGGCTGACGGCGCCGCTATGGTCAACAAGGCTTGCAACGACGTACAGCACGTGTACCGAGAAAAAGCTTTGGAGAACCACCATGATCACCAAGGTTTGTCTTCTCCACGCCTATTCTTTTTCTTTCGGCTTGGCTTGACCATTGTCTATAATGCGGTCGCAAGCAACAGGGCATTTCAGCGTCGCAAGTTTTCTTGCTGGCGCTTGTGTTCCCTGCAATATATTCAGACCTGTATTCGTGAAGTTTCGCTGACGATAGCGCACAAAGAGGAAGATAAATCTTTTAGTAAAGGCAGACACTTCAGTTTATAACTAGCTCCATCGGTTGTGTCACGCGCACACCGTACCAAAACCGTGACGTGGTAACAGCGCGAGCCCATGTGGATCGGGGTGGCCATTGGATCGTCGGAATCAGACAGCACGGCAATAGTCTTGCTCGTAACTTTCGCCCAAGTAGCGCCATTCCAACGGCGACCATAAAGCGAGTGACATATTTTTTTTCAAACCCCGTAAGTAGTACTATACCTTTGAGCTAACCTGAATGAAAACATTTATTAACCAATTTTCGCACAGCAGGGTTTTTGCGCTAGGTTTCCTAAGAGTGTCTTACTAAAGACCGCAACGTAAGGTCGTCGTCGCTGGCGTAGCTTTCATTCGGTGAGAAATATTTAAATGGAAGTTCACGGATAGCTCCGTCTGAGCCCCACCCATCTAGTTTTTTTGCCGTTGCCATGCAACAAAGCCGAACTTTCTGAGTATTTCTCAGCGTGCGCACATGCATGTATTTATTTTTGTTTCCAATTAGAGTTAACTTGCTTCTGTTCAGCGCGCCTTTATGCTTCAAACCGTGTTCACATCACTCAGATGTGTACAATGGTGATGTTCTTTATTCATTGGCTGAACAGGAGCACATAAAACTGCTGTAAAATGGCTCCTACGAGGGACTGCGTAGGTCTGGTGAGACCGGCGCAAGCTCTCGCGATAGTCCCGTCGAAGCAGCTATAATTGACTTTTTTTCGCCGACTGAGCCAAGGCGACAGAGCAATCAAAACTTCCACTCAAAACCTAAACGAAGCATGCGTTGTAACCTGTGTTAAAATTTGAACCACCTTCGTGTTATCGCTAGTCTATAAACATGAACAAAGAAAGAAACACCTACAAGGATAACGTACAGATTCTAACCCAAAGCAAAGTTATTACAGTACATTTCTCGTCTTGTAGTTTGACGCAAGCGAGTTAATTGGGTTTCTTTAAAATACCAACTATAGGCGCCTAGTTATCTGCATTCCTCGACCTTAATTCTAAAATCAAAGTTTCGCGTTTTGTAACCGCGATGACACAAAACTGGAACGTTCCTTGGCAATATGGCACGAAGATGTTTTAATTCACTACATTCGCGACTATTGAACACATCTGTCAAACAAAGGGTGCCTATATGCTGCCACGAAATTGTGCTTTTTTAGTTTCCGCGAATCGTAGTAATGAACATGTGGTCGAACCAGGTGGGGCATTCTCTATCCACCTAGTGGACAATCCATTTCGGCTGCCGTGGAAGTGCTGATTGGCTGGCCTGGTGTATGAACGAGAAGGAGGCAGGCACCCTCAGCCTATCCTATTTTCGTTCGTAGCAGCAACAACCAATCAGCGGTGGCCGAAATGGACAGTCTCACTAGGTGGACACTTACAAAATAGCCCCCCCGCCCCCATCCCCCAGGAATATCTCTGGAGCCGAGAGCCATACCGTTTTTGCACGATTCTAACGCGCACCTTTTTTGAATAAAAGGTGCGTTCAAGTTTGCATGTGCGTTACAATCGTAACTAATTCTACTCAATATCAAAAACAAAACCGATTCATACTTAAAAAAAAAGCTCAATGCAGGGTAGCTAGCCACACTGCCATCGAATGGGTCGTCTGAAGAAAGCGACGCTCGGAGACATCGCAAGGTGGGTCCATGGTGCGTGGAATTCCCTCCCGCAGACGATGGTGGCGCGAGCCTTCAAGAATCGTGGCATTTATAATGCATTCAATGGAACTGAAGATGACTTTCTGTGGTCGGTAGACAGCGAAAAGGAGGTGTCGTTGGACTCCGATAGCGACTAGCCGCTAAGATTCAGCTCTATGCGTGTCTGCTGTTCCTTTCTATGTTCCATAAAATATTTTCAACACGGTACTTGTCGACTCGGTTTCGTTACTTGATGTGCGTGGTAGAACTGGCAGTAAGTTATATTTTTTTTACATCTGGGCGGTAATATAACTGCGCGTTACAATCGACGGCTCGGTAGAATCGTGCAAAAACGGTATATCTTGTTCCTGAGACAAGCCTTGTTCGACTGCTGTTGCTCAATTCAAGTCTGTACCTGTGTACCTCTCTCTTGAATCGATCGCAGTGGTGTATTGAGTTTGAACGAGCGCATGTGGCGGGGAAGTCGTATGGGAAGGCTTCGAAGGAACCAGCAACGTCTATATCGAATGCGGAGATCCGCCCTGCAAGCGCGGGGCAACCAAAGATGCCAAGCGCGAACGCCAAGAGTATGAGGACTTGGCCTCCACTCATGTACGAAGAAACAGAACAACCGAGAAACCTGGGCCGATACGGTTCGTTGTTTGAACAGCGGAGCCGGAGCAAACGCTGCCCTTTGGCGCGCTCGCTGTCTGAGTGCGCTGTCTTCGAGGTGGTCTCAGTTCGATACCATATTGAGTGAGTGCCGATATTTCCTGACATTTGGTGCTAAGGAGAACGGCAAATAAAGAAAGCGAAACTGAAGCCTGCCATACGTCTTTACCTGAAACGAGTAGTACCACTACGTGAAGAAAATACCAAGACACAGCATCCCCGAGCCAAAGAAACAAATATTTAACAAAGATTAGTAGTATATGTGATTCAAAGCGGTCGGGATACTTCCATTGCGACCTAGAATCTGGCTTCAAAGTACAGAAGCCGGCAGGATCTTGTAAACCAAGTTCGGCCGCCGTCCAAAATTTTTATTTAGACAATATACACAGTGTCTTTATAGAGGTGTGTCTGAGATGCCTACATTTTGTCAATAGACAGCCCGAACAACTTATGGCCTTTCACATTCTGGAAGACTAAATGTTTATAGACTTTTTGACTGTTGTCTGTACAGCGTAGATCACATAACCAACATGAACCGTCTTTGAGAGGCAAACGCGGGGCTTTTTTTTTTAGATATGGCTGATGTACGGAACTGTGTATGTCTCCGAGTGTCCTTGTACTCTCTCCTGCGCCATCTTTTACTCGTGTGCCGAAATTCGCAAATATTCGTGCTTTTAATTTTATGTTTTCCCTGCTGCGAGAAGCAGTCGTTGCCACAAAAGGTGCCGACGTCTTCTTTATATTCATGTAGAAAATATGCAGAGCCAACGCGCATGCAAACATCTATGTGAAGCGAAACTTTGGGCAAGTGGTTGATTAAATACAATAACATGAAATGCGATGCGTACAATTGTTTTTTGTTTTGATCCTACGAATTGTGTATTCTCATACAATGTTCGTGTTTACGCACCGCGCAGGTCACAACTTTATTGTCATACAATGTTTATGTATTTGCACTACGCCGTTCACAAGCTAAAGCGTCTTAGGAAGTTTTCAGACAATGTAATAGTTTGTCTAAATTCAGTCTTTAGGACAATAGGTAGCGAACGCAAGTTCACCATATATGGCAGTGTCATCGAGTGATGACACTGACAGGCATATTATTCATCAATATTCATGTTAAGTGCCAAATGCCCATTAACGTTAAAAAAAGGAAAGAAAAAGAAAAAAAGGAAAGGAAAAAAGAAAGAGCTTGTCATAGTATTGATAACAAAAAGAAATATGTTTTCATACTTGGTCCACTTCTAATACCTCCTCACAGGTGCTCTCGCGCACAGTGTTTTGGTTAAGTATGTTATGATTATATGTAGAACAAGAATAGAAAACATCGCAGCAACTGCTTTTAAGCATCTTTTATATCTCAAGAGACATCTTCGGCTTGCGCCGCCTTAAAATGAGATTGCTTGCCAACTGCACACCAGTTCAATTAGTTCTAGGATATGTGTTCATTATGTGAATTCCTTAAATTAAACGGCTGAAGAAATTAGAAGGCACACATGTATACAGCAGCAGTTAGGTTTATATTTAATAAGTATGCGTGAAGCGAATTATGAACACAACAAGTAAACCAAGGTGGCATGCCTCCACTCATGTACGAAGCAAAACTTTGCAAAATAGGAGGAAGTTACAAGGATTGAAGTTTTGGTTTCAATTACGGCATAACAAAATAACGCAAATTGGTTCAAATTTTCATTCTCGCGTGCCAGATCCGCACGTCACATACACTCTCAAACACTTCGCAAACTCTTTGCAGACTAAATTGTTTTAAAATTTCCTATTTACATAGTCTAATAAGTTATTAAGTTAACCGATCGGTTTTCCGCATTAAACTCAATTGAAAATAAGCGCCTGTCTTTGTTTCTTGTCGTCCCGTCTTCGTTTGCGCTTTTAAGTTGAAAGACCAACTAGACCAACTAGACCAAACTGCCACCCTTCATATTTACCCCTTCTGCATACGGACAGAAACAACTCATATGCTTGAACCACTTCACACGCCTCTTTATAGGCACCAGTTTCGTGCAAGGTGACTGACTGATTGATTCATGGGGTTTAATGTTCCAGAGCAACATTAGGGCGATGAGAGGCGAAGCAGCCGCCGCGATAATTTTGACCACCTGGAATTCTTTAACTGGTACCAGCTGGAATCTAAGCACACGAGGGTGTCTAGCATTTCGATCCCATCTAAATTCAGCCACCACGGATAGACATCCAACCCTCGACTTCGTGCTGAGCGGCAGAATGCCATAGCCATAGCCACAGCGTCAGCTTGGCGTGTTGCAAAAGATGACAAAAAGTAGTATGAATCACAGTTATGATGAGGACATGCTTATATTGTTCTTCTTTATAAATGTCCTTTTGCAAGTGATATCACTTCGACAGAACTTCGATTCCAGGTTTTACGTTATGTGCCTATATATTGTGCTGGCTTTATTTAGCAGAATGATTTCTTCTTGCTTTTTTTTATACCTTCTTGCCGCTAATGTTTTTTTCTTTGTTACCTTGCTTTGCTTTGCACTTGTTCTTTTTGCATGTTGTATTTACTCGCAATGGTAAAACCATCACGCAGTGCTTCACGCTGTACGAGATTCCCTCATATGTAAGTTTTCTTTTCCTTCTTGTGAGCTTTTCAGTTTACGGTATTGATGTATTTCACCTTCCTGCTATAATCTCATATGATATTAACAGTATAGCAGAACAAGAAAACAAAGAACAAACAAACAAACAAACAAGCAAGCAAGCAAGCAAACAAAAACAAACAAACGAAAAATTTAAAGAAAAAAAAAACAAACAAACAACTAAACAAACAAAAATCAAAGAAAAACAAACAAACCAAGAAAAAAGAAGAAAAAACACACATTGTTACAATACGACATTAGGTATTGCAGCCTTCCCTATTGTTTTATTTGCGCTTCTTTCAATTCTACCCTTTTCATATAAAAGAAATACCTGCCGAGGTGGCTCAGTGAATATGGCGTCGTGCTGCATAGCAAAAAGGTCGTGTGTTCAATTCTCGGCCGCGGCGGAAGCATTTCGATGGCGGTGGAATAAAAAAAAAAAACCAAGAAAAAATAACTTCAGTACCGCGCTTTAGATATACGTTAAAAAATTAAAATAAACAAGTGTTCAAAATTAATCCAGAGCCCTCCGCCATGGCGTCCCTCATAACTCAATGTGCAGTTCAGGTACGCTAAACACCATTAATTTGTTTTATTAATTTATATATCAAAGGAAACTGGCTTATGCCTGCCATATGAATGCGAGCAATAGCAGGGTGCGTTAGCGCAGATACATCGTGAAATTCCAACCCAACGGCGATAAAGGGCAAGCTTTTCCTCACAATCTACAACGTCAGGTCGCTGATTTTAATAGCGACGCTATCTACATATAACAAATATCTTGCAGGCTATGGAGCCCATCAACGTGGGCACACGCTGGTGGGCGTCAGATTTTATTTTTCTATTACAAAGAACACCAGAGCAGTGCTGAACTGGCAAGTCAATCGTACTGGCAATTTATGAAGCCGCGTGCACCAATATTACTTTTCTCGAACCTACATTTAAAAGCACGTGACGCGGAGTCTACTTGTAGAGATTTGAACTCCGATGGTTTTTCATTTGAAGAAAATTTCGCCCTCATTCAGAATTAAATCATATGAAATCGTTTATGTTTTCTTTCGAAACAAAACAAAACGAGCAGCCACTAAAATCTGCTTTGACGAGCAGCTTGGCTAGGCGGCTGTCCCTATATTCTTCACAGATTGTCAAATGTTGCGGTACTCGTTCAGTTATCAACAGATAACTTAACGGTTGATAGCACGCACTAATCGTTCGGTCCTAAGGGGAATCTTTAGATGTCCCCGAATAGTATCAGAACAAAAAAAAATATCCGTATTGAAATCTTCAAAGCTCGAAAGACACAAAATCCCAGTAAGCACCCATGGGTGTAACCTAACCAGCGTCTATGCTTCGCGTTAAAAGCTCCACTGAACACTCCGGATCGTTTTGTCTCCCACTAGGCGGCCGTGCGAAGAAACGAGAAAAGAAAGTTGCCGGTAAAGATATCCTACAACTACTATAATTTCTATATTTATTGTCGGCAACCTTACTTATACTGACAACACTCAAATAGCTTTTTCTAAACTTAGGCACAGGGTTGCAAAATGTCGCGTTAACGTGGCATCTGATATCGGCTTTCTCTCCGCTTGCACGGCTCAGTGCAAATCACCAGAAACATTAGATAAAAATTTGAGCTTCAGAAAGGCATTCGAATCTCATGAACGTTGAAGACGAAATCGAAGGAGCATTCACGAAGCAATGCCCTCTCTCTTGCACGTCCATCTACTTGCCGTCAAGGGATCTTTTTGAAATCCGTTTGCATTACTTTTCCAATCTCCCTCTGGGATCCATATCCCGTGCTTGAAAATAGCTTCCCTGTAAGCGCAATACTTTTCGACAGAAAGAAAAGGAAAAAAAAAGAAAAAAAGGAAGAAGAAGAAAAAACTCCTCTAAAGTGTGAGGCGTAAACGCCAAAGCGAAACGTAAAGTAATACGGAAATGTCACATGCTTGCTTACCCTTATGGAGAATATACGGGCAAAATAAAAAGAAGAAAGTATAAGCCTTGTGAAAACGCCAGGGTACACAGTGAGGCTGGTTTTCTCCCGTCCAGTGTCATAATTTATTTATGCGAGCGAAAAACAAGACTCGAGCTTGCTGCTATTCAAACATTTCCTTAATGAAATAATAAAACAAAAACGTAAGATTTCAATTGAGAACTATGCGCGCCAGGTCAGTACTTGCTATTTTTCTCACTAAAATGAAAAAAAAAAGAAATTAATAAATAACAAAAGAGGGAGAGAGAGAGGTTGGCGTCAGCGCCTTTTCGCGTTAATAAATGCAGCGCCAGGATTTTATACAAAGCTGGACCACGTGCCTCGAGGCGGAGAAATTTGCTCCGCAAATAGCTAGCCTGCTCGTAAGGTTTTGGGCAGGAAACCCTCGTTGCGGACGGAAACACAACGAAAGAAGGGTCGAAGTATAACGGTCTCAAAAGAATGAAGACTTGCTTTTGTTTGCTGAGGGTGCAGTTTTTTTTTTCAAGCTCGTTTTCAATGTGCAGTTATGTACATCTCGCAATCGCTGGTACTACCCTTAAGTGACTATGTTTGGAGCTATGCGTCCAGTCATCATATCACCCGCTTTAGGTCAGCAGTAGTGATGGAACAGTGTACAGGGTTTAGTGCTCGCTCGCTCACTCACTCACTCACTCACTCACTCACTCACTCACTCACTCACTCACTCACTCACTCACTCACTCACTCACTCACTCACTCACTCACTCACTCACTCACTCACTCACTCACTCACTCACTCACTCACTCACTCACTCACTCACTCACTCACTCACTCACTCACTCACTCACTCACTCACTCACTCACTCACTCACTCACTCACTCACTCACTCACTCACTCACTCACTCACTCACTCACTCACTCACTCACTCACTCACTCACTCACTCACTCACTCACTCACTCACTCACTCACTCACTCACTCACTCACTCACTCACTCACTCACTCACTCACTCACTCACTCACTCACTCACTCACTTCAACTGGCCGGCACCATTACACTACAGTGACATGTCATGTTCCTAGGCGTGTCTCGCGTGGTTATGAAGCCGTAAAAAGACAATTGCGATTACTCATACTTTGTGCAGATGTCAAAGAAATACGTAAGCAAATAGATCCCTACGACTGACATGGTTTTGAGAATAGAAGCGCTAATCCACCCTTCCCTCTCGTAATCTTAAAAAAAAAGTTAATGAACAACAAGAAAAAAAAAACGATTAACCTTGCACTCGGCCACGCAAGACTTGAAACAGCGAAGCTGGGCGATCGTAGCGCAGCATTTTCCAGAAGTGCGCGCGTACTTTTCATCTTATTACTCATGATGATGATAATGCCTTTTCGCGCGTCTCGGACTAGGCATTGCTCGGACTTACGGCCGTCACTGCGCGTTGCTTAGCGCAGCTTGCAACACCGACACCACGTTCAAATGCCGACACCACGTCCACAGCTGGCGCGTGTGAACGCGCCAGCTGTGGATGAAGACGACGACGCTCGAACGCAATCATATGGTTCGCATAAATGCATGTTCTGCAAGCGTGGCTGTATAGCCTACAACAATGCCTCCTCTAAAAAACAGGAGGCATTGCCTACAATGAAGGAAAAAGAAGTGGCTGTAATAGCCTAGTTGTTACGATGCTCGCCTTGGGACCGTAGGTACGCGGGTTCGAATCCCGCCTCTGCAAGAAAGTTTATTTACCTTTATTTCATTCTTCATTACTGATGATGATAGTTTCTTGATACGAACCACAAATTACGGTTGGCTTAAACAGCTTCGTTGTTTAAAAAAAAAGGGCCGCAGTGACCTCTCCGTTAGCTCACACCTTTCACCGTCAGACTAGAGAACAGGCATCATCTAAAAGGCAACGTCTGAAAAGTTCGTCACAGGGCAACTTCAACAGAATTTAAATATTTTTGCCATTATTAACAAATAACTTAATAACTAACTCATCAATAAATAAATTATTTATTTATTCATTTAGTTTACATAACTGAACAGCACACAGGTAATGAGAAACGACGTCCATAGTGCGGGGCTTCAGATAAATTTTGACCTTTAGATTTCACCTGAATCAAGACACACAAATGTTTCTGCATTTTGCCACCATCGGTATGCGGCCACCACGGAGAGGAGTCGAACCCGCGTCCTCGCGTTCAGCAGCCGAACACCCCAGGCCATGAGCCGAGCCACGGCGGGGGTTACACCCCACGCTTTCCGAAACCAAAGAACTTCACCGAATCACTGATGTCGAGTGTGCGGAGAAATGAGTGGCGAAGCACGGCGACGGTGCGGAGAGCTGTTTGGCATGCTGGCGGAGTAGGGAGTCTTCTCCGCATTGCCGCTGAGTGGAGAGGAGAAGTTTGCGCAACCCGCTCTCTGGAAATTGGGGCGCGCTTCACCGCATTCCGATAGGGGCATTTGCAGCTCGATTACGCCAGCCGCGGTCCCTCCGATCGGCGGTCTGAAAATGGGAAGGTCATTATCTGTCTCTGAGATGAACGGACAATTGGGGGTCCGCATTATCCTTCGATGCTCCTCCCAGCGAGTCTCAAAATTAAGTTTCAATCACCCCTTGCTTCGTTGCTTTATTCTGACCTCGAACAAGCTGCTTTACCGCGAAACCCGCCGTACGGTAGACCATTGGCTACGGCGTCACGCTGCTGTGCTCGAGGTCCCGGGTTCGTTCCCGATCGCGGCGAACAAATTTCGATTGCAGAAAAATGCAGCGGCGCTCGTGTACTTAGATATAGGTGCGCGTTAATGAACTCCGGGTAGCCAAAATTATTCCGGAGTCCCCATATACGGCGTGCCTCGTAATCACATCGTGGTTCTGCCCCGTAAAACCCCAGAGTTTATTGTCATTATTTTTTTTGCTTTACCGCCAACACGTTTACGTAATGTTCATTAAGCGAATTAACCAACCGTAAATGATTACCAAAAGCAGCGTGAGAAGCGGCTTGCGAAATTTACACGTTCTTCTGTAATAACGTGGCAGTTGACAGTGCCTTTATGGAGTTAAATACTTACAACGCTTCGTCCCTCATGGTGACACGCTCCCTCGTGGAACAGTTTGCTGCAGCCTAAATATTCCGGTGTTTGCCGCCTAACTTTATTTTCGCATGCTAAATAATCTCATCACAATGCAAATGTGTACTACGATAAAGCTTAATAAAGCGCATTCGTCATTATGGAACGAAAAAAAAAAGACACTGCAATTTAACAGATGTTCTGTACACGGAATAAAAATGTGCATATTGACAGCAAGGTAGGATAACGAGAACCACACATACCAACAAAAACTGACAAACTGCGTGAAATTTTCGAAAACGATCGTACGTGTATGCGCTTAACAATATTTCCTCCGCAAAAAAAAAAAGAAAAAAAAGAAAAGAAAAGAGAAAAAAAGTATGAAAAAAAAAGAAAAACTTAATTAAGGTTGCGGAGCTGGGTAGGAGTAAAACAACAGATGCCGTGATCGCGATCCGCGAGCCGCAATTCATCGCCTAATGAGGAAGCGGCCGCTTTGTTAAAGAGACAGGAGAAACCTCGTATTGTTATATCGTCATACCAGACCAGGATTTTTTTTTCAAACGGGTCGAATCAAATGTAAAATAAGGAAGTTCTCTTGGCAACTGAAAATTAACACGAGCTTGGCGCTTAATTAACTCAACAAAACAAACAGCAGAATTCGCGAATAAATCGTCTCATCGAGCAAGAAATAGAAAAAAAAGAGAGAAAAAAAACATAACATGGCGGTATGGTTTGCTATTAATAAGCGTTGTACGTGTATATGATATATGCGCACTCGTGAGTGAGCCCCCTTTTCTTTATTTGCGTCTTCTTTATATATCCATTGCAAGAAGCAGTTTTTTAATTGACCTGATTAAAGAAGACATCGGCGTGCGAATTGCGTGCTGACTACACTATGTATTGTGAGAAGGCTGCTTTATACATAATATATATCATACACTCTTATAACTATTTCGATCCCGTATGCGCAATCTATAAATATAACGTACTGTGCATATATAACATACGTGTGTGCTGCATACGCAAGAGCCGTCGGCATTTTCGAGCGTCATTTCTTGACAGTTAGGTGTTAATGACAAGTATGAAGCAACAGGGACGTTGTGGTTATGTAGAAATATGCGAGCTATTTATTACAAGTCAGTGTGATTCGTGCATATGTTATACAGTTGCACGAGCTCTATACTGTTAGCGCATCCACGTGGTAGTGTCTAAGGCCGTGCATTTCCACGCGCCTACATATGTCAACAGATGAGTCACTGTTTCACATATCGCACCTTACATATTCATGTTAAGGCCGCTAACGTTGGAGGTGAGTCAAGTGCAGTTAATTATTTTCTGGAGATAATAAAGAACGTGCAGTGCATTTCCGCATCCTACAGTAAGATGAATGAAAACATTCTGCATCGTGTTGTATACCTATATCAAGAGTAGTACTCACCTGTTTGTAAAACAGCGCGTAGTCATCACTCATCGAGTAAACCCCGGTCACATAACTCAACTAACACTAATAAAGCAATGAGACACGCTGCAATGTTGAAGTAGAGCCACTGCATTATGCGCTGGTGACTATAACTTGCAGCGCGCGCATGCGCTATGCAGAATTTGCTAGTTTTTGAACCGTAAAGGTCTTGATGCTACTCTACGCTAAATCGGCCTATTTGATTTACGAGAAAACAAAAAAAGAATTTAAGCAACAAAGAAACAGACAGACAGACCGACGGACATTTGTCAGGGACGCCTTAAGTTGTTTCTCAAGTCCTGGCGATGCCCTGATAGGCTACGTTTACGTGCCTTATTTCTTTGCGCAAATTTATTCAGATGAAATCATACTTAAGGCTAGACACACAACAAATCGCAGTGTCACCAAGCATGACAGAAGCGAAAAAGGAAGTGTCCGCACGACCGTCTTTCGGTCCTGCGTCCTCTGTTTCGCTGCTTTGTATATTGGCGTTCGGTGACTAAACACGCCCTTAACATCGGCGCCTTTGTATCGGTGATGGAAGTCTAACCGCCACCGACCGCCAACCGCGAAAACGGGCGACAGAAGCAAAAAAATCACAGCATAACCACGGGGTGAATGATGATGAGTGGGGCGAAGCTCCGGGGGATCATTCGGGTAAACCACAGCTACGGACGAGAGATAAAGAGAAGAGAGCGCGCGTCGGGAACGAACGCCCTTGTGCACCGCAGCGCCCCCAGCTACGGACGAGAACGAGAGCGCGCGTCGGGAACGAACGCCCTTGTGCACCGCAGCGCACCTATAGCTAGTAGCTACGGACGAGAGAGAAAAACGCCGGAAGCGTTCTCCGGAAGCTGAACCGGAAGCGGAACCAGAAGCGGAACCAGAAGTGGAACCGGAAGCGGAACAGGAAGCGGAAGTCGGCTTCCGGTTATACTATACATATACATATATATGTATATATGCGTATACATACATATACGGACACACAACGCAATCTACAGGAGATACTGCCGTTTACTGCCGGGAGATACGCCGGACAACGGAGACGTGACAAGGTTAGACTAAGAGGAGCTACGCCCCTAAAAAAGCTATTGTGTTTAAAATCGAGAAACACGGCCCTACGGCGGCAGGCCTTTCTATAGCGGCGCAACTTCGTGGCGTAAAATAACCCATCAGATATCATTACAGTCCGCACTTCATGATAAAGGTGAAGTTAAATGCCGGAAATGAAGGTGTCGACACCCGGTATCTCTTAAGACGCTTGATATTTCAAGTTTGGTTCGGTATACATCATGTTTATTGTTCCTGATTGATTATTGGTTCAAAGCCCGAAATGCAGCTTCGAACTGATAGGCTATTATTGCTCAGTGCCAAGTGAGACGCCTAGCTTGCTCATTGGATAGACGATCCACATCAGTAGCGCTTATGGACTACATAAAAAAAGAAGAAAAAAAAAAGTAACAAACCACTTTACAGAAGTTACACCAACCACTTGTTTAAGCTTAGAGACGAGAACAACCAACAGCCCTCTTAAAGCCTATCTGCTGGTGCAGATGGCGTGAACTGGATTTAAACGAGAGAAATAAAAAAACAAGTAATCTCGTTGGTGAGAGCTAGAAGTATAGTATAGTGCTTGAGAAATATCCATGACTAGTGGACGAACAAAAATACTGTTCGAAGAGCTAAAAGGGCACACAACGACGCTGTTAGAGTGCTCAGTCGTAGAGTGCTGGAACATGTTTAAAAGTGCATTTTTACAAAGAGAGAGAAAAAAACAAAGAAATGAAAAACGGGAAAGCTTCACTGCGGCACACTTAAATGACGCACTTTATCACGGGTTTCTTTCTTTTTTTTTTGTCCTGTTGCGAGAGTTAAATTCTAGCGTCTCGCGTGAATTCTATCTTGAAATATTATTTGTTTTCTTGCCGTCTCGGTTTGGACGCGCCATGGTTTCGGACTGCGGCTTTTAAAAGGAATATAAATGAGGCACGTGCTCCTGTTCGAAGAAAGAACATGAAGTCTGGAGCAGGCACGCAGCATACCGGCAATACCTCGCCGGGCACTTTGCCGTTGGACGAGGCCGCTGGTTTCTTTTTTTTTTCTTTTCGTTTGCATTTTTTCCCCTGAAGCGCCTCTTTCACAGACTGACAGAGCATCCGAACTATCAACCGTCGCGCGAACGTTCGCTCCGTGATGCCCGAGGCGAAGTTTACGAGTTGGAAATTCCAACGGCGCCAAGTTTTCCAAAGCCGTAAAAACCATGCGTTCAGCGGTCCTTTATTTTTGAAACGGTACAGAAGCACGCCGGGTGCGTTTCGAGAGTCGTTTTAGCGCCGGCCACTCTCTCGTCACATGCTCTTTGAAGAAAGATGGCGTAAGAAAATTGAACGCCCTCCTTCGTTTCATCCTTTTCCCCTTTGAATGTACCGTCACGCCAGTACGAAACGACGAACACGAGAAAACAGACTAGAAGGCGAGTTTCAGTTTGCGCAGTCGGCAGCGTGTTTTATAATGGTGTGATTCATTTAGGGGGTGTTTAGTTTTGGAGCTACAGCGCGATTAGCACCCTATTAAGATCCTGTTAAGCTATGTTCCCACCTCAGAACTTCAAGTAATTAAGTGTAAGGAAGGTGTACCGATTTTCTTCATTATTCCTCGCATTTCACTGCAGCGTGTCAGTGCTATCATAATGCAAATTTACTATCCTAGGGAAAGAAATTGCTGACTCTCCCGTAATCGAGAGTAGATGTAAGCATGAAATGGCTGCCATATGACGTCCTTTGCTGCCTGTGGTGCCGCCGCCTTCAACCGCGTTTCTTATAGCAACAGTCCAACACGCTCAGTGTCTGCCGTCACTTTTTCGCCTTGTCTCATCGAAGTGGTCGGCTGAAAATGTGCGGCCTTTTGGTCCCCTATATATCTGCCTTCTGAACGTCGCTTTTAGAAATGACAAATAAGACTTCGTCGTACTAGAAGTTTCAGCTTGAGTGATATTGCGAACAAACATTAGGAAGAACTCGGAAGCAATATTTTTGTAACTTACTTGGAGAGTAACTATAGCGTATGTAATGCGGCCCTGTACAAAGGGTTGGGGGGCCAGAGACCGCATTTTGTCAAGTGTTGACTGGTTGCCCAGATGATCTCGTTTTGTTCTCGCGACTTCCCGGCATGTTCTCGTTTTGAGTGCCCTGATAACGTATCTGGCTTTTGACTCAAGGTATCTCGAAGGTCGCCGACAACGGGAGCTGAAAGCATTTCATGCTTAAAGGATGGAGCCAGATTACATGGCAAATATTATACAAATCGAACGGGCTGTTGCAATCAACGCGAAACGAAGCTATCATGAAGCGGTTAGGTACAGTATGTACAACTAAATGCTATCCGTACAACTGCCTTTATTTAATTTGATACAACATGTTTGATTTATTTGCAGCAAACACCAACAAAGGCAATGCTGCACGTGACCAGAAATAAAGCTGCAATATCATCTAATGTTTACGTACTACTTCAGTGAGAACTTTAATGCCATGCAATGTTTATGTTTATGCACAGAATAAGACGTGCTGAAGTGCCAACACCGGTAGATGTGGGTGCACATTGCGCGACGTCGACGCAGCGATGACACGTGGACAAAGGCCATGTTTGTCGGGGACATAATAGTGTATACAGAGAGGTGCGGGGCAGAGAGAAGAACGGCACATATGAGTATATTGTATCACAATAAAGATATGTAAGTTGATTTAGGGTTGGTATACCCCTTGTGGTCACAGTGGCACAAACGCATTCCGGGGATTTGCCAGGAATGGCCACGCATACGCAGTGGCCCGGGAATGGGGGTAGGCCCAAATATAAGAAATTTCAAAAGAAGCTGTCGAACATCATATACTATTCTATTTAGAGCTATGTGTGTATTTGAGATAGCTATGAGACGACGTTAAATGCATAATGCTTTAGGGTCGTAATTTATTGTTTTATTGGGCACAGCAGAGAAGCAGCGTTAAGTGGTACTGCATACTTTGAAGGTCAAAGTACAGTAATTACATAGGCCAGTTTGATGACGATACCTTTCTACAGCATGTATCTTGTGTACTTAAGAAGTTTACATTTTTATATCGGCTATAATATGGTAATATTGTAATATTGCAAGAGCTAAACTTGACGGTGACCTGCTTGAACGGACTAGCAAAGGTAAATGGCGGGCATTCGCTTCTCAAAACTTACGGCTGTAGACGTAGGAGTCTTAACGTCGCTGCGCGGTTGGCAGTGTCTTCCTATGCGTGGCCGACTCGCGGCGTAGTTTGGTCTGCAACTTGTCCGCAGTGCGAAATAAACTATAGAGCACGCTTGGTACAGTTGTGTAGCCGCATCCACTTTCCGACGTCTCCTGAGCCGTATGTTCTGAGTGTGTCACAGCACCCTTACCAAGTCACGGAATCAGTTTATCAACTTACTTTTGTGTGTTGCGGCCATTTGCAATCTGCAAAAACTACGGTTAGGCGGTTTTGCGTGCACGGTAACAGAAGGCCTTGCACTCTTTGCTGTAGCGGCTACGTGTGCGTGCATGTTGTTGAGCATTTGAACAGCGAACTTGCGGTTCTGTGGAGAAAAAGGTTTCGTCATTATTAGTCAATGCGCTTCAGGAACAATCATGTGTCATTTCCCATGCTGCAATTTCAGTCAGACGTGCATATCGTATACCCGTTTGTTCTTGCCCGCAGCTGTTTACTTTGAGGACATTTTACAGCGAAAGATGTATATAGCTAGACGAAACGAAAAACCGTTCGTCCCACGTTTCTGTAAACATCTCCATTGGCTGCGCCGTCAGTTACGTAGTTCTCTACTCGCACCCAAGCGCACGCGTCATTGGCAGCGCCGTTAGTGACGTCGTTAGCGAACGGGTTCCCACCATTGACCCGTTGACGCTGCTCTGCCCGCAACGCCGCTTCCTCGGCTCGCCGTTGTCGCATGCGTTTGATATCTCGAGTTAGCTCGGCGTCGTGGTTAGCAGCATCCGCCCGCCATTGGCGCTTGCGTTCCACTAGAAACACAAACATGTAACCAATAATTGAGAAATGCTTCAATACAGCGTCGGGATTAACCCACTGCTAAACACCGGGGCTGTACGTTTCAGCTTCGCGGGTTAACCATCTGTACGGAGTGCTTGGGCGGTGTTTTTGTTGCATATTTGTTGGACAATGTTGACCTTTTGTTGCATGTTCATTTCTGCTTGTAGCTTTTGAGGGCTCCCTGTTTTCACATCTCTTTCTCACGTCATACTCTAGGAGTCAATTGTTGACTTGTCTTATATTCATACAATCTGTTGTTAGTCTAAACTACTCTTTATTTACAAATATACCCGAGAACATACTCACCGACAGACTGACCGACTCAAGGGAAACCGTGGTGGGCTAGGGAAAGAAAGCCTTTCGTCTCGTGTTTGCAGTGGCGATGCGTGACTTGTTTTGCATGTACAGTGTAGTCCACTTTTAGGGTGGACACGCTAGCGTGTGGCCGCGCTCCGCTGATCGCCAGTGAAGCCGGTGGGGACGCGCATCGAAGCAAATCTGTGTCGGTGCAGTTAGGCCAGGAGGCGTGGCTTCGTGTCGTCTGTTACATCATTTGGGCGCTCCGAGTCCTGTGCTGACGGGAATAGAACTTGGCTATCCGAAGTATATCGCCGCCGCAAGGAAGCCACCCTTGCATTTGTGTGCTGTATGCAAAAGGGAGGCGGTTTAATCGCCTTCAACCCGTTGAATTACATCGAAATCAGTAAATGTTTACGTAGGGTAGAAGCAGTTTGGCTCCTGTTATGCACAGCATCTACGGAAGACACCAAATTCCTTTTCCTAAAAGGATAACAGTGAGCTAGAGCCGAATAAAAAAATTCATTCTGTGTATGTACATGCCAAAACCACGATTTGATTATGAGGATTATGAGGTATGCTGTAGTGAGGGATTCCGGATTAATTTTGATCTCCTAGGTTTCTTGCATGAGCATGGGCGTTTTTTTTCATTTCGCCTCCATCTGCTAGTACCGATTCAGTTCATTCGACTTAGTGTGAGAAGTTCATCGGTTGTCTAGGTTACCAAGCCCATAAGCCGAAAATCTTGAGAGAGAGAGAGAGAGAGAGAGAGAGAGAGAGAGAGAGAATAAACGTTAACCAACAGAGCACGCGAGCTTAGCTAGCTCCTTCCGCTCTGCAGTGGCTGGCCCCCTCAGTCCAGGAGTCCAGCGGTCTTAGCTGCCCTTCTCGCTCAGCTGACCAGGTTGAGCTGGTCCGTCGAGTCGGAGCTATACAGCGGTGCCTCCCATTGCCGTTTGGTGGGGTGTGTTATGGGTGTTAGCTGTGTGTGTTTGCGCAAGCCCATACCATGTGGTAAAGCGTTGCACATTGATCGCAGTGTGGACATTTATAGGAATACAGCGCAGGGTGTATGGCGTGGTAAAGACTCAAATGTGGATATTTGTTTGTTTGGAGTTTTCGCCATATTACGGCTTCCTCTCGCGTCAGAGCATTATGCGGTGGGGTATAGTGTTCTTCGTGAAAGGCGATAGTGTTGTAGGGTGTGTGTGTAGGTTAATGGTATGGGCTCTGGTTGGAACTCGAAAAGTAGCCAAGAAATGTCTCATAGGATGGTTATGAGTGTGTAACGCCAATGTTTGAGCGTTAACTGTGATACGGGCTATAGGCGTTTACTTTCCGGACCTCGAGCTTATCGAATCGCTTGGGGATCTGAATGTCCCACTTACACCATCACAATACAGTGTAAACAATGTTTTACAGCGTTATGGTTTAACGTTCTACGCTGCTACCGCTTACCGGCTTTCTAAGCATACATCGGCGCCGATCGAGACACCTCTGCTGACGTTTTAACGCGACGTGGTGGCGGAAGCCTGCGCCACAGTGTAAGGTATATACTCTTATATCTTACGCCGTCTCCTGCGCCACTTACACGCTTCGCGGACACACTCGGTGGGTTCGTGGGCTCCGTCTGGTTTCGCCGTCCGTGATGCGCGGAGGGCAACACGATCTGGTTGTGCTGGAGAGCATCGAATTTTCCGTCCAGCCACCAAACTCTCCTCTCTTATTGGTGACAGCGCAGGTGGCATCGTGTGTGCTTCCACCAATGAATTGAACCTGAATTCTGGGGTTTTACGTGCCAAAACCACGATTTCATTATGAGGCACGCCCTATTAGGGGACTCCGGAATTAATTTTGACCAATAGGGGATTTTTAACCTGCCCCAAATGCACGGGAGCTTCCACCAATGGAAGCACTTTCTGGCGCACTGCTCTTCTCTCTGATCGCGCTCTTCTTTCATCCTCTCACTCGCGGCGGACGGCTACACCGAACAGCACTGAAACTGGGGCACGAACTAAGAAAAGCTAAAGCTTTCTTTAAATGTAGCTAGGTGATTGCAGAAGCCACAGAAAGCGGCCGCATATGGTAGGCATGTGGCTGCCATGGGCAGCCACATGAGAAAACACATTGCTCGTTCCAAGTATGAACTTTGAAGTGCTCCTTTTGCAACAGTTCCTTTCAGCATACATCAATTCGTCAAAAAGAAAAAAAAAGGTTGCTTACGAAAGTCACTTACACCCCCTAGCTTTTGATCGAATTTGCAACCAATGGAATACATTCAAGAAAAACATATTCAGAATACTGTTGCCAGAACATCGCTATAATATGGACACTCCAAACGTATCTCTGCCGTCACCGTGGTCGTGGTCGTAGTCGTGAACATGGTCGCGGACGTCGCTGTGAGGTTGCGTAGGAAGTCAAAACACGGCAACATCGTCGCCACGCGCCGTACGCTGTATGTGCGAGTGAAACCTTGCGAGGTTAAGCCGACGATTGTGGCTCAATATTGCGCGTGCGAGGGAGAAAGGCGGGCAGAAGTGCGCTTCTTTTGTCGCGCGCGAGGGGGGGATGTTACTCCGGGGCGGCCGCCGTATCTTGAAAGCGATCTGCGACCTGGAAAAAGTGCGCGCCCGCGCGGGCCTCATCTTCAAAGCGATCCGCGATGTGGACAAAGTGCAACTAGTGCCGGTAGCTTCGTACGCGCTGTGCTTTCGCGTTTAGCTCGCGTTAAAGTGAAAGACGGCCCGAAGGTCAATTCGCTCACCGCTGCTGCAGCGCCTCCTCACTCCAGCTTTTTGACAGCGACTTTCCGCGGCCATCGAGTGAGATGTGTTAATATGAGAGGTGTGACCACAGGTGGGAAAACAGACCGATTCATGAGTCTGAGTTTGAGTGACTACAACTGCGTAGAATTTTGGTCTGAGTTTGAGTCCAAGTGAGCACGGCTGAATATAATTCTGGAGTCCGAGTGAACCCTGCTGAGTGTAATTCTGGGGAGCTTGAGCCTCAGTGAGCCCTACTGGCAAGCAATATATTTTGTGGGTGAGTCTGAGTGCGTTATGCTTATGCTGGCGACCTGTGGGTACGACACTGCTTCTTTCGTGAAAAAAAAAAAACGTTTATGCTAATTGGACTGCAATCCGCCTTTTTCATTTTCCTGTGCTGCCCTCTGCCGCACGGAAACGTTTTGGTAGGGTGCCAGGGCTTTCGCCGGTTGATTTGTGAACCTGCGCCCTTGTTGAGTGCGCATCGGTTGTGCATTTCGTGGATCGCGAATAATTATTAATGTCTTCTGCGGGGCAGCATGACGTTCCTGGAAGCCATGTAGCACTCACCAAGTATATATATAGGGTGAGCAGGCGTGATAACGCTTTTTTTGTTTATATATAGTGTGACCTATAAAGGTACGCTGAGTACCCTCTGCCGGCGCGGCTGCTTTGACTGTTGTCGCTGACTCTTGCACTTGCACCTCGCTTTTCTTTAAATTCTTTTTGCACATTCTTTAGACATTTTGCATAAATAAGAAGTTTTCGAGCGCGCAGCCTTCCGCGTCCGATTTAGCAAAGCGGTGCGCTTGTTTACATTGACATCTACAGCCACAGATAGTTGTTAGCGTCGAAAATTGGGAAAAGGTGCATCGGTCATATTAAAAAAAAAATGTCAAAATGTAGAATAAAACACACATACCCGCTCATATGAGCCGCGTTATTCCACCGTGAGACGAGTCAGTATGAGCGCCTGAGCTACTCAACGGCGACTGTGATCCAGTTACAAATATCGGGCTGTTAACTTATTACTGATTCTCGCTTTTCTTTAACTTCATCATACTTAGTTTGCGCGTGTCATAAAACATTATTAGAGAAAAATGTGCTCACATAAGCGCTCATTTAAAGGCCGTGTTGTTCTCCCGCAAGAACGCGGATGCCATCCCTGATACGTCGTTGGTATATAAATGAGCGAGGCGGCTGTTTATGCTGCTGTACCGAATGTACCGTCTCTTGTTTCGCGTTTGACGCAGAGATAAACAGTACATCTCAGGAATTAATTAAGAAATGCGTGAGCATACCAACACGTACAAACCGACCCATCTACGTTGCGAATACAAGCGGCAGCCTACAGGAACGGTGACCTACAGATGTTGGCACAGCCGTTGGGCACAGCGCTGTGTCGCTGCTTGCAGATTATTATGTACGCGCCGTGCGAAGCGAAGAGTAGTTTATTTCTAAATAGCTAAGGCCAGAACTGAACTAAAAAAGCAGTTTCCTTCGTCCTAACTTGCTTACTTTTCAAAAGTACAGGTCCGCCGGTAGCGGGTGCACGAACTCGACGGAGCCAGGCCTAACCTTCGATGAACAGGATCAACATTGGCTCAAACTTCATGTGCACGGCTTGAGAGGGTCGAAGCCTTGCGCATTTCAACCTTTCAACTTCGTAGGCATGTTTTGACTCACTTTGAGCGCGATTATTTATATATACCAACGAAGGCGTTGCGGCTATCGCGTTATCTGTTCGACGGCCTATCGCGCGGGTTTCGGTCGAACGATGGTATAGGCACGGTGATTTTATCGGTGCCGTCGACAAGAAGCCCGTCGCAGTACCAAAGTCAGTTTTACGCTACGCACACTTTCAGTACTGCACTGACGTCGAGCTACCAGTGGAGTTTCAACGCGGTACACGGCACGAGTTGTCAGTAGCGCGCGTCCGAGCGTTTTTTTTTTTTTTCGGGGGTCGTTTCCCCGAGATGGGGCCGCACGGCCGCGCGCGCGACCCTTCCAAAACGTTTCGCGACTAATCCGCCAGGGCAGGGCGCATGCCCCGTCGGGCCGTGAAAAAGGCGGATTGTTGCGAACTCTGGATATATGACCTGCATGAGAATAAGCTATGACGCTAGGAAGACATATAAAACGACCTAAACATACATTATACAATAGCAACAAAGAAAACAACAACAACAACGACCATATCGCCCATATCTCCTGTACCCAATAATCAGGCATGATGTGTTGTGGTACATTGTTTTATGTGATTATATTTTATTATTGAATTTGGCTCAAAATGGTTGGTGTAGGGTATGTATAGAGCACGCATATCAGAGATGACACAATCTTTACGTTATTAAGAATTTATAGACACTTAGTATGAGTGCATTCAACCAGGAAAAGTAAATCAGCCCCTTCCATGCCTCGGACGAGCTGGTTTCGTCCGCGTTTCTGGTAAAAAAAGGCGAAGGACGAGCTCCAGCTTGTCAATGGGACTTCGCATTTTCTAGAAATGCCATGGACGAGCCTAGTTCCGCCTCGTGCTTAGTCGTGTTTTCGGTAGATGGAAGCACACAACAATCAATGGAACAGCGTATGCAGAAGCTAATTTCTTCTTTCTAAGGAAGTAAAACATGTTGGCAACGGGGATTCCAAAAAAAAAAAAAAGTGGGCAGCTTGCACTAGTAGTGCAAGGCTGGAGTAAACAGTGGAGCTGGTGATCGACCTAGCATCTTCCAGGTTTTACTAGGTTTGCCTAAGTTTTGCTAGGAAATGCTAAGCGCTGCTAGGCACGGTATTCCGAATCGGCTCGCCGCCGACACGCAGATTCTCGATTGGCCACGCGGCGCGCTTCTAGATGGGCGGCTTCTTCGGGTGTCCGGATCTTCTTTGTTCGTCCCATGTCAAGGGTACATGTACTCGCCACAGTCAACGAGAGTTGTGCCGCTGTTGCGGCGACTCCGAGATTTATCTCCCCGGTGACGTCACGGACAAGCTGCGCCTCCATACTTGACGGGGAGTAGCTGGTCGAAACTTGCCGAGCTGCTGCCGACGCCGCCCGCGTTTCCCCGGCGCGAACGCGGGAAACGGGTAAACGTGGCCGGCGTCGGCAGCGGCTTTGCGGCGTTGCCTCGTTGGTGCTGCTACAATTTCTATCTCTCTTTATCTCGCTCTCATTTTCTCTTTCCCTCTCCCGAGCATTGCGCGCGCCGCGCGCATGCTCTCCTTCCCTCTCCTTAACGTCCCATGTAAAGGCAACATGTGCAGGGCACGGAGAGAAGTAAAGTCCCTAAATTAGGGACTTTAGAGAGAAGGCGAGGCACACGCCACTCCGCGAGGTGGTTGCTAGGCAACACAGTACGTCATAGCTCGGCGAGGTTTTGCGGCAGGCGGCACTTTTTACGGTTAGCTAGAGCAGCTTCGCTGTTAATAATTTGTCCATTATTTGATCAGAATCCGGCATAATAGCGCGGAACAAAAGGGGTTAGGTATAGACGACGTCTAGGGGACCAATACCCAACTGGAGTTTTTTTCCAAGTGCCGAGCCACTCGCAAAATTCCAATATTTCGTTTCTTCAAGCTTTCTTCACTGGTTGGTCGTATCAATGAACCTGCACGTGCCATCAGCGAAAATGAGCGTCGGCACCAGTTCTGAAATTAGCATTATGGACCCGTTGCTCGTTCTTTAAAGAGACGCACGCGCTTTTTCCACGAAAACATAAGTTATCACGAAAGAAAGAAAAAAAAAAGCTTTCGCGTGTACTCGATAGCAATATAATACGCTCATTCACACAGAGTGAAAGCGTAATAATTCACAAAATTTAGCCTGGCAAATGCTGCATCCGGCAAGTATGTTCCGGAACGACAAGCGAGATAGAGAGAATGAGAAAGAAGAAGTGAGCCATTAGAAATCGGGGCAGCGAACGACGCGAGAAAGCCAAGTTTTAAAACTGACTGGTCGGCAGTTCTCGTCATGGCCGACAGATGACATCGATTATTGGGATTTTCAGTCGACTCGTTTGCCTTATGAGCCCGTGCTTAAAGGGTGTCGTTCGAAGCGCGTGGCTTGTCGGCGAGAATTGTTTCTGCGTTCGCGGCAGAGGTTTTGCTCCAGTTCTCGATGTGTCCGAGTTCCATTTTAACTTTTGCGTGATTTAATTCTCCTTTTGTATTTTAATATCGGGGCTATAGCCGCGACCCAGTTACATAATATCACTGGTGCATTTAGAGATTGTAGCATTTTTTTCTTAGGTGAATGTTTCGTATCAGCCTTCAGAAGCGTCTTTGTCGCGAGCACACTCGGTATCTAATGCAAGTTTTTGTATATTGCTACAGCCTATTGCATCTTGTTTTTTTTTAACTATCTGACTCGATCTCACCGATCGTATACTTACGTGCGTGATGAGCAGCGATGTTTCAGTGGATACCGTCACGCATTATCTCAGGAACCAAGGCAGCTGATGCTCTGGCAGCGTAAGCGCGCAACCTTGACTTCACAGATGATAATTCATTTAATTTAGATGACGCTAGACGTACTGCTTATACGCCACCACCTATAGCGCTCACACCCTGATGTACGTGTCAAGTTAGGCATCGGGTGTGCTAATGTCGCACATCGTCTTCACCGACAAGGACGCACGCCGAGTCCTTCGTGCCTGGCTTGTGGATATAATAGCGAAATGCTCAAGCACGTAATGTTAGAATGTCCGACTATACCCATACTACGGCTTCCTCTCGCCGTATAGTATGGATATAGTCGGGCATTCTAACTATAAGTGCGGAAACTCCAAACAAATACATATCCACACTTGAGTCTCTACAACGTCATACACCCTGCGCTGTGTTTTTATAAATACCCACACTGTGATCAATGCGCAACACTTTACCACATGGTAAGGGCTTGCGCAAGCACACCACCGCTCCCACCCATAACACCTCCCACCACACTGCTATGGGAGGCAGCGTTGTTCAGCTCCGACTCGATGGACCAGCTCAACCTGGTCAACCGAGCGAGAACTGCAGCAAATGCCGCTGGACTCCTGGACTGAGGGGACAACCCACTGCAGAGTGGAGGAGCTACCTACGTGCTCGCGTGCTCTCTTGTATAACGTTTATTCTATTTCTCTCTCTCTCTCACTGACTATATCCAGAGTTCTTGCTGTGGGCTGCTGAGCAAGTTCCAACAATATAATCTTGCTAGGAACTACGCTTGATGATATCTTGTCTCCAAAATGGCCGTGTTTCAACTCGATAGGATGCTCACAAAGCTGCGCGGGAATTCTTGTCAACCACAGGACTAAACTCTCTTTTGTAACGCTGGAACTCTGTGTGTGACTGTGTGACGTGTTGTAGTGTGTCCCCTTTCCTTTTTTTCCTTCTTTTATCTTTCTTATCTCTCTCTCTTTTTTTTTCTCTCCTCTTCAAGCGGGTGGACGTGGTGTTCCTTTTAGGAGACAATTGTTAGCCCACTTTTGTTTCTCCTTGTGGCGTTTGTATATGTTTATATGAATAATATTTATAATAATATTAATAATATTGCTAGGTATTTAAAACGAATCTTCAAACATTTTTGATAGAAGAAATGCTTTGTGTTGTCCCTACGGAACATATTGTCAGCGTGATTGAATGTTTAACGAATAGTGAGAAAAAGGGAAGCGAATTCAAAGCGGGCCACAAGTAGTCGCGCAGCTGCATTTCTGACATGTGACGAGTACAATTGACTCTTCAGGACGTGACAGAAGCAAAATAAAGACATCACGCCGAAGGCTACGCTGACGTGACGATCGAAAGGAGACAAAGTTTATTGCCGTAGAAATTCATTTACCCAGCGGACTCTTACGTACTAAATTCACTGAATTCCTGCTGAAGAAGCGGCAGGCGCTCATCTCAATTATGCATGTGTAGATCTCGAAAATGGTGTTTACATGCTTGACGTACAGTCGCTGTAAGAATTTCGAAGCGACTGACAATGTGATCGCAGATGACATAGTGCTGAAGAAACTGCACGACACTTTGATGGCGACAAAGCCACAAAAAATGAAAAGGACACCGATTCCGATGCCATTGACATTCGGAGTGTCAGATGTGTTGCATGCCAGTTAGATTTTGAGTGCCAGAGCTACAGCGCCCACCCAGGGACCTTATCACTCACGGAGTGGCTTTAAAATACTCGATATATATATACGGCGCACTACGATTACTCTATTTCAGCGGCTGCATCACTTTGTCCTACAAGGTCTATAATTTGATTTTGTGCGCTTTCGCACAGACTGCTACGCATGCAATACTCTGTTCATATGAAGCTATGTTTGTATTATTGTAATGTATTTGAGGAGCTATCGTCCACGTAGTCCATATGAAGAGTATTCTCTTTGCAATGTCAACACGACATCGAGGAAGCTGTTAAATATCCCGCTCCAAGCATGCACAATCCCCAGCTTTCCCTCTTTAGGACGTCGTCCCGTATAGGATATACGAACTTGTATTCGTACAAATGAAAAAAAAAATTACACCATCTTCTCGTAGGGGAACCCTGTGTACTATGCGAAGCAGCTATGGGGTTGACTCAAGGGTTTTATTAGCTGTAAAACTTGCGACATGCAGCAGCACCACAACGCGCAGAACTGTTGTCGACGCCGTCGGCGTTTTGCCCGCGTTCGCACCGACCGCGCGCGGCGTTGGTGACTGTTGCCGGTGGCTCTGGGGCGCCTACCGTCGCGCCTCTAACCTAAGCTGCTTCGCATTATCGCGCGCGGAGCCGCAGGTGTTGCCATTCGTTGCGCAATCCGGAGAGGAGCGTCGGAGAGGAGAGGAGGAATGCCGAGAGGAGAGGAGATGAGACAAGGAGAGGAGAGGAGGGAGGTGAGATGAGACAAGGAGAGGAGGGGGAGGAGGATGCGCATGCGCAGTAGGGGTGTGGACGCCGCACGGCGGATGGATGGATGGAGGGACGGAGGGAGGGAGTGACACAGCCCCGACGATAAGCTGCTTCGCATCTAAAATGAGGTGTTAGGCGAGGGATACAACACTCCCCCTCCCTCAGCCAGGTCACTTAACGCGAAAGACGGTGGAAGTAACGGCGTATCTACAAAGGCTTTTCTGCCGCAGAGCTAGGGTGCAGAGTTCGGGCGCGGCCACGCTTCTTTGTTTGACACCACCTAATTTGGGGTGGCAGCCCTATTTCATTGCAGGACGTATGTAAGTACGTTCCAGCGGACGGCTGTCAGGTTGCACCACGAGTAGGGAAAATTGACCGTCCCGACAGGACACCATCGTTCTGAAAACAACGCCGACGGCCACTACTTCATCCGCCACTCTGAGCTGTGTCATGAGTCGGACGCCGGCGGTACACGAAAACGAAGAAGACGAAGTTCGCGGAGCGTTCGAAACCACGCGAGCGCTCGAGACACGCGAACCGAGGTGTAATCCGCGAGGAAGAAGCGACGAAACATTATTATCGACGTGGCTCTGGGCTGAGAAGGTCGCATCGTCAGCTACGCTCTGGCGACGGGAGACTTGGAGGTCCGGCCGAATCCGTGGCGCGGGCAGTCCGAGGTGCAGCCGTCGACCTCGTATACGTTCGAGCGAGGCTACTTGGACCAGCTGCAGCATCACACGGCAAGCCGGGCACTCGAGAGGATCCCCCTTCAACGGCAGACCAGCGCGTTCGACGATCCCCGGAACGCCACGTCGGCACTCGGGAAAAGAGCTGGACGGAAGCGGCGGCCGAGCACGTCGCTAGGCCTAACCCGTCGAGCCTCCCTGCCACGTCAGCAACAGCGACCGGGTTAAACAGGCTTCGGAGACGAGCGAGTGGACGAACCGACTTCAATGCAGCAATGATTATGCGACGGTCGGCGAAAACGGAGAAAAATCCTACACGTTTCCGTCTGGAAAGATACGTGCAACGACGAACTGAGTAAGAACAGTCTTTTATAGTAGCATCAGAACAGTAGGCCAGTGTTGCCAGACTTTCGTGTAGGAAACGCCCAGACTTAGCATAGGTGGAATTAAGGGCATGTTTGGTGATTATTAAGGATTAGGTTATACACTTGTTAGTATTTTTCCTGCAGTGTGTTTGAGTGTGATTGAGTTTTTAGTTTGAGCTTTGAGTTTGAGTGTTATTAAAATCTGCTTGCTGTGTTGCCATGCGTCTTCCAATTCCATCTATTTTAACACCCGCACGCCCCCGAGATCAGTGACAACAACAAAATACACATCACTAGCTGACAGTCTTCATTGACAGGTCTCCGTTCTCGAAAGGGTTGGCCCTCCGTGTGCAGTAGTTAGCCAAAATCTGCACTTGTATAATCACCGTTGTCTCAACCAGCATCGTTTTCCCCAGAGAAATTGCTAGGCATTTGTTTTCCTTGAAGGTTACCTTTAACAAGTCGCCTGTTTCAGGTCTTCAAAAGCGCACCGCGCAAGACCCATTTGGTTTTGTTAACTCTAACTAAGCGTTGAAGTACTGAGCACGTGCATGAAACTTTCTGAATTATGTTGCTTGAATTGTCATTTTTTTAGCTCACCTCTGAACCTCACTGCGCGATTTTCCGCACGTTTCTTTCTTTTTGTGTGTTTTCACTGGATCCTCGCAAGCCGGCGTCACGTACTTCGCATGTAGTCAGGAGCTTGCGTTCTCCCCCACAAGAAAGGTACCCTTTAAGTGCTCTGGCCCTTTACCAACGTCGCACTGATGTAGAGATAGCGGACGACTTCTGCAAAATGATCGTGGGCACAACTCGGCCAGCCTCAATTCAATTCGAGGTTTTTGCGCCACCTTCCCCAAGTGACCACTACGATTTGCTCTTTACGATGCCTGAATTAGAGGCTGCTCTTGCGTCGTGTCGCCATTCATCTGCCCCTAGCCCTGACGGGATTTCGTACTCGTCTCTCTCTCACCTTGGCATCGCTGGTCGCACTGCGCTGCTCAATTATTGCAATGACACATGGGTCTCCGGTATTGTTCCGGAGCCGTGGAAGATAAGCCGCCTGGTTGCTCTCTTGAAGCCTGGAAAGACTCCTTATGAGCTTACCTCATACTGGCCAGTTGCATTAGCCAGCTGTGTTGGAAAAGTTATGGAACGAATGGTCCTGGCGAGGCTCGAATGGTTCTGGAGAGAAATGATCTTTATCCGAACATGATGACCGGCTTTCGGCGGGGTCCTTCTTCGATTGACAGTGTCATTGACCTCGTTACGACAGTGGAACATGAAAAATGTCGATGCCGACTTGCCGCCGCTGTTTTTCTTAGACATCAAAGGGGACCTACCACAACATCCTTTATGAAGCCATTCTCGATGCCCTAGATGACTTGGGCATTGGCGGCCGGCTCTACCTGTGGATAGTGAGCTACCTGAGCGGCCGTTTCGTTTGCATGTCCACGCTTGACGGAGAGACTAATCGTCATCAGGTATGCCGTGGAGTTCCTCAGGGAGGAGTTCTCAGCCTAACGTTATTTAATGAGGCACTGTTTGGCCTGGTGAGCGAACTTCCAGCTCACATCCACATCAGTGCATATGCAGATGACATCTGCATCTGGGCTTCTGGTACAACACGCCCACAACTACGTGCGAGATTACAACGCGCTGTGTCATCTACTTCACGATACAGTATACGGCGTCAGGGTTTGCTCTTAGCTGCTGAGAAATGTGCTGTGGTTGCATTCACGCGCAAATCCGTCTGCATGCCGCTATCCGATCTCCATTAAAGGTGTTATAACACCTTATGTATCCCACCACAGATTCTTGGGCATTATCATTGACCGCAGTTTGTCATGGTCGAGGCATGTAAATATGTTGAAGGAAAAAACTTGATCTGTTTTGCCATGTTCTTCGCTTCGTAGCAGGCATGAAATGGGGCCCCACGGAAGGCTCCTTACTACGACTTTATCAGTCTCTGTTTGTAGGCTACATTCGCTACAGCCTCCCGATACTCTCAAACTTAAGTATTTCCTGCTTACGGACATTAGAGAGCGTTCAAGCGCAGGCACTCAAAATATGCCTCGGCTTGCCACGGCGTGCCTCTAAAAAAGGCACAATTGAGGAAGCCCGCGTATGCCCATTATCGGTATACCTGTCCCATGAACCACTTCGTGTATATCTACGCTTACTAACACGACACCATTGCCATCCATTGACGTCGGTTCTACATGAGCGGCCGGACAGCAGTTTCGCAAGTGCACTCCGCTGCCATCTACCCCACATAACACCCAGACTATGCCCTTCCATATCAACCCGTCAAACCACCGTGGGTGATGATTCAACCTTCGGTATGCGTGCATGTCCCCGGCATACTAAAGAAATTGTTGGTTCCCGCTAGCGGACTACAACAACTTGCTCTGGCATACATCTGGTCAGAATACAAGACATTTGTTCATGTTTACACAGACGGATCCGCGTCACCAAAGGCATCGACAGCAGTGGTGGTGATACCAGCCCAGCAGATGACTAGAGGTTTCATTCTACAACATAATTCAACATCAACCGCTGCAGAACTGGTGGCTATTCGGGAAGCGATTCGCCACATCTGCGGGGAAAGACCTCAAGAGTGGTGCATTTTCACGGACTCAAAACCCGCGCTGCAAATTTTGGCATGCTTCCTTCGCCACACCGCATATCAGGTTCTGGCATTGCAGATCACCCATCTACTTTCGTGGGCTCAAGAAAAACACCACCCCATATTGTTCCAATGGATCCCGGGACACTGTGGGCTCAATGGTAATGAGATGGCCGATGCTGAAGCAAGGCGTGCCCTCAGCAATAGCCTGCGAACTGCAGTGCCATTCTCTAGACCGGACATCACATGCCTCCTGTCGAAATTAATGAAGAGTGCGACGAGAACATACTGGGCCCAGCCAGACGCTCGTCACGTCCACCTTGAAAGGATGGATCCCGATATGCAATTTCCTGTTCTGCGTGGAATTCCACGCCCTCATACATGCCTGATACACAGACTGCGATTAGGCGTCGCTTTCACGCGCAAATACTTGCACATCATTGGACGGACAGACTCCACGGACTGTTCAGTGTGCGGTGTTGTAGAGACAATAGACCATGTACTCGTGGTGTGCCCTGAGTACGCGTGCGAAAGACTGACACTGGCAGCTACCTTGAGGCATTTATACAATAGACCACTGTCGGAGGACCTCTTGCTAGGCGCAGGGCCACAGAGTTGGCAGACGATAGAGACAATGCGTGCTTATTCACGTTTCCTAGGCGACACGGGCCTGGACTCACGCTTGTGATACCATTTATGGAATGTGTCCTTTCACCTCGTTCCTCCCATTATCATCCCCCATTGTGACCCTCTTTCTTCCCCTCTTCCCCTTCCAGTGGTGTTCGTCGTAAATTCTCCCTCTCAACGTCCGTTTAATCAATGCACGATAACGTCTTCCTATTTTTCTCTACAGTCTACTCAACCAAGGAGGCTCACTATAGTTCAGTGTGGAACTCACGCTTTTTTTTTCGTTCTATAACAGTATAGAAACAGACACACACATAAGTGCTACGTATACAGGAATAAAAATGTTTTAGAAAATCTGCCGAGCGCGTTCACAAAATTGCGCGGTGGGATAAACGGAGCATGCAATTAGATAACACGAGTAACGCACACACTTCTTGCGCTACTCTCACGCGCATTTATCGATACGTGCACCGTTGCACGCTTCTATTTTGCACTCTTTATCGCCCAATAGCATTGTTAGTTCAGATGGCAACAAAAAAACGAATGCGAAAGACATGAAAGCAGAATGCTTCGAAGAAGTGAGGGTTCGCCGGGCACGCGCGACGTTATTTTCTTCTGCCGCCTGAACGGAGTTCGGGGCGTTCGTGAATATATGATGCTCACAAATACGCTGAAATGGAAGACAGAGGAAAAGACTAGAAAGCAAGGGAAAGCTTCATTGTGCAAAGAACCCGACGCCCGCCGCGAGCCTAAATATTTTCCGCTGGTTACGCTTGGAGCGCGTAATTCTTTTGGGAGAGGTCGCTTCGCTGTTGTCCTTCGCCTGCGGGAACGCGATTGAAAACGAGCTAGGAACTTTAATTAAATGCAGGGAATGAAAAAAATTAAAGCGGGAGAGAGAGAAAGATTGAAAGCCTGTAAAGGAGGAGGGAGAAAGAAAAAGTAAACATGGATTTGGCACGCGAACCAGTTTACTTACAAGACAGATTTCTTTGAATGGTTAAAATGTAGTTTACGCTATTCTTCAAATGGCCATTTTGATTCTACAGCAACTAGGGATATGCCTTAACCAAAGTTTTCACGTCTGCTGCAGTCTTGTTTAGCCGCAGTGGTGTATTTCTGCAACAGGAATGCCTAACGAAAAACTACAACGCCACCTTACTGTGCTTCAGGTTAAAAGACGAAGGGTATTTAGTGCGATATTCCTTGCAAAAGAAGGAATGTGTTCATCATATATACGAGGGAGCGGTTAGAAAAGTGCTCTTCCCCAACCGTTTTGACGAAGACGATACGACCACAATGGCACGATGACAACCATGATGACAACGACGCCTTGACGACTGCACGTCGTTGACCAGCATCTAAAACATCAAGAGCCATCTTTGCAAGAGGAACACTGAAAACGGCCCTGCGAACGACCGTTCCTAACTTGACCTTAAATGAACTCCGTTTTCTAACTTGACCATAAGTTAACTCCGTTTTCGACCAATTAAGTATGCTTAGGGTAATTAACCCTCAACCTTGAAATACAGTGCGACGTTAGGAAAGCTCAATTTCGCTTTCCTCGGTCATTATGGCTGGGCGCAGTAAAACTTCCGACGTAATGTAACGGCCCAGAAGAGTCATCGTGGAAGTGTGGGGACATCTCGCAGCGCTGAAGAGAGAGAGAGAGAGAGAGAGAGAGAGAGAAGCGAAGAGCGAAATACCTGATAGGGAGGTTAACCAAGGACGCGCCCGGTTGGCTACGCTACACTTGGGGAGGGGAAAGGGGGAGAATAGATAAGGAGAGAAAAAAAATAATAGAGTCAGTCATTTGCAGAGACAGTCAAAGAAGAAACTCCGCTGTCACAAGCGTTCGTACAATCCAGTATTCTTCACAAACTGCAGAAGGGCTTTTATACGCGCATACGCCATACCAAAAAGTGCGTCGTAAGACGCTCAATGTGGTTGCCGACTGCTGTGTATATGATGCTCACGAATACGCTGAAATGAAAGAGAGGGGAAAAACTATAAAGGAAAGGAAAGCTTCTTTGTGCAACGAACACGACGCGCGCGAGTCTTAACATTTCTCGCTGGTCACGCTTGGAGCGCGTAATTCTATTCGGAGAGGTCAGATTTACGAAGCTGCTTGTTTTTGGACAGCTCCGTGACGTTCCTGCACGTTATTATTTAAGATTCAAAAAGAGGAGAGAGAGAGAGAAGAAAGGAAAGGCAGGAAGATTACGCAGACGCAAGTTCGGTTTGTTACCCTACACAGGGGAAAGGCCATAGAGGGACGAAACGAGAGGGAAGAAAGGGAGAGAAAGAGCACTAGTCGCGGCAACACGTGAACGTGTGCACCAAGTCTATATAAACGGTCGCAGAGACCTGTCGACTAATTGAACTGTAGTTAGGCTCTCGTTGCTATCTGCGCGAGCGACTCGCACGGCAATGGTGCGATGATATTTCGCTTCCGAAAACAGTCTTGAATCCAGCCAGTTTAATGCTGCCCGGAGAGGTTCACTCTCGACGTCATACCGGGAACAAAGGCACAAAAGGTGCAAGACGTGAAAAGTAGCCTCCTGTCATTGGCGGAAAATTCTTGCATAGAAGAAGGACTCTATGAACTCAGTTGCCCAACCGCACTGCTTATTCTCACAATACCAGTGTCGAATCACGGAATTCATACATACGGTGTGGTAGCGTTGGAAACGTAATCTGAACGCCGGAACTGTATAGGCCAACGGTTCGTCGGCATGCATGGTCGGACTAACAGCTTCACCAGAAAAGGTATACACTCACTTCTGAGGCCCGTTTTGCCCTCGGCAGCACTTGTGCAGCGAAGCAAAACGATAACACGTGTGCCTCTCCTAACAAAAGAGAAAGAAAGAGCGTGTCTAAATCAACAGAGACTGGCAGCTACAGCGGATAAAGTGTGGATGTTGCCGAACTGTAAGCAGCAGCTGCAGCCCTTGACATAGAATGGAACCATGCATCAATAGTTTGTTCTGTCTGCCCTACTGTTAACTGGAGCCGTGATGTCGCGTGCGCAAATAAGGTGGCCTTTGTGAATTTTCACGACGTTCCGCGGAAACGGCAGCGGATTTCCCGGTGAAAGATAGACTGCCGCCAGTTGTGCTCAGCGTTCGACACAGCTCTGCCCCCGAGGCTTGGTGGGACGCATGGAACAAAAGCGTGACAAATTTAGGCGGCGCAGATAGGAGCGGTTGTTTGTGAACGACTAATTAGGGCAAAGCCGAGACAACAAAAAGACAAAAAAAGAGCCACTGGCATGCCCGTCTCTTGGGATCGTGGGCTGAGAAACATCCTGTTTTCACAGAGGATAGCTGTTGTGATCCCTTCACTCTGCTGGTAATTACCGGTGTTGCGACACTGTGATGTTGTGATCGTTTGCGTTTTTGACCTGACGTACAGTAGGGAACAAGAAGATATGATATTTTGCGTTTGCGTCTTGTGAGCTAAACTGTTCAGATGGTTGGTGCTGCGTTATGCCAGACGGTTGTTAGCCTAGGACAGTAGTCTCTTGAGCACGCACTGTCATCGTACTTTTTTTCCCAATGCATAGCCCACGTGCACATAATTTGCGCATTTCAAGAACGTATGATAGATAAACCGTAATATCAACCAATAGTGAAAATTTGTACGTGCTGATGAGATAAATTTTCATGATGGGTGGGTAGGTTAGCCAAACAAGAGGTTTGGCATGCTGCTACAGGTTCCATATATAACAATAGATCGAAGAACGAGAAAAAAAAAACGCACATTGGACGCATTCACTCTAAAAACGCATGTTGGACGCATTCACTCTAAAAAAACTTACGCAGACTTGTACGTAACGAATTACATATAATGAATTACTTGTAATCAATTACATTTTATTAGTATTTTTGTAATTTAGCGATTACTTTGTTTACTCGGTAACGCTCACTGCAATTCTATTACTCTTTTTAGTAATCAGTTACATGTAGTCAGTTACATTTTTCACCTTTCAGCACTTGAGAAAGAAAGGATGCATAGAAAGGCGGGGAGGTTAACCAGAGGTAGTTCCAGTTGGTTACCCTGCACGGGGGGAAGGAGTAGGGGGATAAACTTGAAATTGGCAGAAACTATACAGGGTTCAATAGGATGAAAACATGAACATGGTTTACCTCCTTCCCACATTCAGTGTCCTGCAGCTACGCCTCGATCACCCGAACATTACAGGGTTTCAGATTTGCACACTTCTCTCGAAATTCAGCTCGACCTGTGAGCTTTCCTCTTATAGTAAATTTCTCTCTCTCCTGGAAGCGCTTTAAGCAGCGTTCATAGGCTGCAAGTGCTGCTGCTCAAGTCTTATTCACTTAGTGCAGTCTATGATTTTTCTGACATAGACATAAGCTTTTAGCCGTTAAACGCTTATGTTTCTATCTGTTTGATGTATACGTGACTCATATAAACTTATTTTTTTCGATTCTAATACGCGAACAGTATTTTTGTGGCTTAATGATATGCAACTTTATATTTGAAAATCTTTTAGATTTGGCCACCTTTTCAACGAACGTGAACGTTTGCTGGCGTCCGTTACAATTAGTCGTTTAAGTCTAACCGGCTAACGATTGAAGAGTGCCGGGAGGAGGTCCACCAGATGTTGGCCGACAAATTGAAACGGCGCTTCTATGGCTCGATAGCGACGGCCTCTTCAGACATCGATGCCAGGAAATCGCCCCCCCCCCCCCCCCCCCCTATGGGTGATTTTTCAGTTTTTTTCACTGGCCCAATCTGAAGTGATTTCCACAGCAAGAATGAAGCGCTGCGCTTCATAGAGTATACTCAGTCCCCGAGAATCGCGGCTTGGAGTAACCACAATGTTGTAGTGGTGGCATTAGGGGTGGGCTGTAGCAAACGACGGGCTTAGCCTGGCGATCGAGGCCGGAAATTGCTCCGCCTGGGCGTTTCTTACAACGTTATTGTGGTACGTCACTACATGTCCATCAAACCAGTCTTGGTCAGGAATCCAAGAAGACTTGACGCTTTTTTCGGGCTGTAACCGACTCTTCTGGGAACGCAAGGCCACGTGTGGAAGGTCGTTCTTTTTCAGATTCTGAAGCAGAGCGTCACGCTTATGCTTCCTTACACACGCTCACGCTTCTCACCGTTAACTCTTGGCGCTTCTCGACCAAGACTCTTTGGCGTTTCCCCCTCTGTCATTGTCGCTACTATACAGTTTTGACTTCCTGCTTCACGCTTTCGTGCAATTAATTTAACTCATAACTTGCAGCGCCCCTTATCTTTGCGGCGTTATATTATTGGCCGAAATGTGCCAGGTAGACCACAGCAGCCGCAACGCGGCTTACTGAAGCAAAGAGTGATTCGTACTAAAAGCTATCTTAACTATACTGCTATACCTTGTGTTATCTTCTGCTACCTCTGAAATGGCCGGGCTTCTCGAGTTAATGTTCTGAGAAGCAGGAGAAGGAGGTGGATGGTCTGGCAACTTAATTATTGGCTGCTGGGATCTTCAATCGTGAACTTCGGGGCCCTCTGACACAACTGTTCTTGCTTTAAATGTTATATAGCAGGGAGAGAGTGAATGCTAACACTTAAGATGTAATGTGAGAAATGAGATGATGCACACCATGATCATACAAACGAACAAACGGCAGATACATCCACAGATACGCACATGCACAGTTGAGCTATTCACAACGTTTTATTAAAGCCTGGAGAAGTCACCGACGTCATTGATACGCCGCGTAGACACTTGTAACAACTACGCGTTTTCTGCCAATGATTAGCGGGAAGAGCAAGGGTGGGGCTATTTGAGCAAGCAAAAAGGGGAAGTTTTGTTCTTTAGATCAATCTTTCATCGTAAGAAAGCGACCAGTTTTCCATCACAAAATAAAACGACCGTACACATTCGCGTAGGACGAGATGGATAATGCAAACATTCGTATTTTTTTACAAAATGTGCCTGTCTCAGTTCCTGTGCTGAGAGGTGGCTCACACAAGGACAATATTTAGGTATGGAAAGGAATGCTGTATATCACAGCTGGGACTCCAGCTACAAAATGAGCCCGTAAGTTCCTTTTAAATAAGAATTACGGCGTATACGGCTAAATCGACCCATTCCACGGAGAATGATATCGCATCAACTTTGTTGTTGTAATTATTGGTGCTGTCGTTGTTGTTGGAGCCTCAAGACATGGCTGATGTGAAGTGTCATGACTTTCGTTTCTCCTAGCTTCTTGTGACTTTTTCGTTGAAACAACTTTTTTTATTTGGTGTTTATGTATTATTTTTTAATTTTTTTACGCGCTGAACTCCAACTCCATTTACAGACATCATATAAACTCGCAGAAAGGGGATCCCGGTGGTGCCGTGCGCGAAATGGCGTGCGTTACGATTGCGATTTTCAAGACGTCAAACGCTTCCGCAGACAAACAGCGAGAATCCAGTCACGCTCACTGTTCTCTCTATGTGCCCTTCCCCCTCCTCCCCCCCTCCTTACACGAAGCAATATCCAGAGACTCCGAAGTCCTCCCATGCGCGGTTTCTTGGCGAAGATGGGGTTGGGGGGAGGGGGGGGGGGCGAAACAGTTCAGCTCAGCCGTAATTTGCTCGCTCCTCTGGCCATGGCACGCCGTGCACGCGCAGGCCATACATTACGACAGGAAGGATGTTGGTGACTGCAAGTACAAACAAACGACTAAGGCAAATCGAGCTCAACAGCCTTGAGGCAGCGTATACCATTCGTTTATCCCGGGCCCAGCACGAGTCCCGGAGAAGAAAGCACGTAGGGAAGCGACGGAGGGCTGTTTAATGGGTTGACAGATCCCGGGTCCACAGCTTGGCCATGCATCGCCGATTCCACCGGGCACCGCGTTTCGAGGGAAGGAGCCCGTGGCGCGAGCTAGAGGAAGCCAGAAGTTTCTTTATGGGCTCGTAAAAAGAAGGATCTGCAGAAGCTTCGAGGCGGTGAGGGAGACGGCGCGTTTTCCACGTTGGCCACGCGGTTCGGGCACTCCGCGAGAATCCAGTACGTCTTGTCGGGGCTCGTAAGATTGCGTTTGGATTGTGCGCCGACGAGCAAACCTCGAGTCCATACACAGCCGCTGCTGTAAGCTTAGTACAACAGTCATTTTCGGATCTCTAAACTCGAAAGTACGTCCTGTCAGCGATGCGTTTTGCAAATGATTGAGAGACGTAGATTACGTGCATGTGCCTGCGCATCTTTGTGTGTGTGAACGAGAGGGTACATGAATATGTGTGCTTTTTTTAATGTCGCATTAGTTGAAAGAAAACGATTAAATGAAAGAAGTGGGATTGGTCCCACTTCTTTCAGAAAGAAAGAAAGAAAGTGTGGGCCAATCTAATATAGGTACTACAAACGCGAAATCTGTCGCCTATAACTAGGGTTGTTCGTCTTCGGGTAAAACCCGATTTTACCCGATGTTTACACCCCGAACATGTTTCAGGAGAATCGGGTTAAACCAGTTTTCTCACCGCATTCCAAAACCACATACCAACCTATTTTATTACACTGCACGGAATTTGCGTCGCACGCGCTTGCTACCCTGCCTACGAAGTGAGATCCTGTTGGCTTAGGTGAGCTCCGGTGACCTATAGTTCATTTCACAAGCTGTGTGCAGCACTGTGGACGCTACGCGGCTCTCAAACAACCGCCCAACGAGCGCGCCTAACTCTGAGTCACTAACTCACCGTGACATTCTACGGAGGCCGGCTGAAGAAAAGCGACAATAGGCGTTGGGGTGGAACCGCCTCGACACGCCACGTAGCTTCGGCTCTGCTGCACGCAGCTCCTGAAATGCACTACCAATTCCACTTCGACCGCGCACAATAGAAGGAAAAGATCAAATTTATCAATGCTCTTTACTGTCATTATTACTAATTTCTAAACAAACGCCGAACTTCGGAGTATTTGCTAGAAAGCCCTGATGCCCACCCGATTACCAGCTTTAAACAGATACCTAGCTTTAACGCGTTGGCGTTAAGGAGCTCGTGATGATTTCGGAATGGTACCACAAAAAAAAAAAAAAAACAGATTTCTCCTCAGATTATCAGCTTGAAAAATAGCGCCTGATTTTTACCCTCCGAATTTCAAAAAATTATAAAACCCGAAAACGAACAACCCTTTCTATAACCCATCGCTCACAGATGTCACAAACTTCGTAATCAGATAATTAAGTGTATCTGAATGAGATGGTGTATATCCATTGCACATGCGGGAGCATTGCGTGTGGACAATATACGTGTGGTTCTCAGACGGTGGACTTTGGTATACAAGTGAAGGTAAGGGCTGCCGTGTGCGTGATCTGCTCTGCTTATAAATAAAAGCCGCCCCGTCGCAACGTCGTCGCGAAGCGCTTGTCTCCACGAAGGAAGTACGAAACTTACCACGCAACCTCCTTTCCACTATAGAGCTCTTCGCAAACGTCCCTTGCGCAACGCATCCTACAACGTTGACACGACAGCGAAGAATCACAACCTTCGCACAAATTGCGACTACGTCTGTGCAGTCTTTCTAGCGATAGCCAACGTTCGCATGGCTGCCAAGGGCATTTTCGCTGTGCTTTCATCGCTCAGGGTTATTAACGTGATAGCATTTTGGGCCCAGTGTCACATGAAATGTACATCGACCGCGCAGGCTCTCTACGTGGTGCAAGGTTTTGGTGAACAAAAATTGAATTTCTCACAGTGAAATCCGTCAGAAAAATGATAAAGTACGACTTAACCATTCGATGTCAGATTCGCCGTCGGATTGTTTACCAATCGGCGTCGGATTGTAATTTGAATGTACGAGAAACCTAATTCTGCTACAAGGAAACTCAAACACAAACCCCTTTTCCAGCATTTCTACCAGACCTGCGCACGTCGGGGCAATAGCAAACAATTAATAAAATAATAAAAAAGGTGCTAGGGCCTTCACATTTTAATATAAGACCACTTATATTGCCCCCGGAAAAACGCCTTTCCAGCAATGTATTTCAGTTTAAAAGTGAAGCCGACTTTAAGGGGATTGGTGTAAGCTTGGTCTTTGTAAGCTGGCTTTCCCACGTTCGGGGTTGCAGTGAATGAAGCCTACTTGCCGTATGCGAACGATGCGATGCGAACGGGTCCCGATATTGAATGTACTGTAGGCATGACGTGATGTTCTGGAGCAGTTACATAGTACGAGCAAAGTCCACACCGAAGGTCAGGTTACTGCAGCCGGTACTAACATGACAAGATAACGAAGAAAATTTTGATGATGGCCTCAAGCGTCGCAGTTTTACAGAGTCACACACGCATTGCCGCGTTTTTAGAAGTTCACTGGTCTCACTGGCCGATTGCAGACGTGATAAGCAAACCCGCGCGTGGGGACCTGCTACAGACTCCGTCCCTTCTTTTTCTTGCCTTAACTCCTTTCCCACGACAAGGGTAGCGAACCGGACGCACGCCTCGTTGATATCTCTGTTTCCGTTCTTTTTCTCTTCCATCTCTGGATGTCGTATACGAGCAACCCTGAAATGAGGTCAGTGTCGCTAACGCCAGCAGCACCGCAATGCGTAAAGGGCACTCCGGCCATGTGCACTCTCTCCTAACACTATCTTAAAACGTACAAAATATACCCAACATTCACGAAGGGTAGGATAACAGCAGGAAAGATAGAGAAGCATGGTATTTGCGGTCTTCCAGTTGACTTTCTGTTGCCTCTGATGCAGGCTGCTAAAGCGAGTAACGAAGTGTGCTGAAGTGTGTCAAGTGATAGTGCTAAAGAGGGCCTCGCTTCTTTTGCGCCCTTTTCTGCACGACACTGGGTTGAGGGACGAACCTAATTAAGTGCTTCCACTCATGTTTGCAGTTTATGTGGTGAACGTTGGTAACACTGATTATAAATCAGTGATAGCAGCCTTCAATACTGTGACTCCACTAATTTGATGGAGCAGTCTTATACTTACATTAAATGTACCGTGTTGGTAGCTTTAAGACAGAAAACCGAGTTTTTTTTTCTATATGCTTACGGGAACAGATGACAGTGACATGTACATGCTCGTGCTTAAGTGATCTAGTTTTCCATATTGAAAGCATTCGACGCGTAGTAAAACTTATTTGACTCATTGAAAAACACTCACGTTTAACGTTTGTTAGAAAAGACTGCCAGGCTCAAATTCTGCTTGAAGGAACCGCACAAAGAATAATCGCTGGTTAAATAAAGATGCTAGAAAAAGACAGCTCAGTCTCTCTAACGCATTGATTCTTCCAAAGGTAAATAGGGTTCGATTTATCTGTCTTGTTTTTAATGTCAGACAAAACCTGGCCAGACCTGTATCGCGAAATGTCAATGAAGGAAGAAAAGGAAACGCGAGCAGTCAGAAATGAATACGAGGACGCTGGCAGGTGGAGAAGTCTGTAAGGCAAGGAGGACGGGGGTTGAAGGCTGGGGGGGGGGGGGGGGGTACAATAGTTCGCAAATACCAACGCACGAAGAGACGAGAGAAACATCGCGGTCGAGGGCTTGTCCTCCACCCGGTCATACACGGGCGACCGACCTGAGAACGTCAATATCGGGGAGCGAACGACCTCTTTGCACCTGCCATGGCGTTCGCCCGAATCGCTGCTCGAGCGCGCTTGCTGGTCCTGCTCGGGTCGCCGGTTTTGTAGAAGATTCGTGGAGCGTTTTATGGCGTCAGGGAAGCTTTACGATCGGGGCACGTCGGCGTTTCGTTGGTCACCGTTTGCATACGAAATGAAGACGGAGCTAGAGGGTGGCCAAACGCGAGTGCTTTGTGATCGTTTCTTTATTTGTGCGTGTGTGTGTGTGTTTTTAAAGCTCTCACTAGGGAGCTAGGGACGTGTGAAGTCAAGAGGAAAACCCGAATTGATAGCAGATGCGTGATATCTGTAGCGACGTCGACATGGACTGCAGATTTTTTTGTTAGGTGGATTTGTTTTCAGCTGTAGGTATACACTTGAGTTATTCGAAAAGGGTAAATAAGAAGTCAAGCATCGTTTCCCTCGTAAAACATAGCGACGATGAATTGTTGCATGGTGTGCGGTTTATTCATGGTTCTTGAAAACCCACGCACCAGGGCAACACGCAAAAAAGAGCACTTGAAGAACGCTCATGACGAGATCACTTGTGAAATCTTGGACGTAAGCGTGTATAGCCTGGGTGGCATCAACAAAAAATTATAATAATAAAATAAAAACAATTAAGTAATTGCCGAAACGTGCGCGTTGTATTACTGTAAATAATTATTTACTTTGTGATTCATTTTTTTATGTTTCATTCCATGATAAAGTTTAGGAGGAGTTCGTGGGACCAAGTTAGTGCGAATTGCTTTTCGTTCGCGATAGCCGCGTCTATATAACAGTGCGTGCTTAATGCGAACAAAAAATCCTTAGGCCTTAGGAAAGAAGTTAGTTTTTCTGCCTCGTAATATATATATATATATATATATATATATATATATATATATATATATATAGGAAGAATATGCAGCGTAAGTGCGTTGGAACTTCCCACCCGCGTATTGGCTGGGTACATCCGTCTTCGTCTCTGCAGCCGCGCTACCTTTTGCAGCTATATATACAGCTCAACAATCGCGCACGCTGGCACAAAGATTCGAAAGGTGAGGATGGAAGGAAGCCTGGCTTCCGTTTTCTTCTTCTTGGGGTGGCATTATAAGCTAAAACAGAAAATAGAGAATCGAACGAGGCAGAATTTGGTGATTGTGTGCGCAGCAACATTTGTTTTCCCAGACGTTTCATCGTACGCAAAAAAAAAAAAAAATGCCGTGGGCGTATAGCTTTGGCGGGTCCCACGCCTATGTGGGAATCGACGTTAAGCGAACCTCTCTTTGATGTTGGCGGAAATGTTACGTACAGACGCAACGCAATTGACAAGAATGATTGTAGGAAATCACGCAAAATGAATGTAAATTTACGCAAGTGTAAACCCAATTACGGAACTGTAGCGCAGTGTTCTATAGAAGTGAACAAAAACCGAATTTCCGAATTTGTTCACTTCACTTCTTCATCTTTACTCGGCGGCCTCTGATGCAGACTTCCTCATCTATTGCCTCTTCTGTTTTTCTATTCAGACACTGATTGTGTGGGCTTGTCCAAGAATGAGCAAACACCTTGTGCCAAGTTGGCCCCCTATTTTGGGCACATATGCAGTGGCACATTCCCAATTACTTGCATTGCTATCTACTAGGCAAGACAGTATAACCCTTAAAGTAGGAGCAAACGGAAAACGAAGCTTCACTTTGACAACAGACGCACGGAGAAACTATAGGCACTAAAACCCGAGGTTCCGAGCAGTTTTCGCTCCAACATGTTCTCCCATCTAGCGCTCGAGCCTTATGCGAAGTTGTTTTAATTACGCCTTATCTGCTTTGTAATTTCGACAGCCTTGTTTTCTGGTTCGACATCGCGTGAGAAATATCATTTATTATGTCATTTCTTCTTTAGCAATTAGTGTGCCATACATTCCACTAAATTAAATTAAAATTTTCTAACTGCCTCATTCAGTTTTGACTCACTTTGACAGCCTAGTTGTACGAGTGAAAATTCAACAATTTTCTGGCAACACACCAACATTATATGCGCGCATGTCATGTGAGAGGCTATTTCACCTTTGCATTAACATAAGAATATTTTTGTGTTTACGGACTTATATTTACCAAACAAGACGCCTTCACAGGTGGGCGAAATTAAGCCTTGCTCTTCTGCAGCACGTCAGTTTTGGCATTACTCGCCGTGGTTGTTAGTGGCTATGGTGTTGGGCTGCTAAGCAGCGAGGTAGCGGTATCTAATCCCGACCACGGCAGCAGGATTTCGATGGGGGCGAAATGCGGAGAACACCCGCGTACTTAAATTTAGGTACACGTTAAGAACCCCAGCTGGTCCAAATTATTTCGGAGTCCCCCACTACGGCGTGCCTCATAATCAGACCATGGTTTCGGCACGTTAAACCCCATAATTTTAAAATTTAGTTTTCGCTCCGTTTTGCAAAAGAAGTTTGGAACGTAATACGAGCTCTGCAGATCCTATTTCGGCTGAAAATTACATAATGCTATCGTCCTCAAGATCTCTATTTTTTTTCTCATGGCTCGTATGATTTACTAACCTTTCACTACTAGATATTTACTAAGCATGACCATAAATACATTGGCTACAAGAAATGCAGCTACCAAAAGTAAAAAAAGCAACAAAATTTATTTCCTAACACATAGCTTTAGTTTACTAAGTAACTTGTCCCGAGGCTTCACCTTTGCAAGCCTTCAAACCACCACAAATGTTTGTTTTCTTCATTGCACACGCGTCTTAGATCCATAGAAAGGCGATATGCACGCTTGTCTCACCGCTTAGTAAGGAAGCTTATTGACACGCCAGAGAGCACTGCAAACAGTCAGCAACAGTTGGGGCTTTAATTCGCGCAGCACCGAATGTGCCAATACCAGATTCGCTCCCACATACTAACAAAGTAAATACAGTTATGTAAACACGAACAAAAAAAGAAAAGCGTGCGCAGACGAACACTTGGCGGTGAAGGTCCACATCACACAATCTCCACCCAGGCCACAATACAACTGCAGAAAGCAGTGGGCGCGTCGGAAAGCCTGCACTGAGTGTTCGTCACGTGCCATGTGAGCGCCCACAGGAGGGAGAAGAGAGAGAGAGAGAAAGGAAAAACGCAGCCTATGTACTCCGATGAGACGGGAACAAAAAAAGAAATTAAGATAAATAAACAAATAAAAAGCACGTCAACACGACTCGACCTTTGGGCCATTGATCGGGTTAGGAGGAGCCCGAGGCAACCCGAGCACCGACTCCCTTTGTCCCCGGCAGGCCATCGGCGGACGTGCTCAGCGCTAGAATCACCTGAGCGATCGGTTACGTTGCCAGCCCAAGCATTCATTACTCGATGGCGTGAGCTGAGCATCGGGTCCCCGCGCGACGTTCTCTATCACGCGCCCGGTCGACCAGGCAGTCCTTTCGGCGAGACGCAGTTTAGCATACGCGCCACGCGTGCGAAATTCAGACAGCTATAACACCACTCGATCGGCGAGACACCGAGCGTGCAAAAAACTGCGACCCTGGCGCACTCATAACCGCCGATCGGCAGGCAGCGAGCAGCTATAGGCACGCTTATACGCTCTGCTGCGACGACAACGTGCAGAAATAAACAGACACGCGTCGACGACAACTTCGGTGGTGGTGGTGCAGGCGGCGTTAATGTTCGCGCGGCGGCCTTGGGGCTGCGAAAGAGAGAGAGAGAGAGAGAGAGAGAGAGAGGAGGGTCGAGCTGGCTTCGTGGGACGCATATGAAAACGCGTTAATGAAGCGCCCATGGTTGCCAGCGCGCGTCCTGAGCAGTGAGTGGAGCGTGGAAGGATGAAGCTATACGGCCGTAAAAAAAGTGCGCCTGTTTATTATCCGTGCCCGTCCATGAAGCTTGGAGAGACTGTCGCTTCTTCGTGGTGGCTTTCATGGATTAAGACCGTGCACTGAGCGTGGATACTTGGGCTATAGCTCGCCGTGCATGTTGAAAAATAAAAAAAAAAAATAAAGAAAAAGCGCTTCTGGAACGACAGATGCGTGTTTTTTTCTCGTACCTGGGCGTCCTAGCGCAGCCTTCATGGAATATTAGATTGATTTTCGGGGTCTTCCTGAAGAATGGCTCTGAGATGCCTTGCGTTCTAGAGTAAACGGCTCGAAATTTGCCTTTCTATTTCTTTTTTCTTTTGCGCAAAAGTGAAAGAAACACGTTACAAGGCTAATGGAACCAAAGTGCGTAGTCGACGTCGCCACGGTCGCATCACAACGTACGACATGTCTGTCTGCCTTCTAGCGTCTTCTTTTACCAGTATTCCGTGAAAAAGCTTGGCAGCGCGCTCGGCCGTGAAGTCGCACGAACTAGCCCCTGTCGTAGGTTTACTTACAACGTACTGCTGCTTAAAATCTAGAACGATCGAGAACATCGTTTGTGGTGCTTGATTATCGACATTCGATGACTGACACATACTGTTATCATATGATACCAAGGAAGCTGTGCTGAAATATATTAGGCATTTATTGCGTCCCTAGCTTTGTGCGCCTATAGTGCCTGCGTCGTAACGGTTAGGGAAACTATATGACGTTGTCAGTATGGTATATTTTATGCTGTCAACACGTATAGTGACATGTATAGTGTACTAGAGGTTACACGAAGGCCATAATTTGGTGTATTCGTGTTGAATATAAACGCCCTTCACTACACTGTGGATATGAGCAGCCTAAAGAACTTGGGAATGACACTGTGTTGGTGAAAACACGCGAGCATTGCACAGAAGATTGGTTCGTTTTCCTCTTAATATGGCTCCCACTCAATATTGGGGATTGACCATGAATCGGATGGGATTAGGAACATAATAAGCCAAGATTAAAAGAAAAGAAAATTTTTGCGAAGTATAAATTAAAAGTAAAATAACTCAATGTACTAAGAACTTAGGTCGCAAGCAAATAGTCTTGCGTCAAATCAAAATTACTCGGTGTGCGCCACCCCCTGGCAACGCCACTGCATGTAACCTCCATGTTAAACAAAACATTTCTCCCTTACAGCCTATCAGTGTAGAAAACAAAAATTCTTCTCAGACTTATCGATTAGAATATCGCATAGAGTTGCCACTTTTCTCGATTTTTTTTCTCGTTGTTTCTCTTGGCCGATATACTGAAGTAAGTAATAAAGAAGAGCAATGTATATGTAGAATAATGAAAAAAAAAGTGCACTGTAGGGACTGAGGAAGTCCTACAAAAAAACATTTACTTCATCCAAACGAGTGGCCCGCGTTCGAATTCTAGGCGAACTGTTTCTTAATGTGCTCTAGACATGCACGTACCCACGCGTGACATTGGTCGATCAGACTTTCCCTTGTATATAGCTTCGATGAAGGACGGGTGCAATGCCCGTGCTCGCCACCACGAGTGCATTACCCATAACGTAATATTTGTTGGCCTGTGCCTCTACTTCTCATGGAAGAAACGATGAGCAATTAAAAAAAAATGTTTGCATGACTTCAACTGCTTAAATTTATTACGATATGACAGATGTGACTCACTTCCTCTCAGAATTGTAGCCGTTTGGTGACTCGAAGACATAATTTTCATACATCTGAAGAGAAAGAAAGAACGAAAGGAAGAAAAAGTAAGAAGGAAAGAAGAAAAATTTTAAAATAAATAACTAATAAATTATGTCTACAGCTTTGCGATTCGCTGCTCAGAAAACTCCACCTTATCTTTTATGCGTATCTGCGTCATACGCGGCATACCGTGTGTCCAAGGTAACGTTAGCCAAGTTTGTCAACGACAGGAGAAAAAAAAATTGAAGCGTGGTGCAAGATACAATTGTGAGACCAAAAGTGTTTGGTCGTCAGAGGTCTAACGAAGGAAAACCGTAGGCCTTAAGATTGTATCTTGTACCGTGTTTTCTTAATCTTCTTTTTTTCTTTCTCGTTCATCAGCTTAGCTCACATCAGCTTGGACGCCCTGTATATTGACAGATTATTCGCACATCGCTAAACAACACGAAAAGAGAGATATAAGGGAGAGAAAGGGCACTAGCTGTGCAGATAGGTGGAGGTACTCGCAGGTGTACGGAGGCGCACACCACCACCTCGTGTGCACCTACATAAAATAGTGTGGGCATGTAAAAATAAATAAAAATACTTTTTGCACAGGTGGAGGTGCAAACTGAGTCTATAAACTTGTAACTTTCACTTGTAACTTTCAGCGCCAACGACACGGCGATTTGTCTAGGATATTCGCCTCTGAAAACGCTATTGAGTCCGACCGGTTTGACTTTGTGTGGAGAGAGAGGCGCAAGACGTCATCCCGGAGGAGGTGTTCAATATTCTTTGTACCCACTATAGTCTAACGCAGGTGTGTCGCTCATTTCACTAAGAAACAAGTCAACATTCGTAAATGCCTCCCTGACGCAGAGGAAGCACAGTCATGTCGCATTAGAATGAGAAATTCGTGATGACATTGCAGCTTTACGGCATAGAGTTGTATTACGGCATAGAGTTGTATTAGCGCCAACATGATAGAGTATAAACCATTCATTATTGAAAATTAATAGCCGTTTTGTGGTCATAATGACGAAGATACATAATAAAACGACGTATAAAGACACTGACAGAAGCAAATACGAACGTAGACACAGAAACCTATTCGCGACGTTATCGACCTCATGACAACGACAACTACGACAACGCAAGCGACAGCACAAAGATGACACGGTCATGACACACTACGAAGATGAAAATGCCGACACTGACAGGATCGAACAGGCAATCGACCTCTACAGGACGATTGTTGTGCTATATAGCGGCTTGGATGAGGCATGGCCTTTCGAGTTATAGCTCACAACTAAATCGACCTTACGTGTATACAGCGGAAACGCCTCGCCACTGGAGCTTTCGGTGCCTTCGTGACTTGCAGCACTCCGCATTTGGGCTTGTGCTACTAACTCCTTTCAAGCGCTGTATGTGATGTTTTTTTTTTTATTGAAGCGAGAGTGAAGGAAATAGATTTTTTCATCTCGTACTCGTGACGACTAATGTTTTTCAAGTGGCAATACACAAAAAGAAAGGCAATAAAGACAGAAAGAAAGGTCGTAAGTTTAATAAAGCAAACATAGAGATAGCTAAATGAGCAAACGAAGTTCCGAGGACGTACAAGAAGATGTGCAGTTGCATGGAATGAAAGAAAAGGAAACATCACAAACAGATCTAGAAAGTCATACGTGGTCCCGAAATAGTCTACGACACGCAGCTTCACAGATTTAAAGAAAGTCACAGCGCTGCGAGCGATGTCACAGTTGACTTTTCAAAAGCTGCAGAATGCGCTGTACAACCAACATCAGTGCTGGTGAATCGGATTGCAGCCGAGAATGATTTCGTCCACGACAGCAGAGAACTGATGGCACTGCAATGCATTGAAACTTGTGGCACAGTTCCTGTGCGGCTCCATATCAATGCGGTGTGAGTAACAATTCGACGGAAGTCGCCTTAGGGTACAGGTTTTTTAGCTGCTTCTGTTTTTTGTCACTTACAAAAGCAACAAATAGAGGAGAAAACAGGAGAGAAATCGAAGACGCAAGTCGGCCCGCCGTGCGCTTGCATGTGCTATTCAATATCATGAGGTCGATAACGTCGGGAATAGGTTTCTGTGTCTACGTTCATATTTGCTTCTGTCAGTGTCTTTATACGTAGTTTTATTATGTATCTTCGTCATTATGACAAATTTTAATTCTGTTGGGCAAGATTTCGATTTCCTGCCCAAGCTCAATGCTTCCGAGCCATCTGTGCAAGCGTCTGCATTCGTCTGTCAGCTCCATTTAATTATGCATCCCCACCAAGCAGCCCGGCTTCGTTCTCGGATAGCGATCCGTAATGACCTGACGAACGAGAATTATAGGCCTCGCAGCCGTGAGTAATGCTGCGCCTCCCAACGAGAGAAAAAAAAAAGAAAAAAGAACGCGTAAGAGCGGTCACAAGCCAGAGAGCTTCCAGGGATAAGTCAAGAGGACAGGCCTATTCCTGTCGCCGGCCACACGGTTATCCACCCCCTTTGCCGGGGAAACCAGCGACCGCCAACGACCCGGTCAAAAGCTTCTCCTGCCTGTGCACACAAATTAGGGAATGGCTTAGCCGACCCGAACGCACGTAATCCACCGAGCGTGCGCTCAATTGCGTGATCTTAACAGAGGTGCATTGCACCCTGTTCCACCCCCGACCCTTCTTTTCTATCCTTCTCAGTGCTAAAACGGTTGTGCATCTCCTGCATGCCCTATGGGTTCCTTCACGATGCGGGTCATTGAACCTACTACGCGCCCTCTTTTCGCCTCCCGAAACGCGGCGGTGGGAATCCGCGTTAGCATTGCGTTCATGGCTGCAAAGCTGGGATTAATTAGTATGCTGATTGCCACGCTCCGCGCGCAGAGAGCGGAGGACGACTTTATTCCTCCTGCCATCGTCTCCCCCATCGCTGAATCTGTTCGCAGAAACGTGTGAGGCTGTTGCACACGTCTAGGTGCCAATGGAAATTGCCGGCTTCCTCGAATAATCTAGGCGAATCCCGAGAAGAGAAGCGACGCTTAGTCGTGGGTTCCCGACATACAGGGCGGGCTTAATGTAACTGTAACTTTTGTACGATCTGTTTCACGCAGACCACATGCGGCACATGTACAAAGAAATTGCGGCATCAGATCACAAACGTAAGAACAGCTGCGCAACAACAAGAACGCCAGCATGCCGTCCTGTCATTTCTTCCCTTCGTGTTCATCTCTTGCGTTGCTTTAATCATACATTACAGTACAAGGCTATCTGTGCGCATGAATTTATCCGCTCGCTTAATGTAAGTCACTAATTGATTTCCCGGCTCACTCTCTAAAACGACTTGTTGCTGGGCAAGTTGGATCTGTTTGCTGTGCATTCTATTCAACGGCACCACAACAGACCCCACACAGAAAAACATTTGTTCTCTGTAATGCTCTGTGGTGTTCGCTATGTGCGGTTTGTTCTCGCTCCGTTAAAAAGAATGTATGGCTCACTCGATCGCGTCGCTGATTGATAGGGTTTAACATTCCAAAGCTACACAGGGGCTATTTTGGCGTGATAGTGCAGGACTCTGGATTATATTGACTAATTGGGTTTTCTAGGTTAAAATTCTTGTAGAAGGTTAAGTTAGGCAAAGTTCAATACGCGAGCGTTCCTGCTTTCTGTTATTAGAATGCTGCCTCTGTGGCAGAAAGGAAATGAACCCACAACCTCGTATTCAGCAGCAGAACGCCATAGCTACAGAACCTCTGCTGAGAGTGGTGGCTTAGTCTATCTGTAGAGTATATTACACTATCCATACAACGCTGAAGCCATAAAGGCGTAAACGAAAGCTCTTGCACCGCGTAGCTTCTAGCATCAAAAGGAACTTGCCTTTCCGTACGCAATAATTATTACCAACAACAGAAGGGCTTCTCTCATAAACCCATTGCTTTCCTTCTGTTCATTTCGCTTCGTTTCGCGTTTCCAGCTGAGGGGTGTAAGTAAATAAACTCGACTCAGCTGGACATACAACCTGTCATAACAACCAAGCAGCAACGCGACACAGCCGGAAAACAAAGAACTCTCTCGACCGTATTGTCTGCCAACGACAAAACCCTTCGTGGGACAGCAGGCCTGATATAAAGGGAGGATAATATCTAAAGCAGTCCCAGTCAGAACGCGATGCAAACAAAGAGACAACTACGAGTGCCAACAGAAACCAGCAGCCAACAGGGTTCGCCTTTGGCGACAAAATTGCGCCATCCTGCAGAGCCGGCAGCGGCGGTCACAAATACCGGGTCTGGGTCTCAGCTCTAATGAAACGTGCGCCGGGTAAAGGTTTCGCTTAGAGCAGGGTGAAGGTTAGAAGCCCGGCACATTGCAAGCGAAAAGAAGAAGCAAATAACGTGCGACAAACGAGAAAGTACGTGACAAAGAGGCTGAAAGGAAAACGAAAACCGAGATAAAAAGGAAACAGAAAGCAGAACCACTAAACTGGGCAGGTGGGCGTGGCGGCAAGTTTTCATGTACACGCCACGGGTTCGCGAGAAGCAAGTGGAAACACGGGAGAGGCGCATCACAGGCCGACACGCTTCGACGAAAAAAAAGCTAATAAAGAAGATGAAAGAAAAAATGGCAAACAGAGACAGGCGTGAGGTCAAATTCAGCGACGTGCTCGCCATGGAAGAGCGAAAACAGGCCGCGGTCACAACAACGTGGTGGCTGGCTGTGTGTCAGAAACTACTGGAGCGGAAGGACTCTCAATTTCACATGACGTGCAACGAAGATTAGCGGTAAGCTAAAAGAACGCCAGCGGGAGTATCGTATTTGCCCCTGTAACTACTGCTCGCTTCACCAACCCCTTACTTCGAAGCTAAAACATTTTGAAGGAAAGAGAAAAGTTCCACCAGAGGGCACTCGGACATTAACGCATATATCAGAAGATGCTATGTTCAGCAATGCCATAGCAAAATTGACCACGGATATTTGGTAAACGTTCTTATAATGAGCCATCAGCCATATCCGGCGCAGCATTTCCGGCACAGTCCGAAGGCAGCCATGAGCTGACGATCAGCATGTCAAGATTTCAAGAAAAAAGGGAGCATCTTGCACAGGTAACTACAGTATAAACACTTCAATTAAATATAGATGAATGGACGCGTATAGGTGCTTGCCCTACGGAGCACGGGGGCGCAAGGGGGGGGGGGGGGGGGGGGGGACTGTAAGCACGTTGTTTAAAAAGCTCAATTCTACAGTGCTGCCTGACGAATAGCACTCGTTTGTGCTTGCATAGGCAGTGGGCTCCCGGTGGGTGATAAAGCACTACTTCTTAGCTTCTTTCAAAAGAAAACGAAAGAGTGAAGTGTTTTGGCTCTCTGACACAAACAAAAGTGCATGCTAAAGCAAACAATTGCTCCTAAATAGTTTTTGCTTTGGTCAACACTGACTTGACATCCAATACAAAGTCTTGAAGAGAAAAGCAAAAGTTAATATAGAGCGAAGCTCACAGGACAGAAATAGAGCGAGACACACGTGCTCTTGTCTCGTTTTATTTTTTCAGTGCTGTGTGCATCACGATATTTATGCTTTTTAACGACGTGCCAGCGATGCCCAAACATATATTCTTTCGCGAAGAAGGCCGAAGCCTCAGCACTTGGCACCGCGTGTTTGGCTGTGTCAGTGAAATGCTGCTGCAGAATACGTGGAAGGAGGAGCATACGCCTGACTACTAAGACGGAACGTAAAATGAAATGAAAGCCAACGTGCTTGCTACATAGCTGGGCTGCTTTGTCGACATATTATATAGTGGCACGTGATGTTACCAAAAGTTAACTACCTTTGTGCACGCAAAGAAGACGCTCTGCTCTTAAGTAGAGCGCTTTTATTCATTATATACGGCAAACATTTCACAGGTTCATGCAGGTCTCCTGCTCAGAGTGCATTTGCACCGTGTTTCTTTTCTTCAAACGAAGCCATTGGAGTTACGCACTTTTTGTTGTAACAGTTTGTTTAGGTTTTGACAGTGCGTTATAAGAGTGCGTTAGGCATTAGTTACATCAGCGCGTTTAGCTGTGCCATCCTGAGAAAACTGGATTCAGACCGCTTACAGAGTGAACACTTCTCGGAGACTGCTCTTGCATATATAACATCTGGAGACATACTTTTGCCTATATAACAGGTATGGATTGCATATCGACTGAGTTTGTTAGGAAGTGTAGTTGTTTTGCGCGTCCCACATGTGCGCCCTATGGACTTTCGACTTTACAGACTTTAGTTAAGTCCATAAATTGTATTTAGAAAGTACATAGTATATTTTACATAGAGACTACATAAAGACAGACTATACAAACTTTCCACTGATACGAGCGTCTGTAAGGCGCAGCTGTCTACTCCAGGCGTACTAATACGTCCTGCTTCGCCTTACACGTACCTGGTGTGATCAGCTGCCAGGAGCCCCATTTGCACCTTGCTTCTTTTTTCTTCGCACCAAGTGCGCACTTTTTGTTATACCAGAAAATGTCGATGCGTTTTCTAATGGAGGCTTACGGGTTATTTTCGAGCCCATCAGTTCCAGTCTCGCTGAAGTGATATTTTCTTTTTACCACTTCAGGTCTTACGCCAGATTGCATGAGTTTTACTAATCAAAGGGCAGTAGCACTGAGTACACCTAATTACAAGGAACCTGCACTAAAAGCATTACAGACGTCGCAGTCCGAGTGCTACTACTACTACTCGAAAGCGTTGAGCTTCGTAGTCTCTCTCTCTCTTTGCTCTGTTTTGAATAACTGGTTTTAGCCGCTAAGAAGGCAACTCGCACGTAGTGGAAGAAACGTACTTTGAAGGGTTCTAACGTCTGAAACAAACGAACTACTCTAACGCTTCAAACAAAGTGGGTCTAGTACGTGAATAACGGGGAAAGGACCTCGAACTCTTGCCTCACACCGGAGTGTCACCTGAGTATGATTGAGCGTGCGACAACGCTCTACTCTCAAAGAAGAATCGCATCAGGAGGAGCCAGGTCCAGCGGGAATCCATCATGATGATGCGAAATCAATACACTTCTTCAGTTGTTGTTATAACAGAATACACATCTTTGCGTCAAAGAAACCACGAATGTGGTTCCTGAAAGAAGAAGTGGGGAAGGCTTCGTTTCCAAAGGCCATAGCGACGGCTCCATAAGACAACTATTTATTGAAAAATTACAGAACCTCGAACTAAGAGTAAGTCAGAATGCGAATACCTGCTGTTGTGGAGCGCGAATACTGCTTAGTTTTTTTTTTACATTAGTGCGTAGCTTGCGCAAAAAGGTGAATATATTAGTTGGTTGTAAAGTCTCGCACTGTCGGGATTGCACAACTAGTACCTATTCAACTGCTACAGCCGCCGAAAATAGGCATGATGGTTCGCCAGATAAATGATTACATAATTTTTTACATACCTCTCAGAGTTTTGTGATTGATTTTACCCCGCAAAGTAGAGGAAATGTTATATTTATATTTGACTGGATTGTGAATAGGTGTTCCTCCTAAGCGCGGATGACCCCTCACAACGGAACCCACCTTTAAGGGGGCGCATGGCAATGCGCGAGTCGCAATAGGCGAGTCATTCGCGCTGTGCTGTCGAGCATATAGATGAACAGCGTTCACCTATGTACCGGATGTCGTGTGCTGGAATGACTGATGCTTACGACGTTGCCATGAAGGCAAGATATCTCATTACTCGCGTTTGTGTGTTCCGTTTAACAGTCGGCAGCACTGTACAATGCGTAATTTACAGTTTGCTAATGTCCGCTGTATTGTAATAGTACATTCGCCTTGCTCTTTTCTTTCTCTATCTCTACTTTCCTGTCACTTTACCTCCCCTTCCCCTCTCTCCCCAGCGCAAGGTAGCAAACCAGATCTTCCCATCTGGTTAACCTTCCCTGCCTTTCTTCTTTCTTCCGTCTCCCTCTCGCCTTGTATAAATAACAAAAGTTTACCTTCGCAAATTCGGTGGCTGTTCAATAATTTGTAGTTTCTTATTCGTTTGTAATCAAATGACGCAGCTGCTCGTTTAATAGGAGCAGCAATATCAGTGGTAGAACAGCTATGACACTGCAGATATCTTTCTCTGGTTTGCGGCTTTTCTCCCACGGTGGGCGGGGATTTGATTTCTGTTTGAGCAATTGATCGATAGCCGGTCTCGAATCTTTATTGCGCCAAGACCTTTATTGTGCTTTATTAACATTGTGCTAGTTCTTACTTAACCTGCTAACCTAACAGAGGGTACGAATTAAGAAAAATTACACCATCTTCCCGTAGGGGAACCCTGAGTAGTATGCGAAGCCGCCATGGGGTCGACTCAAGGTAGTTTTATCCGCTGTATAAACTTGGACATGCAGCAGCACCAGCAACGCGCAGAACTATTGTCGACGCCGTCGGGGTTTTGCCCGCGTCTGCACCGAACACGCGCGGCGTTGGTGACTGTTGCCGGTGCCTCTGGGGCGCCTACCATTGCGCCTCTAACCTAAGCTGCTTCGCATTATCGCGCACGGAGCCGCAGGTGTTGCCATTCGTTGCGCAATCCGGAGAAGAGAGGAGATATGTCGAGAGGAGAGGAGATGAGACAAGGAGAGGAGAGGAGGGGGGGGGAGGATGCGCGTGCGCAGAGGAGAGGAGGAATGCCGAGAGGATAGGGGATGAGACAAGGAGAGGAGGGGGGAGGATGCGCATGCGCAGTGTGGGTGTGGACGCCGCACGGCGGATTCAGGGAGGGACATAGCCCCGAGCATAAGATGCTTCGCATCTAAAAGTTTATTATTACATAGACAATGAATCTCACCAAGAACGCCTGTCCCTAAGTTCCACCAACAGCCCAACGCACTCTGTACACGGTCAAGGAGGTTATATGTCGATGCACTATTTTGTAACAAGTCTAATTTCTAAATAACTGAGAGCTGTGCAGTGGCGTGAATTCACACACACAAAAAAGGGCAGCGTATTCCCTGTCGAAATTTGCGTTGAAGCAACGATCAAGGACCTTGGCAACGATGCATTCCCAACTCCCTCTCAAGGATCTCAGTGATGTCATACGTAACCTGCGTAAACACTCTAGGTCTATCTGCATCATTTGTGTGATAACATATATTCGAATTTTGATGCACATACAGGAGGGGAAAGCTGCACTAAAACATCTGATTAGGGTCATAGAACCCTTAAAACAAAACGTAGTTTAAGCTTAATAAAGATATGCTGTAAGTTGAAAATTTGCTGTTCAAGATCATATGCTGCTGCACCATGGCCCATTCTTAAAGCAACAATTCAGCTAGATTATTTAGCAAAATTGTCTGTGGTGTTCTAGCAACGTGGCGGCATGGTCATAAAAGCCATGAAAAGGTATTCAACGGTCAGCGCACAAGACATATTAAAAAAAGTTGCACTCAACAGACGCTACTTTCTGACCACTCTTTAAATACAGCTGGTTAAGAAGACATATATTTAGAACATAAACATTACGTGGCCCTTACGTGCACGCATAGAGCACGATAAAAAAGAAAGTGAGTGAATGATTTATTCTGATGACATTGAAAATGTTAGCAACTGTTGTGTCACCGGCTTCTCTAAAGACAATAGATTATCCACTGAGCAAGTAATAATAACACGAAGTGATATGAAAAACAAACAACGAAATGACCCAGCAATAAAGCACATTTCTTAAACATGCTTAAACAATAACAGTCCGTATCGTTGTACTAGTTCTTTGTGTAAAACTTCAGATACCTTCGAGGCAACAACACTGATTGAAGCCGGCAATTTGTTTCAAAACGATTCAAGTGTTTTCTCTATTCCATTAACAGATCACTGAAGTATTAAAGCGCCAAAGAGACGACACCAGAAGAGACACGGACGAGCGCTTTAAAACTTGCTAAATGGTGCGCACGTGTTAACAACCAAGAAACAGAACGCACGACCTGAGGAACCCAGCATACCGATCCACTTGTCAGTTGCAAGGAAGGGGTGGTTTATCAGATTCCACTCTCATGCCAAAAGGTTTACATTGGACAAACGGGGCGATTTTTAAATTAACGACTAAAAGAACATGAATGCTCACAGGAAAAAGGAACTGGTTCCAATATGGCCATCCATTGCAAAGAGTGCGGGTGCAAGCCTCGCCTAAGAGATAGCATTGTTCTGCAGAGAAGTCGAGACAGCGTTGCCCGTGAGCTGAAGGAAGCCTTGCACATTAAAAGGAAGAGCCTGGAATGCGTCAGCGAACCGTCAAAAATATTGTATACAAGTGAACTGTCCTTTTTAGAAGCCCTTCGTTAGAACTTAGCACGTTGATGCGCCGCCTGCATGCGCTTGGTAAAAATCTTAATCGTTAGCTTTCTAATGGGGTTACAGCGCTGTTTTGTGTATCGCTTAACCATTATCTTTTATGGTCTTTTGGCTCTATACACCACGTGTCATTGTCGCGAACGTCATCTTTAATTCGAGTTTCATCATTGTTTACAATCTTTTTATCGCCTTTTGCCTGGTTACCATGTGATTTTCGACAAGGTGCGAGTTACGCCGCCAGATTTGCGTATATATTGTGTGTTTCTTTCAATAAAACATCAGTTTTTAGTAAGCGCTCGTCCGTGTCTCTTCTTGTGTCGTCTGTTTGGCGCTCTAATACTTCAGTAACATGCACCAACTAGCCCAGCAAAAAGTTCTGCTATTAACAGATCGATGTGCTTTAAAGATGCCTGTGCGCCGACATTATATGTCTGGATTTGTTGTTGTGTGTTGTGTCTTTTCAGATATGTGTTGTCCTTTCAACCATTTAACATAACCACCAAATTAAAAAAAAAGAAATATAATTAATCAAAACCAACAGCTTCGCTGGTCTTCCATCTTCCCATTGTGGGAGGGCTCTGAATCTTTTTCTCAGAATAGCGATGATCATACTTGGCCAGCATACGAGGGTAGCGTATGTCACTTCACGGGTATTTTACTGTAACCTTTATATATATATATATCGCCCGAGATAATGACCACCCCAGCAGCCAGGCAACCATGCCAAACCCAGTAAAGTACGCCAGAAAAGCTTCGCTTTAATAACATGTCTGATGTAGTGAGATCAAACATCGGTGTTATAGCACAGCATCCCGATGTTCTAACCATAAGGTTTCTTTATTACCTACACTTGACAGGTCGCCAGCCAACATACGATACACACATATATAGGACAGGACGCCGATATGCCACACTATAAAGCATGCAGCCTAGTACTTGCTCGCGTAAAAAGAAGACTTTTTCGTACATAGAAGAGTGACAGTTTGGGCTAGTTGGTATTCTGTAGTGTAATAAGTTAAAAACATATAGTGCACATTAATAGTATGGTTGGCGTTAATAGCACACACAAGTGGCTGAAATATTCCGAACCTTCGGGTACTGCGTCACTTACTTTACACTCTTCTACAAACTTTGTGATCACGTGACCATTAGGCCACAACAACAAGCGTGCTTCACTCGCGCCAACGAAGTCTTCAAGGCGGTTAGTGCGTACGGAACGTCGCATAGTACGTGCGAGTGCGCTAAATGTTCTTATAAAGGCATGTGCGAATATTTGAAATTTCCAATAAGAATAGAATAGTCTTTGGCATTCGATTCCTATTTGATTGGAGAATTCCCTATTCGAAATCGTCGAATATTCGTTCTATTCGAATGCTAGGAATTAAGAAATAGCACTTGGAAGCTTCTCATTTGAACGGACGTCCAGTCCTGAAAATGGAAGTGAGGATTGTTCTGAACGATTCTGCTGCCGGAGAGCCGTGGTCGCTGCGCAGAGGCACCGGTTTCTGAGTGAACGTACCGGGAAGATAACTTCTGCTCAACAATTTCTAGCCGTTCAAAAATAACGAATCGATTTTATAAATCCCGCATGCCAACTTGTTGTCTCAATTTTTTTTGTCCAGTCTCACCACGTTTTCGTCCTCTTAGAGCAATGTAAAATAGTGTAGTATCCCACTTACCTCCTTCAACATAGAAGACACACTGCATGTGCATCCGGTACAGTACGTCCCTCTTGATTTATTGGTGTCATTGCCATCCATGGTGCCCTGGATGACTTAAATCAGTTGTTTCTCATTTGGAAGCTTCTCATTTGAACGGACGTCCAGTTGCCAACAGTATTCCATACACATCTCTCCAATAATGTATATAGTACTCACTTTTTAACCAAAACTACACTTAGAAAACTTCGTATTTCACTTTGTTTTGAAATTAGAAAAAATATTCTATGTTAGATTACATACTGGGTGGTCGTTTTTCTGGAATACTGGCCTTCGATTCTGTTAATAAATTTCGCTATTCCAATACTTCTAGTTCTTAAAGCGTCGTAGCAACTCTGAAATAATAGAGTATTTTGTCACTATTTGCAAAATATTTTCCAGACTGCACCATTTTCATAAGAGCGTTTACTATTCGTGATAAAAGTCATCAGTGAACAGGAGCCACACTTTTCATTCCGACATGTGCGTATGTACACACGCACGCATGAATTGATTGATTGATCAAAGACGAGGTTTAACGTCACGAGGTAACTTACGGACGCTGAGGAGTTGCTTAATAGGGGGCTATAGCTTCCCATTATTTATGACTGTGTGGTGTTAGTTATACTACACCTAAAGCGCTAACGATTCCATTTCCATAAATTGGAATGTGGTCACTGCTGCAAGAGATTGAACCCGCCATCACAGGCTCAGCAGCGGTAGCAGAATGTCGCAGCAATGAACTACCGATGCAGGTGTGAACAAATCAATACGTACGTACGTCCGGTGGGTCACGAAAGTTGACGGGACACTGGCACGACGACAAATGTGGATTTCTGCTCTGTCAAGACACGGCGCTTCTAATTTATTGAATTACGTGCTTGGGTCTCAAAGGCTACTCATATACAGGCTGAAACCTTGAATTCGAAGCTACCTACCTAGGCTTCGCTTGAACGCATTTTCGCAATTCGCGGGCCCCGTGTACGTTTGTTGCCGACAGTGTGTGTGTGTGTGTATGCATGTATGTCTTTATGTGTGCGTGTATGCATATATACATGTACATGCATGCATGTATTCACGCATGACGTGGAGACCCCAGGTGCCAGAAAGTACACTTTTTTTGCAGCCTAGACATGGCAAACCGAAATCAAGTGACTCAGCCCAAGTGCGCCTATTCGAAAGAATGTATGCATTGCCACAATTGCAGGTTACACGGCTGTGCTAGATGCCTCCGGGTATGGACTGGGCGCTGTGCTGCAACAAGATAACAAGGGAATTCTACAGACGGTTGCCTTTGCCTCCCGTACCTTGAGCCCACAAGAGAGGAAGTACTCTGCAGGTGAACGTGAAGCCTTAGCATGTGTTTGGGCCTGTGAACATTGGCACGTGTACCTTTGGGGTCGCCCCTTTGTCTTGCGAACCGACCACAGTGCTCTTGTCACCTTGCTGTCAACCAAAGGTGTTGGACATCGGCCATTGCGAATTTCACGTTGGTCAGCGCGACTTCTTTGTTACAACTACACCGTAGAGTACCGTAAGGGAAGCGATAATGTGGTGGCTGATGCGCTCTCTCGACTGCCTTTGCAAGGAGAAACCAATGAGGTTGCCGAAGATGAGTTTGCTTGCCTTCTTTCTCCGATGTTAACCATTGCAGAATTACAAGCGGAGAGTGCATCTGACAGTATAATCGCAAACGTCATGGACTTTGTTTTGTCCTCTTGGCCGGATAAAAAATCTCTGGAAGCGGATCTAATGCCATATTTTCATGTACGTGCAGAACTATACATTGTACACGACTTGCTTTACCGTGGTGACAGGATCGTAGTTCCAGGTACCCTTACTCGTCGTTTGATGGAAGTCGCACACGAATCACACCCGGGAATCAGTCGTACGAAAAGCCGTTTGCGAGAGTTGTACTGGTGGCCTCGAATGGATAACCACGTGGAACAACTGGTTAAAACATGTGTTGTTTGCCAGTCATGTGACAAATCAGCACGGCCAACCGTAGCACCTATGCAACCAGTAGCTTTCCCTGACAACCCTTGGGAGAAGATTGCCATTGATATTATTGGCCCATGAGAAGCTCCATCAAATGCCGTTATGCAGTGACGCTTATTGATTATCACAGCAAATGGCCAGAAGTTTTCTCTTCAAGACAAGTTCCTACGGCGACAGTCAAGAACTTTCTGCTACAAGTGTTTTCTCGTGAAGGCTACCCGAGTGAAATAGTTTCCGACCACGGACCGCAGTTCAGCTCGGCTGAATTTGAAGAATTCCTTCAGGAACGTCGCATACGCCATTACTTTTCTTCTGTTTACCACCCGCAAGCAAACGGGCTTGTAGAAAGGTTCAACAGAGTCCTCAAATCTGTTGTACAGATGGCAGTATACGAGCGGCGTAATATCCGTGTCGCCGTGACAGACTATTTGGGGGTCTACCGCTGCACACCTCACGCCACAACGGGAGTTGCACCCACCGTTTTGCTGCACGGACGACTGCCACGAACACGCTTAAGCATTGTTGGATTACCGGATTCTTCATTTCACGAAAATACAGCACAGGCGATGAAATGGCTGCGCCAACGTGTCAGACAAAACCAAGCATCTTCCAAACTTTACACAGACTGCCGTCGCGGAGCCCGGACAAGACACTTTGCCGTCGGCGACTACGTCCGCGTGAGAAAGTCGTCAGTTCACGGGAAAATATCTTCGCGCTTTTCGAAACCGAAGCAGATTATTGAGCAACGAGGGCCAGCTTCATTTCTTTTGGATGACGGTCGAGTGTGGAACGCCTCCAAATTTCAAGCGATGCACCCTGAAGCTGCGGAGAAGTTCACAGGCAATCGACCTGGTATTCTAGAATGGACTCTACCACTACCTGACGAGTCTCTTCCAGATAGTGCATTTCCTGGAAGTACACTTTTTTGCAGCCTAGACATGCAAACCGAAATCAAGTGACTCAGCCCAAGTGCGCCTATTCGAAGAATGTATGCATTGCCACAATTGCAGGTTACACGGCTGTGCTAGAAGAAGTTTAAATTTTTCGCCGAGGCTGTGGTTTCTAGACTTTTGTTTGTGACTGGACGTATATACACATATGCATTGTTTGTAGTATGAACAGACCAAAGGGGTTGTAAGAAGTAAGTTTCACGTTCGCTTAAGCAGCAGCAGCAACAACAACAGAAGAAGAAGCAGAGGAGGAGGAGGAGGAGGAGTAGGAGGAGGAGGAAGAGTAATTTTGTTTGAAGGCTGATCCCCCGCAGTGGGTATGCGCCATCGTTAGAAAAAACCAAACCAAGCCAAATTTTTTGAACAACGTAGGTGGACCCTTGATATTTCTTTCCTTTTTAAGTGTTCCTCCTCGAGCATTGCACAGTTTTACTTAGAACTAATGGATGCGTTCAGGTTTTGTCTGACTATTTCTTCGGTGATACGCGCTGCGCTGATGTTTGTATTCGAATGTGACGTGATCTATGCAAAGCTGGCATCACAACTGAAAAAGGCACGCGGAAAAATTGCGATTCTTATATATGGAAATGCGCCACTCAGGAAAAGGAGACAACGCAAACACCAGGAACGAAAGAGGCCCACAGAACAAGAACACTACGTGAAGAAGGCGATGAATACCGTTTACCCAAGGAAGCACGGTGAGGCTTTTCTTTTTTTTTTCTTTTTCTTATTAGGTGGCCTTTGATTTTATTGGCGCTTCCCAGGCATGGCGTTCCCGGTCTCTCACTAAGTTCGAAATGCTGCTGAATGCATAAGTAATAAACCTTTCGTCCTTCGTGCTTAGCACGTGACAGCTACAATAGTTGGTTCTGAGAGGATGTCGAAATGAACAAGACAGGGAGGCAAGTAAGGAAGAAAAATGTGCACTGCGTAGCATGAGTACCAACTCGCGCATACGCAATAAGGAAAGAAAACAAAATGGACAAGAGGAGTGCAGTCTAAACAAAACGCTGTGCATGGTTTCCACCATTCACTGGAGAAGTTTTACGCGCCATGAAAACATACGCTTACCAGAACCCAACAACGCAAAAAAAATAATCAGATAATAATTGTCAAGTGATAGCTTCCCGGTAGGCTCTCTTAAGTATGGTGCCGAGTACACTTATAGGTCAGCTGCATTGGTTAATGCGATGAAGCGTGCACCGGCCCGAGGTCCAAGGAGGAGGAGGAGGAGGAGGAGGAAAGAGGGAAAGAAAGACAAGAAGGTTAACCAGTGCAAATATTGGCTGGTTACCTTGGCTAAGAGATATCGTGCGATGGTATCAAAAGTGGCCCACAAGGTCACCACCTTCGAGAACACCGTCTTCATGATCGACTCCAGCTTTGAACACACTGTCCCCGAGGTCGGCCCACTTTACCGGGTCAGAAAGCCGTCCTCACGAAGTAAGGGCATAGCCAAAGAACGCTCCGCTTTCAAAAGTCAATTTCGTCTTAAGCATTTCCCAGATCAACTAAGGTGAAATTGATGGTGCGACGGAATCCTTTGGGGTTGGATGGAACATGGTTGCATGGGACCTACCCCCAGACATTGTGTGAGGTTAAAGTTCTTTTTTTCGCTCCCACACGGGAATCTCGTTCACAAAATGAGACTACAAGCGATAAAACAGTTGCTTAAGTATGCCGTATGACGTTTCCGAGACGCCTGGCGTGCACAAGTAGAAAATTCCATCGTTTCGATTAAGAGTTTCCGCCATGGTTTGAACTATAAAGCGACTCTACATGAAGATGCATGTGTCGGTTCTTTTCTTTGGCAATCGCACGTGCCTAATCCCAGTTAATAGTATGCACTTGACGAAACACAACGTTCAGAAACTGCGCTCGAAGACACGTGTTACTTCTTGACGTCCCCCGCCGTGGTTGCTGCTTTGGTGCTTTGATGCTGCGCTGCTAACCACGAGGTTGCGGAATCAAATCCTGGCCGCAATGGTTGGTGCTTTGTTTTATTACACCATCAAATAAAGTGAGCCTAAAGCGACATTACGAGCATAGACGTACCTCATCACCTTATTTGCAGATTGTAATGCCAATGTGCAAAAACTTTGTTGATTTGCCAGTCTTCGGTGAATACTTTTGTGGTTGGCACCACACAGTTACGACAAGCGTTCTTTCAACTACGGAAAACACGCGGAGGGAGCCCAAGCTTCTGTACTCATCATGCTCGCCAGCACGCATTCGTAACAGTGCTGCATTGGCTACGCCGACGAGAAGAGAGCTGTTCCGGAAAAGAGAACCAACTCTATTTTGTTCTGCCAGCGGTTTCATATTGCGAGAAGGAAATATAGTCGGAAATCTCTCTCGTTTAAGTGGAAGTAAGTTTTTTTTTATTCATACCTCCGTTCATTCAGCGTAGACAGCGTCAGTCACGCTAGAAAACCAGTTCTGTTCTGTTTTCCGAAGACTATGACAATGATATAGTCTTGCACAGGCTGTTCGCTCTGAGGCTATGCTCCGCATAATGAACCTGCACATCGACTTTCGTTTACCTATTATAAGAAGCATTATTGTCACCATCGAAAGGTAGCTTTGCTAAAGGTAAATTTGTTCTCATTCTTTTTGCTTTACATTTTCTCTTTCTTTCTACAGTCAAATCAATGTTCCCGGTTCTACCTGTGGATAGCTTTCTTTGTAGTTTTTTTTGTAACGTTGTTGGGAGTTGAAAGGGCTTGTTTAAGTATTATCAAGAAAAGTTATATGACTGAATGAATGACGCAACCAATCAATCAATAAATCGATCAAGCTTTTTGCTTGTATCATGTCAGAACGGAAGCAGGGAGCTACACTTCCTTCTTAAGAGCAAAGAAGCAATACTTGCATAAGTGCGTGAAGAATAAGCTGCCGGCATGCTGCTGAGCTATATTGCACAAGCAGTTGCCTCGCAACGCATTTGATGCATTCAAGATAGTTCTTTGAATTTAAATTCATGGAGCAACGCCCACCATGCCATGCATTTTACTAAGCGACACACTTCCAATCAATCAGTGCATAGCGTTTCAACGTTCCATGGCGTTGCGCGAGGCGCAACGTCTGACCCAAGTGAAAAAAAGAAATGCAATAATTTATTCTGTCAGAGAAGCATTATGCTTGATCAGGCCCCATTGATGTCTATCATGCCCTTCAGTATATAAAATCGGCGGACGAAAAGAACTACGCGTTCGTGAAGCTTGTAGTAAGTACTTGATACCAAACTGCGCTGGATACAACTTTCACGGTGCATACTTGCCCTCGAAATTTTCGTTTCGCTCAACAATGGAGTTGCGAACGTGTTACTTGGCCGTAATGATACTACTAAATTGTATAACGCGCGCGCCCTCACTTTTCTTTTAGTTAAGAAATTTCACACATGGCGATATCATTACACCACTACACAGGAATATATTAGAGAGCTCCAGCTGCGTCGCGCCTCAACAAAGCTCCTCGTTTGCTTTAGTTTGCACAGTTGCACAGGTGTTTATTAAATTGTGCCGGAAAGGCTCGCCATTAAGCAGGAAAAGGTAAATTTAAACTGAAAAATATTGTTTAATTTTTTTTCTTGTTTTTTTCCTTGCGCCAGGAAGGCGTATTTGCTGTGAGGAACGCCACCCTTTTGGAGGTCTCGCAATGCGTTTCGGCCACTTTAGCTTTTTCGACATTCTCCGAAATCTCCAGACACGAACGTCCTTGCATTCCTCTCCTTCGGAATGCCGACCACCTTCGTCGAAAAAACTCGTCAAAAAATGCACTTTCGGGCACCTTGCACTGCGAAGGCATTTAACAGAAAGCGGAAAAGAAAGACAACAGTGTCATTTCCTACGGGAACGGAGCATCAAATTGCGTCTATTCATTAGGACATTCATTACCACGTTCATTAAGACCACTTAGTGCCATCTCCGCAAGCTGCCGGAGCACAGTCTTTCTAATTAAGCCGCCTATAATGTACGGCTTTGTGGACAATCTGCCAAGAATAAGGCATACATAAAAGTGCTCTTTGGGTACTGCGCAATCGCGCTAAATTAGTGCCACCGAAAGCAAGCAAGAAATAAAAACAAAACAAAACAAAACATACTTTCAGTACCAAAAACATTTGCGAACGTGAGACTCAAAAAAAAATAATAAAAAACTAAACATCATCGCTTGTTAGAACTTGTTGCCGAGAACCCAGAGCTTCACTATAGCACTCAGTTTAACGAACTGCTAAGTCTACGCGTATACATTCTCTATGCAAAAAAGCGCTTTGTAGGTTAAACTTCAAAGAAAGTACAACAAATATGACTGATTACGAGCAATGAAACACCGCTATAGTTTATCCTTGCTTGATAGTATATATTTACAAGGCGCACACATGAGAATGAGTAATGACATTTGTGCGCAAGTATGTAGCCCATGTATAAATATAATTTGGTGCACATGCTCGCTGTCGAGATGCTCCAATAGCCTCGCTTTTGAATGTTTGTTTCGACAGTGATACACGCAAGGTGTTGCGTACGTGTGTATATCCTAATACGTGTTAAAGTTAATGGCTGCATACTTGTGTATTTTGTAGTCGTGTATGCGCCGATTTTGTTCCTTATAGTTGTTCTCTTTTCGTTTCCACCCTCTTTTCTTTTATAAGCTTCTCAAAGTGTTTCTTTTTTTTTGGGGGGGGGGGGGGGGGGGGGGAGAGGGGGGGGGAGGGACACAAAACTATGCCTCTATTTTTTACCAGCAAGTAATCTTGTATTTTTGCGCGTCACTATCTACCTGTTGAGTTTGTCGGCTGTTATTACATAACACGTCGTATATTCTAGCACACTCACTGCTTCTTGTGTACATTGGCACTTTTTACTTTAAATGCCGTAAACGTGACCCAATTTCAAGAAATTCTAGGCAATATTCCTCGGCAATGGTACACGGAGCTTTCTGTCTCTCTCTTATCCCTTTCTTGTTTGTTTGTTTTTCTTTTGTTGTTTTTTTTTGGAAGGGACGTGCTAAGTACGTAAAAGAAGGGATGTGACATAAGTAATTAATGTGCTTTTGCGCATTTTGCTTGCTGAAGAATTCCATCTTTTTAAAATAAGTAAGCTGCTTCATGACGTAGAGAGTGCACAGAATAGCATTTTCATGTCTCGCTGAGCTGAGCTACGTGGTGATAATGAACAAAATGCAGGCTTCTCTCAAATTCAAGCTATCAGTAAGATTAATAAAAATTATACGCAAGCACTGTTCGCTCAGATGGTCTATGCGCTTCGGCGGACACAACTTTCATGAATAAGTAAGCAAATGCATCATTAACAAACGTTTGTAAATTACCTTTTAAATTTTGCGATTATGATATTTGTTTATTTCAGAAACTTGAAGTCATGCGTATTCGAAGACACTTCATTTTGTTTGATACTGCTAGAATAGTGAATGATCGCGGGACTAGAGACGAAAAAAAATAAATAAAAAGAAGGCCTCCAGTAAGGAAATGTTACATAAACAATGCCCCAAAAATTTATCAGCCTATAATTTCTTTGTAGGTGCATTTGGGTGTACTGCGTCGAAATTGAACTATGAGTATGACATAAAGCATTTTCATTTTATTTTAGAAACCCAAACACGGCGCTGACTGCCGTGTCGGTCGATGCCCTCGAGAGATTATTGATCTCTTGGAGAGCAGTACACTTAAAGAGTTCAATTTAAGGAGTAGTTCAACCATCTTAGTCAGCATCTGTTCCGAATAGGTTGGCTGTGTGATGCCGTTCGATAGGCTTGCCGTTAAAACGAAGGTCAGCACAGACCTCTTGGTCCAGCTTGTTTCGTATCGATGGTCATTATAATCAGTTCCAGCTGTCATTAAATCATGCACCTATTTGGCGCAACATAGGCCAGGAATCCTATCTGAGCAGCGTGATAGGTCAGCCATGTCCAGGACAAGCAAGAAAGCACCAAATACAGCTCCTTGTGGCACACGAAGCCTTTGAAGATCGGGCGAGTCTGTTTCGAATGCGCTGGGATCTTGCGCAGTTTCCTCACATTATCCACGGCTCTCACTTCATTTCCGCATCTGGTAACTTACTATTGCTTTTGTTTTTTTCAAGCTTGTACCTCCAGCTCACTCACGTTCTTGTAAAGTACGCCTTAGTATTGAAAACGCCGTTTCCCCTTTCCTCTCCCGCAATACAAGTTGGGCTTCTCCCCTAGAAGCTTATTAGGCAGGTGGTGCACGCTTTACAGAAGAAGCAAAATAGCGCTTTGCGGATGGTGCGGTGGATAGCACAAGACGCGTATATATATATAATATATATATATATATCTATATATATATATATATATATATATATACTATATATATATATATATATGCAGGAAACTGTCCATGGTCACAACCGCGAGATCGAGCGGCCGCGTTTGGACCATAACTGCACACAAACAACTTTTTCCTTGCAGGAACATACTACGCAAGGTACACAAAGCGCCCGCATCAAAAATGAAGTAATTCGCCGTCTTTTCGAGATAGTCAACTTTTCTTTCCTGTGTGTTCGCTTTCCCATTCCAGCATATAAATTGTACTTTCCGTCAGTTCACTGACCGCACAACTGCTAGCATGCACAGTCATCGGCACGCGGCATATTACACCGCCGCAGCATGTTCAGCGCTCCGTTTATTCATCCGAGGATGAATGGTCAACTAGAGATGGGTAGGAGGCACGCACACCCAAAAAAAAGAGAAGAAAAATACGAACAAAAGTTTTCTGAATGGAACGCAGAGCGCAATTGGCTCCATTCCTGGACCGGCCGCGACCAGAGCTTTATGAGACTTTATAGCCGCCCGCCGAGCGAGTAGGAAGCGAAGCGCGGCTCCCCTTTCGACTTGAACGCCGCGGAACGCCGGTGACAAAAGGCAGCCACGCGGACAACAAAGCCCCACCAACTCCTCGCGATGCAGCCTGACTGCCCGTCTGGGCGAGCATTCATGGTGTCCGAGGCCGACCGGCGAAAATGTTTGCCCCCTTGCGCCACCAGCAACCCGGTATGCAAATCCGCGGCCCCAAACGCACGAGCTTACTCCGCGTTTCGCAGAGTCCAACGCCGCGCAATGGTTTCCATGGGAACAGACTCGAGCGGCGTACGCCTACAAGCAAGGCAAAGCAATGAACTGAGTTCGGCGAGAAAAAAAAAAAACTATATATAAATGAAGAAGGAGGTCGACGTACGACGTGGCGTATGCATGTGTCGACTAGAGTGAGCAAGGCCGACGGACGCTTAGAGCGTCGCGTCGTTGCTCGCTGAACCGCGCGGTGGTAAGCTGGCTGGGGGAACGTGCGTAATTCACCGGCCGAGATCATAACGAAGTTCCGCTGTCGTCCTACGGTGGTCTGACGCTGTGCCCGAGTGGGGAACGAAACCCCCCAGCACTATGCATCTCCTGGCCCTCCTCTCAGGCTTTGCACGTAAACCTTCCCGCTCATTGCCACAGTAAAGCGTCGCCTCGTCGCTTACAGCGACGCCATGAAGAAACTTCGCTCACAGTCGGTTGAACCGGTGGAAAGGCGGAGGCTGTGGCGAAATGATCAAGCGAGGAAGGAGAATGGGGAAAAAATGAAACTTTGCACTTTTCGCTCTCATTAGCGTTCTTTCACTATAGCTCGCTTTGCCGCTGCAGTATTCTGAGGCGGGAGAAGGGACAAGTTATCACGGCTCGCCAGAAAAGAGAAGGCAGAGCGCAGAGTGGCGGGAAAAAAATTGCGTTTTTCGCCCGAGGCTCTAGCAGTTATTTACGGTTGGCCGTTCAGGAGTGACAGGGAGGAAAATGGCAAAACGATTAAAACTTGTCAGACAGGCGGCAGACTACCAGCTTCGCTAACTTACTTGCTTGCTGGGCCCTGATGAAATAAAACGAGGCACCGTCCACAAAAGATTTAATAAGGTTAACGTTTCAGTTCCTTGTTCACAAATGAGACTAAATATGATAAAACAGCTGCCTAAGTTTACCGTATGACGTGTCCGAGACACCAAGCGTATGCAGGTGGCAAATTTACATTGTTTCAATTAAGAGTGTCCACCATCGTTTGAATATGAAGCGACTCAAAAAAAAAAAAAAAACACGCAAGTTTTGATTCTTTCCTTTCGCAATCATACGTGTCTCATCCCAGTTCAGAGCATGAACCGACGAAACACAAAGTTTAGAAAGCACCCTGTTTTCTCCAAACGCGGGGCTTAGGGTCGGCACCGCTGAAAGAATTCAAGGTCAAGGTTCCTATCAGGCGCTTAAAAGTTGCTGGCACAAAAAAATGTGTGTCTTGCCTCTTTCGGGATTGTTAGAAGGTTACCGACTTCGTATTCACAGTACGATGCCCCATAGTCTTGAATGCTCAACGAATCATTATTTGTGCTATCTTTTCACACAGCCGCTTCAAAATGTGCGTTAAGTGAATCACGCTAGGTGTTTTGGCACGTCACATTCGTGAGACACTTTACTAGAAGTGGCCAACTTATTTTTCCGAGCGCTGCTGGTGAAGTGAACCGCTATACTCCCAGATGTCGGGGTGCCTGTCGGATGGTAACTTTGACAGTACATTATTTTTATAAGTGGGGAAGATGTGCACTGCAAAAAAAAAAGAAAAAAAAAAGAAAAAAATGTGTGCGTGTATTCAAGGGGTACACTCCGCAATGCGCATATGTTTGGTTTGCTGCGTCTCGGATAAGTGATATGCGCATAGTACGGTTTGAGTAAGGTGCGCGTGTGAGTGAGGCTTCCCTTCTTGAATGCCTAGAGGGTGGTTTGTGGTGGAGAGTGGAAGCTTTCCTGCAAGACTTTAAAGTTCACAGCTTTGCTTTGCATTGCATGTTTTTTGGGGTTGTAACTGTTTTTAAAAGGGAAAAGATTGGCGTTCGCGATATTAATATATTACGGCGCATCATTATTTCTAACTACTCTACAAGGACAATGCGGATTGCTCTGTGGATTCGCGCCACCCTCCTTGCGTTCGCAACCAGAAATCCAGCAGACCTGCTTATCTAGATCCGTGACTGTCCAGTCAAGGCCTTATTTAGATAATAAAGTACAGCAAATCTCTGACGAGCCGATAGACGCATTGGTTTAGAAACAATCTTTACAACAAGCATGATTTGGTTTTAAACGCCAGTCATGGTGGGCGTTCGATATTGCGTTATAGTAAGCTGTGTTTTCTTCAGAGATGCTCTCCACTTGGGTTCGCATAAAACTGAACGAAGGTGGGTAAATGAAGAATGTGAACAATAATAGAAGTTTGAAGAAGCAAGGCCGACGCACACATATCAATCAAGGAAAATTTGACTGACCGCAAGTGCATACGTAACATGAATAGTGACATTGTGGCCCCAACAGGCGTATCAGCTGAAGCATCAGCTCTTCACTTATGCTTCGAATATTCGAAAGTTCGAATATTCCGGAACGTATACTTCGATGTCTTCCATGGATGTCATGTCAAGTCAAGAAGAAAGAATAAAAAAAATTCCGTCTTCCTTCACTTCGCTCAAAATGTTTTCCCCCACTTTCCAGTGATTCCGCTCCACCGCGAGAAACGCTAAGGAGACGGGACAAAAGACTTCCTAAGCTTTCATTACGCAATGGACCTTTCATGGCGGCTTTCATTGCGACCATAATTGAAGAATTCACTGCGAACGTCGCCGGCCATTGTGTGTCGCGATTTCCTTTCTGGAGACATTGAAGCTTTCCACCAAATAGCATCGCCTGTCGGCAGTAATAGAAATAGCAGCGAGAAATTTAAAAACAGCTTCTGTGATCTTTGAAATCTAGGTCACGAATTTTAAATTGGGAAATCTTTATTGCCTTATTTTTTCGTTTATAAGCGCTGTCTCGAAAATGAGGTTTTATGCGCAGCTGTGGTCGTGCCGGGCATTCGTGTTTTAGGCAATTTCTTTTCCTTCTTTGTCTCCTTTTTTTTTGCCTGTGTTCAGGAACGAAGCACGACCCAAATTTTCAACAGACTCGTTATGCTTGTGTTGTAGTGCTCAACATGGCCGAAGTCTATTTCCTAATGACACAATGGTTGTTTTCTTTCTTCTCTTGCCTTTTTTTTTTCTTTGACGGCAGCGATACTCTACATTATCCTTTTTCGGCCTCTTTTTACATTACATAAAGCTTTTAGCCATGATAACATTTGCTCGTTTAATGACTGCTGGGCGTTTGTTTAGTTTTTAAACTCCAACCGTTTCACAAAGGCCAATGTAGCAAACTACATTTTTTTTTGTAGCTGTGCCTCTCATATCGTTGGTGGATGGCTGCATCCTGAAGAATGATCACACAAATTGCACGCCTGATTGGAAATGCACCTACTGCTAGCATAAATTAAGTTCTAGGGATTTACGACCCAAAACCGCAATATGATCATCAGGTACGCCGTAGGGGGGGATTCCGGATTAATTTTGACCCCTTGGTTCTTTAAGTGCACCGAAATTTAAGTACAAGGGCGTTTTTGCAATGCGGCCGTCATCGAAATGCGCATTTGATCCCGCGCCATCGGGCTTAACAGAGAAACGCTAAAGTTGACTACGCAACCACGGCGGGTGACTGCTGGCATATGTGAACCAGCGTATAGACATTGAAATAAAGACTGAGAAAACTCCAACCGAAATTTTAACGCGATAGGGTTAAGGGCCTCGTGTCGCAGAAAATCCGGCGTCGGCAACCGGTGTCGGCGTGCGATGTGGGTGGCGGAGAAAATCATTCCCAACCACCCGGACCGCGCAGGCTCTCCACGTGGTGCAATGCATATGTCACGCCTTCATATATGACGTGCGGTATATGCGGGTTATATTGCCACACCATTCTATCACTAATGTTGCTCATACCTTGTCTCACATTCTTGATAAAGCTATTCCTCGGAATCTTGAGAATGACAATCCACAAGCAAATGTCATGAAACAGAACACCCGCAGCGCATGCCTTTTATGTTAAATCTTCTCAGACTGAAATATTAAAAGTGCGAAACAAACACGTGAACCTGAAAAAAAAATGATGTGATTTCTTTGGCGCGGTTGTGCACTATCTCCGGGATCCGCCCATGCAAGAGGCTGCGTTTCTACCAGAAAGCTCGCCTATGTGCATAGCGTTCGCCGCCAGTACTTGCCAGTAACCATTATGGTTGCATAAGCTGCAGTCGTCAGGAACCGTGAGAAGCAGTCAGTGATCTTTGAATGCTATCGCGTTCCACTCTTAAAAGCGAAGCTTAAGCGTCCTCACAATTTTTTTAGACAATCTTCGTTTCGAAGCCAGGCTGGCTCGTTTTTCAGGGGTGAGATGGCGGATGGCGGAGCCGTGCTTATATGTGTTTCTGGTGGTTAGACATGTGTGCGGAGACATTGCGCAATCCTTAGAAACAGACGGTGGCACGAGTTCTCAACGAGTGGTTGATGTATCCCTGCGTTTTTTTTTATGCACCACCACTGCAACAGAAGCCGCCTCCGGTAGTTGCTTTCTTCCTTCAAGAAAAATTATCTCGCCCATGTAAAATGAGCCGCTCTGGTTCCAAAATGTCGGGTTTTTTAAAATGCATTTTGGTTGAAGTTTTCTCATTCTTTAATTCAGTCATTGTTTCCAGCCTGGCAGATCTCTGCTGAATGTTTATCTTTGAGCGTCTATGTTTTACAGGTTCGTACAACTTCGATAAATGTTAAATGCGCGCAACGCAACAAAACGCAGTGTGAGCGTGGTTCCCAGTAAGTGTCACACATGTAACTGCGAACATGTGTACAGGAGGACGCAGTTATCTAATTTTGTGCACATTCCAGTTTGAAGATAAGATATATACGTAATCGATGAAATCTCTCATTTCTACACATATCAACACAGTACTCAGGTGGTATCAGCAGCCGCGTTGCAAGCGGTACATCTATACTTGATAAGCATGCCTACGGATCAGTAAGCTGTCAGTTAGTAGCTCAGTACGAGAAGTTGATGGCACGAGAAAAAATTCGTAAGGCAGCCAGATTCGCCAGACAAATACCATGAGAAAGTCACTTGCACTGGTTGCAAACAGATATTTGTTTATGCGGCGCAGCGACACACCTATAGCGACCGACCAACAGCCATCGGTACCGTACGACACGTGACACTTACAATAGCGGCACGGACGGCTGAACACTGCAAGCATAATTGCAGCAAGGTGTCACCGCGTTACACTGTAATATTATTCGCCGCGGTAAGGAGCGTATTAAAGTTACTCAAATCACGAGGAGAGCATGTGTTTACTGTTGTTTACTACGTAATGCTGCTGTCTGTGTTTAGGGCTATTTTGCCTGTTTTACCGCAACGTTCTCTAAGTTCCCCAACACGCCATTCTAGAGAAACGGAGGAATCGAAAGTAATCAGCGAATCAACACGCACAAAGGCGGCGAAAAAAAAAGAAAAAAGAAAACGTAAAAACAAGTTGACATGCGCTTACTGCGCGCATCGAATTATTCTCCTCCTCCTCCTTCAGTGAGGGTGGGGGAGAGTGAGCTATGCGTACACAGAAACGCTGCTAAGGAAATCAGTTGCGGCCCTGAGGATTACAAGCTCCCATGTCGAAACGTTAGGTTCGCCACATTCCTTGCTCTATACCACTGCAAGCCTAATCACTTCAAGCCTACATCTTCCTGTAAACCGCTCTCTTGTTTTGGAACAACCCCATAGTTGCCACTCGGTGCAGCACTGCCCTTCCAGCTCGGGGCACTGCGAATCTCAATGCACACACCCCTTCAATAGCCATCACTTTCACTTCTCCCTTCTGGGTAAAGCTGCGACAGTCACTCAAAAGAGAACCGCCGGGACCCTGTACGACAAAGCACGCTCTAAGGTTTTCAATCAACGGTGATCGTACGGTGATCAGGTGGCGATAACACAATACACGAATGGTCTTGTTTACGTTTGCAAGCTTTACAATTTAATGCGATGGCGCGTTTCTGTCTGATGGCCTCGACAAGCACTTGGCACCGAAATCGATTTTATTTCGTTTGCTTCGGCGCGGCGGGTGTCTGTGATGACGGGCTGAGCAATTTCTTAGTACGTAGACTACGGCGAACCGGTCTCTCCGGGCACTCAACTCGGAGATAAACACAACTTCGCTGACTGTCTCTCCGGGGAAATCAAGTTGATCCTTCTTTGATGTACGACTTTTCGAACGCGCGTAGAAAAAAATTTATAAACGAAACAATACAAGAAATTGGAACTACAGATGGCGAAATATAAACGATGATAAAGTCGAAAGGTATATTTAAAAAAACACGAAGAAATGTGGTAAGGGAACAATGACAAAAAAAAAATAGTATGAACCGAGGGTTGAAAAAAGGCACTATAAGGTGAAAAAAAGTAAGCTAGACAGATAACCGAAAAATTGTACTTTTAATATTTGTCGAAGTCAGAAAAGCTTCATTGCCAAATTGAGAAAATCTTCAGTAAGAAAAACTTAAAGCCAGAAGTGGACAAACGTGAGAGAAAGGAATTGTTAGAATGAGAAAAGATGGAGGAACAAAGCGGATATCAAGGAAATAAAAGAAACAAAAGTTCAGAGGTCACAGAGACCACACGAAAGCAGTGATGCTGCCACACTCTAATATTCACCTCGTGAAAGCGTGCCGCCTGTCTTTGGACACTGCGCTGAGCCAACGAAGAAATTATTGTTCGATAGTATCGCTGTATCAAACTGGTTCAAGACAAAAGGTGAAAACAAGCAGATTCATTCTTTTTTGCCGCTGTGTTCGCTCCATTGGCAGAGACGTATACGCTTTTGTTGTAGTGCCGTGATCACTTCACCTGTACCTAAGGCGAGGACAAACACCCTCTCAGACACACATACGCATGCGCACACATACACAAACACTCACATTGGCACAACATGAGGGAAAACGAACGGGCCCGCAGCTCTTGATAAGTGACCTCGTTAAGAACGGACGGCAGGACGTAAGAACACGCGGTAGATTGCAAATGGAAGAAAGCGTGGTTATACCGGTAGCCTTCGGAGGGCAGTGCACAGTCTGAAAACCGAGACCGCGTCTTTCGGGCTATTCGGAGCAATGCTTAGTAATAAAGAATAAAATGCCCCGATGAAGAAAAAAAAACGTGGAATCTCCTCAGTGTGTATGCTTAAAAAGACGTTCGGGAAATTCAATTGCCTGCTCTGGCATACAAGAATGAGGAGGCCCTGCGGCTGATTGAGTGTGTGATTATAAAAGGAACTCTCAGGAATGTCCTTGGGCTTTGTCTGTTTCTTGTGCTGAAAACTTCAGACGGGAGGAGCTCGTTGGGAAGAGCGCGAAGCAGCCCAGAAATTCTGGGACGAAGACGCCCCGTCAACGCTATAGCTTACAACGGAGAGGTGATACGTCTGCCTCGTTGTTCACGCTGCGGAATATTTTAGTACATGCCTGCCTTTACGAACCTACCACTGCTGTCCGTGTCCCTGCCAAGTTTCAAACGCACACATGCGGCTCTGTTTAGCCAGCACAGGCGCGTGAGGCACTTTGCAGGAAATGTAATGTTGGTGACATTGCGGCAACCTTATGCTAATTATTTTAAAGCGAAGCTTTATATGTCTAGGCTAAATCGCGTGTGCACAGATAACTATAATAATCAGCATTGGCTCGAGCGTCGTCGTCTTCTTCCGCAGCTGGCTCGTTGGCTCGTGCCTGTGCTCGGCACGCGCTCGTGCCACTGCTCCCGCATTCGTCGTCTTCTTGCACAGCTGGCTCCATTGCCGGTAATCATTCCAGCTTAGTATTTCAATTCTCTTCTGTCGTCGTAATGGGGAGGCCGCGTTTACGGAGGATATGAGCCATTGTTTTTTTATATGTAGTGATATTTCTAGCAGTGATATAAAACCTTAATCGTATTCAATATTCCTGCACACATCTCGCAACTTTGGCAACGCTTTCAACAAAATGCTCATAAGCAGACCGCGAATTGGTATCACAATGTCTACATGCCACCAGGCTGCGACGTACTGCGTGCAGCACAAAGAGGAATATGAAAAGAAGGCTTCATATATCCTACTCCATCATAAAAACAAACAAACAAACAAACAAACGAAAAGAGGGATTTTATTTATAAGAGGAAAGTCCTTTTTAATTGTCCTTTGCAATATGTCTCGGAGGAAATAGCCTTATAGGTATAACATTTATTGACTGTTACAACGCTATTATCTACAAATTAAGTCACTGCCGAATGCTTAGAAATTTACGGTAGAAACTCCCCACTGTGGGATTCCAGGGAAAACATGGGGAATGCGGGAGATGGAAATTCAAGACGATGAGCAACACGAGAACAAGCTGAGAGCAGGAGCCAACGTTTCGACAAGTGAACTTGTCATATGTCGCCTTGAAGAAGACAAGTCAGCGCGTCGAAACGTTGGCTCCTGCTCTCACCTTGTTCTCGTGTTGCTCACCACCGTAGAATTGTCATACAGCGGGTAGCATTCTTTGTAATCATTGCTTATGAAGCCTATACTCTACCCTTGAAACCTAGACTCGAAAGAGTACCACGCACACTATGACAATCTCTCTAGTAAACTCGTTGTTACCACCAATCTTGTGTTTCGTAAATGAAAGAAATGTTGTTGCAGTGCCTTTTTTTTTCTCGCATAATTTGCCAGCCGACCCGGTCGCCCGCGTTCCAACACATCCTCTTCAGAATCTTCTCGCTGTTGTTGCAGACGCAATTCTCATGTTGCTTGCGTTTTTCGTGCGTCCCCTCCAGAGGCATTTCCGATTAACATCCCTGCTTTCTCTCTTTCTCTCATTCTCCCCTCCTTGCCCATGAAAGCTCTCGCCAGCGTTACAAGTGCGCTTCCATAAGGTCAAATCAAAACGCGCCAAGCGTCTCAGCGTGACGTTATGGCTTCAATATCGGTCTCCTGTACTAGACGCCGTGTGTTCGAATCCTACCGTCGAACAATTTTAACGGGGTTTATTTAATTATTTATAGAACAGTGTTTTGTTTGAAAATTACTAGGGGTCCCTTACGCTACAACTAAGACGACTTGAAGGCGCCGCTAACTCAATGACACGACGACTACTTTTTACGCTTTGTGAAAGTTCTGTTGACACCATATTTATTCACATTTCTTTCGCATTTTACAAAGTCAATTTTGCAAGTCATCCTTTATTCACCAAACTCGGACCGTGAATCACCACTTTTTTTTTGCTGAGTCATCGTCCCTCTGAAACCACAACTTAGTCATTTTTGCAAGTCACCCTTCCTATGATTCACCCAAATCGAACCTTGACTCAGCACATTTTTTGCTGAGTCACTCGCACTTAGACCCTCAAATGTCATATATATTTTTTGTAACTCACTTCCCCACTCCATAACCTCTTCATTCACTCTTAATTCCAGCTTGATTCAATCTTGATTCACCCTGTCACTGCTTGGTTCAGCTTCATTCTCTCTATCCATCTCGGTTTTACTTCCATCATACTTGGTTTGCTCTATTACTCCAAATCTACAATTTTCATCACACTTGATTCCCCCTATCACCACTTTATTCACCTTAATTCACTCGGATTTACCCTTCATTATCTTAGCTCACTCTATCTCATCATTACCTTTCATTTGACTCCTATGACCCAACTAAACTCTTTTTAATTCCCCATCAATTCACTCCTAATTCACCTCATTCATCTCTCTGTATTTCCATTATCACTTCAGTTCCCTTGCTTAATCATATTTCCACCCTTAATCACGGTTTTGTGTGCATTATCGCCTCTTATTTTAAGAAGACCAATTCGTGTCGATGCGGTTTCGAAACGGAGACCTCACGATGAGATATTTTAGACTTTTGCCTTAAAATAATGAGTTTACAAAAGTCACGACGCCATTCGAAGGACGAAGTTCAGGCAAAAAATTGACCAACCCTCTCCCTATACAGAAAAATGGGGGTAAGCGAATCTTGTCCTGGCTGCACCTAAACTAACCATGATGCGACGGCTGCGACGGATATAATGACGTCACTGAGGTATGCCCGCAGTCCGCCGTTGTCGCTTTCGTTCGATGTCTCGAGTTTGCTCGGCGGCGTGGTTAGCAGCATTCGTGCGCCATTGCCGCTTGCGATTCTTCGAAATTAAATTGCGTCAAAATTAAATCCGTCCGTTACGTAAGACAATGAATGGCTGATACCCCCGTGAACGCGGCCTCCCCATTACGACGACAAAAGAGAAGTGAAATTGTACGCTGGAATGATTGCCGGCAACGCTGCCAGCTGTGGAAGAAGTCGACGAAGGTCGAGGCAATGCTGATGGAATATATATATATATATATATATATATATATATATATATATATATATATATATATAGGTGGTGGTTAGCGTAGAGACGTTTGTGTATTCACAGACATTCACTTATCTAGGCCTAGATGGCGGTACGGGTTTTTTTGGGACACTAAATGGAAGGACAAACGGAACGGAGCAGGAAATGACCCCGGGCACATAGCCAAAGCATGCGACGCATTAAAATATAAGCAAAACCACCGCGTAAAGCCAACATGACGCCTTTCCAATACGGCGCCGGTAACCGCAGACTTCCTCACAAAGACTCAATGTACCAGGAGCAGTACTTTTAGTAGATTATTTATGCGATATTATGTGCGACTCAGCAACCGACACGCCGGACGTATATAGGCAACGGCGAACCTCGCACATATAAGCGCAAACGCAGATGCATGTTGACATCGTGTTTGAAACCGAGTCACGCTAAAAATGCAGTGGTAAACTCGGTGGTAATGTTCCACTCAACGTGAAAGCTGAAGAAGTGCGGAGCAGTGATTCGCTGGTGTTTCCTTTGTGTTTTCCTTGTGTTCATCTCGTTTTATCCTGCGTTTATCTTGTGTTTAGCAATCCATCATCCGTTTTGACACCTGTGCTAAAGCACAACTGGTAGGAAACCACCACGCACATGGAGCCCAACCACCACGCACATGGAGCCCAACCACCACGCACATGGAGCCAAAGCCTTTGCTGATGATAGTTACAAACGATTTTAACAAATTTCTGTAAATTAATTCAATGTATTCTTGAGTATTTCTGTATTTTCTATTATTCTGAATCTAGTTAATTCAATTTTACCCGGTTTTGCGCTGGTATTGGCATGTTTTGGCCCTGTCTTGCACTTGTGTTTTCTGAGCGTGACGACATGACACAGGACACAATAGACGCCGACCGCCCGGGCCCCTGAAGTGCTCCGCACTTAAAACGAATGTGCAAGCTAGCGCTTTGAGACGCCTGACACGTGAGTCATATTTCGCTATGCGTGAGTCACAATAGCGCGTGCACTAGAAAGTCTGGAATAGAAATTTTACGCTTGACAAAAAGAAACGGCGAAACGGCACGCTAGTACCGTTAAAAATAAACACATCAGGCGATACTTTGTGTACGTCTTTCAATGTAGCCAAATCCTTCGCGGCAGTGATAATGCAAGTTACACCAGACTATACCAACGGAGAACGTCCGTAAATGACACCAAATGCTTAGATTCAGTATTAATATAAGTTATCTTAAAAAGCCTCCGTGCTTCCTCTGATTAGACTGCCGATTTTGACTGCTTATTTAACTGGCATTCCACTTAACTTTAACAGGAAGCTCTAAAGACAAGTTACTTTAAGCATGCGTCACAACCTTTGCACAAATATATCCGAGCGTACACCTGAAATTGAGCTCTTCAACTGTTTACTTGTAATCGGTCCCCATTAAAAAAAGAAACTTCGAAGATTTATGCCAATGCTATTGCTATAACCGAGCCTTTTCTTATGCTTTCCTATAACCGAGATTTCTAGAGAGACCTGCATTGTTCCTAAAAGAAAATTTAAAAAATTAGGACAGCTTCACACTAGCGGTGCGAAGACTGGGCAAACAGCGAAGCAGCCGACTCCACCTAACTTTATCTCGGTTCGGCCAAGTTTTTGCGAGGTTGTGCTCCAAGACTCGGTCACGTTTTGCGCAAGATCACCCCGGAATTACCGACAGCCGAAGGAGCAACTAACACTCGGTCATTAAGGTATCTGGACGCTTCTGGACGCTCAAACACTTTTGCTCGGTTTCGCGGGCTCGTAACTCCGGATCTTACGCGAATCGCCGACGTTTCACCTCTTTTTCGGCGGCGCGATACTCGGGGTCCGACAGAAGTCGTCCAACACGCTTTCGAGTAGCAGCGCGGCGGCTTTCGCGCCGCGCTTCCTCTTCTTCGAAAATGACGCTCTTCTCCGGCCTCCCCATCCTCGCGGCCATGTGCTCGGCGCGGAGACGGCGGGGCTTTTGTGTCGCCGCGGCGGCGGCGACGCGGAGCTATATATCCCGTGGGTCGGCACACTGATGTCACGGCTTAGCTCCGCCTCTGCGCAGCAGCGGCAACCACTCCGTACGGCGCGGTGACGTCATGGCTCGGCAAAGCTAAGGCGAAGCGATGCGGCGCGCGCGATGATGTCATGGCTGACGCAGCTGTGGCGAGGGTGGGCGCCGTTTGCGCAGCTAGGGCGAAGCGTTGCTAGGCGACGCGTGGTGACTTCATCGCCAGGCGGAGGTTACGCGGCGTGCACGCGACGGACCATCCTCGAGCTTATACAGCTTCGCTAGTTCACAGGGGTATGTGCCATTGCGCTAGGCCCCTTTCTACGCTACTTCTAACATCGGCCCACATTTCGGGCGTACACCACCGGACTACCTACAGATTAAACAGGATCGCTGTTTGAAAAAATTCAGCGCCCTTCCACTCTGTGAAGATGGAAGACCAGCGAAGCTGTTGTTTTTGTCTAATTATATTTTCATTTTTTCTAATTTGGTGGTTTTGTTAAATGGTTGAAAAGACACAACCCACAACTTCGTAGTTCTGTCTTGTTTTTTTATTCAATTCACTTGGTCACCATATTGATCATTGCCATTTGCTCGCTATGGTAAACTGCAATTGGTTGCACATCGATTCTAGACACATTCTTGCTAAATGTGAGCCATTCCACTATCGGCCCATCGGCGGCAGCATGTTGGCCCGCTGAGCTTTCAGTTTCTCGTCACTTTCGCATCCATTCGCGCTGTTGAGCGCGCCGGCGATCCTTGAAGGCGCGCTCTTCCTCTTCGGAGCGAGCGACACGGGTCTTACCATACCGAGTCCAAGGTGCAACTGATGATTTCGCTAGGTAAATGGCTATATCAAGAAAGAATGAGATACAGCTATCGTTTGGTAGGCTATTATATACGTTTTATCACTGACATTTCGACATGCATCGTCATAGACTAGTCTTTTGGGCAATAGCGTTCATCGCTCCGGCGCATTGTTTTTGTCTCATTGGGTCCCACGTGTGACAAGGGTAGTTCAAGGGCGTGTTACAGGTCCTTGAGCCCACAGGGGTCTGAACCATTGAGCTTGGACCCTTTCTGCACTATCATCAGGATCGGTCCACTTGTTTTTAAGTGCGGAGCACTTAAGGGTCCCGGGATGTCGTCCTTCGTCGGTGGATGTCACGCCCAAGGTTTACGTAAGACTTAGAATTCCCATAAAATTCCCCTAAAATGGATAAAATTAAACGAAATAAACACAAAATAATATAAAATAAGGAAAACATCACAAATTAATGCATTCATTGACCCAAATATATGAAATACTCGGTCGAAAACACCAAGCTGATACCGAAACTAGCCAAGAGAGGGCACCCCAGCCTCACAAGTGGAAAGATTCCGCTAGGGCGCGCTGAAAGAGGGCTGTTCCCTAGCCGTTCCCGCACTCCGGGATGCTCTTTCCCGCCATGGACGCCAAGGAGCAAGCACGCTTGGAGCTACAGCGGGCGCTCGCCCGTGAAAGACAGCGCCGACGCACTGCTGATCAAGAAGCGGTGCGCGCCCGAGAAGCTGAATATTACTGCCAGCGCAGGCAAGCTAATGCCAACATCGTGATAAGAATAGCTAAACACAAGATAAACACAGGATAAAACAAGAAATACACAAGGAAAACACCGGCGAATAACTGCTCCGCACTTCCCCAGCTTTCACGTTGAGTGGAACTGCATTACCGCGGAGTTAAGCTTTCTTTCTTTTTTTCGGGCACATTTTTGTCCAGATCCCAGCCATAGACAGCTTCGCTGTAAAAAAAAGAGAAACGGCATAAGCACAAGCATACATACAAAACTCATCTTGAACCCAAAAGCCCACAGGCGATACCCCCGAAATGTTTGTCGATTCGGGCCTCTCCAATCGGAACCCCAACGTGGAGCCAGTAAAACCGTGACGCGAGAAACTAAAATTACGAATTACTGGCTAAGATAAACCACACAAAGAAGTTGTCATATACTCGAATGACGCATCCGCAAGCAAACTGTTATAATCAGTCTATAACTTTTATACATCTTGATAATTAGATTTCAAAGCAAATTAGCGGCTCCGACGCAGGGTGTTGTCGCTTGCTGTTCTTTGACATATACAGAACACGCGGCGGCCGCCCCCGCACGCAAGCCGCTGTGGAACTCCACCTAATTGCTTTGCTGTAAAAGAAGCCCGTGTAGCCGCACCACTATTCATTCACAGCCACGTTTGCTGATTTTACAGTTTCAGTGTGACAAAACTGACTGGGAGGCGCCGTGTTTCTAAAGAACACGTTCTCTGCTTTTACTCCCCTTATGACGTCCAGCGCCCCCCTGCCCGGGCAGCATTAAACCAACTGGGCTCAATGCCGTTTTGAAAAGCGAAGGTACTTGGAACATCGGCGTGCGCGTCGCTACTGCAGAAATGATAGACGGCGTTACTACAACACTTACCTGTATTACAGTATACTATCGCTGGTATAGATGCCTTCTTCGTGCAGTGAACGTAAGATAGGCTGGTGATGATTAACGTGTCCTTAGCATCGCCGCGATATGCGCCACGGGGAGTTCCATTTAAGCGATGTAGATTGTAACAGCTTTCATACGTGGTTACGACGCAGTAATCCTGTATATTGAAAATGGACGCGCTGGCGATGGGAAGCATGTGGCGCAATCGCGCCGGAAATACGCACCATGTAGATCCCGGTTTAGTCACCAGAAACACACTTTCAAGGAGTGATAAAGGTGATGGTATGCTGACACTTGTCATTATCTAGAAACGTGAGACGATTACTTACTGCGATAGTCTATAAAAAGTTTCACTGTATAGTACCACCACTAGTTTGTGCTAATGCTTTGCCTCCTATCTTTACCGTTTAAGGCGCCAAGGTTTATTAATGAGTTTATTTAGTTTACACGGCGGTTAATTTGCTCATTCTTGTACTCTGCTGTTGAGTGCTTATGGGATGCAAACAAGAAAAATCGTTGAGAAATGAAGCAACCGTTTTCTTTACAAATGCGAAAAAAATTTCCATAAGCTTTTGGAATGACTTCGCTCATATATAGTAACCCCGAAATGGGACGTATTCAGCTCGAATGCGTCGCTATGTAACAAGATTCTACCGAATTAAGCTCGACTACAGTGAAACCACTTCAAAACTTCGTTTACCTTTGCTGCGATGGCTGTTATATTCTTCCTAGGTCGTATTTCTGTAGAGTCACAATCTTGCGGTAAAAAAGCTGAAGCATGATCATGACGATGGTACTGATTTATTGGCATCCCCTTCTAAACGGGCGGTGACAAATTGTCACCTAGCCTGCTTGAGCTAATCAGGTAATCTACACATTCTTGTCAGTCTACAATTGTGCCGATGTCTCTGATATTTTCTCTCTTCCTAAAAACCTCTATATCAACCTCATGTACCGCTACGTGTACCTGTAACGCATCCGGTCCTATCAATCAATTTCCTGCTTTTTCCCACCATTACTCAAAGCATCATGTGAGGCGAAAAAAGCTCCCCCTGGTGCCCTTTGCATGCGTTAGGAAAGTATTGATCGAATTTCGCTGGGCCTACAGCTGCACTTTTTGCCGACAGATGGCGGAGCGTGAACAGAAACCCGCGGAAATATAGGCCAGCCGGCGTCGAACCGCAATGTTTGGGCAAGCACCCGCTGGTGATTAGAACGTCAGAAGAACGCCAAAACACGGACACAGATTAACATAAGAGACTATAGAGATGCTGCATAATTCCTTCGCACTGTTATAACGTATGAATCACCCCGTTCGAGCTGCTTCAGCTAGTCCGCAAACAATGGTGAACGTGCAGCAGTGCTTGGTTGGTTCGAATCATTGAAAGGGATAAATGCGATATGTATATACATCACCTTTTTGTAATTGCCTATTTATGTCACCCCTTTATGATCATATACCTACTGCGTTGGAGAGAGATAGAGATAGAGAGAAAGGCAGGGAGCTTAACATACGCACATCCGGTTTGCTACCCTGCACTTGGGGAAGGGGATAAATGGACGAATAGAGAGAAGGGAGGTAAGAGAGACAGAACTAGCAGCGCGCATACGTGAATGTGAGCACGAACCTGAATAAAAGGTCGCAGGAAAACTTGTCGACTTGTAGCGCTGCAGTAACGCGCTCGTTGCGTCTCTGTGCCAGGGACAGGCACAGCCATGGTGCTACAATCTCCGTCCTCGGACCAAGGTGAATTAAACAGTGTTCGATATTCGGTTTATTCCTACGACATGTTAAAGAAAAAAAATTTGGCTAATTTAAGTTTGAGGATAGTTACGTTCCGACATCTTGTATTTCGGATTTGTAAAAATTCTGCATTCGCTGAGCTTGATAGTATATAGAAGTCCTGGATAGAGGTTACAAACGTTACAAACATGAAGCAACGGGTAGTGCTTGTTTATCGAGCTTATGAGTTATTTCTGTAAGAAAAATCATAGTAATGGGCACATCCAGAAAGTCCAGAGATTATGCACCTTTAAAAGTCGTAGAAGCGATAAGTTTACCACGGACACTCGGAACAAATATGAAACATAATACCTTATATGTATTCGTCACTATCGATATTGCTGGTTCTCATGTTTAAAAGGAATTACAGAGAGGTGGGTTCGAGAGGAGAACTACACAGTGATCATTAGAGCGCAAAGTCTGTAGTCAAACTGTAGCTATAATTATTGACTGAGCACTGATTAGGTGTTCCCTTTCATATATTCACATTTTGTGTCAGGTATATTTTTTGCGCGTGTATTTGTAGGTCAAGCTCTTTTTGTTGGCTGTTCTTATATTTAAATAGTCATTTTTCGCAGGAAGGGCAATCTATCCGCTTCAGTTCAACTGCGAAGAGGCGAATGTCGCTTGCAGTACAAATCGTAGCGCGGATTTAGCTATCTAACAATATTCGACTTACCATTTCTTTGTTATCATTATGTTCGTACCGGTGCCGCTTATTGAAGAGTTGTACTGGAGTGTCCTTGTATGGGAAACGTGACTTTAGCACGTTTTGTTGTAAGATATTTGTCGCATGCAGAATGTGACATGGTGTCCCATGTATGACGTTCCCAAAAATCTTTCTTTATAAACATTGCGGTGAAAAACTACTTGTATTGCCAATGTATTCCGCATCAGGTATTTAAGACGAAATAAATATATGAAATCGAATGTACGAAAAAAAAGTGTTTAATTAAGAAATGTTTTGGTCCATCTTTTTTCTTTTTGTTTATGCATGCGTACTTTCCCTAAAGTTAATCAGTACGCGCTCAACATGTGACTCAAAATCTGGCCTTTCGCGTAGTTGCCTACTCGTGTGGTCCGGGAAGGCAGCGAAATACATTTAATTAAAGGTTACTTCACTCGGCAAGTAAAAAAAATAAAATTAAATTAAAAGGACGCGAAATCGCACCTTCTGAGAAAAAAAGCATCAGTTTAGACGCCCTTAAAAAAAGAAGAGCAAGCAAAAACTAGAAGTGGAGCATGTTTTTAGTAGAGCCTTGGTAACAGAGTGATCGGGGGTCTTAATTCGCTTGCCGCGTTTCATTAACGTTCTGAAAGCCCACTCGCCCGATTATACAATTTTTTTTCTATAATAAATTACTCTACTACTACGGCGATGCCACCAAACTTCAGCTTCGCCCTCATTTTTGCTTGTCTTTTTTGTTTAATAATCTCTAAACAAGAAGGATATGCCGCCAGCGCGCGCCCGAAGCAATTTCGGAGCCCGACAGCAACATCAATATCTGTTGCAACAGAGCCGAAATTGAAGACGGCAGACGAGGTTTGTCGCATCGCAAAAAACCTGGCTCGAAACACGCATACATTTTAGTTCCTTTCAGGCGTGGACCAAACGGCCATGAACAAACGGCCGTGAAGTGGAAAAAAAAGAAAAGAAAGAGAGACAGATGTAGTCTGAACGAAGAACATTGATGTTGAACATTAAACATGGGTGTTGCAAAACGACCTGTTGTTGGGATGATGATTAGTTGCTGGCTACAGGACGTCCCTGGGTCCATTTCGTCGTGGTGCGGGTACCTGAAGAAATTATATATATATATATATATATATATATATATATATATATATATATATATATATATGCAGGTCAAACGTGCATATTGGAATCCATGCGGAGCGAAGATTTCGCGAAGCGGTTAATTAAGTGCAGTGTACAACTGTTCATCTTCTGCACAGCGTATTGGAGCATATTAGCAATTTCGTGCCTGCCCGGCAAGACGGCAATAAGTAGAGTCTAGATCCACGCCCCAGCAATGGCTCTTTCTGGGTAGCAGCAGCCGATCTCGAAGGCCACGATTTTGCTGATCGCATGCGCCGGAAGCAATTGCGGAATCAGTGCTTTGGCCACCACTTATGCGCAGAGACTCCCACCATGTGCACGCTATCCACGCGATCGCAGATTACGCTGCCTCGATCATCGGCCCACTTTGCTTTGACACTATCGCCAGGACTTTACTCGCCGTGGACTCCCGCTTTACTCCCATTTTACTCGCCAAGGACCCAACCGAGAACGACGAGCCAAATCCCGTGAAAAAAGGTCTAGAAAGCTCAACTTCAATAAAGGAGTTATGCGCTTATAGGCGTATATTTGTTTCACTAAGGATATTTGAGTACCGTTTCTCGTTTCGTTGAGTAATTGCGTAGAGAACGGAGCCAGCTACCAGCAGATTTGTGGGGGTAGTACAAATTGGGCTACATACAAGCCGATTCGTTATATGAGTGCAGTTTTATGCGTATCTGAGCTATTCAGCAAGACAGCAACACTGGCAGCCACGTGGTAAGCAAAGTCAGGGAAGGTTTGTCAAGAAAGCTTTGCTTTAATAATTACGCCGGCCCTACACCGTGTGCCAATCAGTGTTATGCGAAGCATTACCTAATGACGACACCACACGTTGTTCTTGTGTGATTGTATGGATACCCGTTGAAGCCGAATTTCACGATATTGTCCAAAACTCAGTCGCATGCTGTTCCCATGTTTGTTGACGCCGACCTTGATAGTGTCGTCACTTAATACGGCTGTTCCAGGGTGGCGTTTCGCAGTCCACACTCGTAATCAATACTTGTTGCAGGGCTAGTTGGTTCATCTTATTACGTAATGGTACCCGTTGTCCTGTCCTGAATTTCCTGTCTTGAGGCTTTCCTTTTCGTCCTTGATTGTGTCTTAACATTACGGAATAACTCTTGATCAAGTCCTGGTTACCACGCGTCACATAGGCAGGTGGACGCATGCGCGGGTCGCACGAGCCGAACCACCACATTGCAGCCCAGAGTACCCTTTCCTGCTTGCGGGGAGGGGAAGCGCTGCAAACGTCGGTAGCAAGTTTCATAAGCACAAAATTCTTAAGTTAACTGAAGCAGGTATATATATACTTTGAAAGTGAAACCAATTATGGCAAACCGTACTTGAACTCGCAAATTCTAATTTTGTTAAGTGGACTAGTGCAAAAAATTGATCCCAATGAAGGTATGAATAAGCATCTAAGAAAGTTGATGTTAGATTATGTTACTGCACACGACTGAGATCTTCTTTTACGCTTTGGAGAATTTCGCTTTCACTTTCTCTGCGTCGTTGTTCTGAATTTGCATTTAATTTGTGTGCGAGATTGAACTGTTTATCTATGTTTGTGCAATCGCTGTATCTAATTACTATTTGATTTACGTTGCTCGTCTGTACATATTGCATAATTGGCGAATTGACAACTTCAGTGTATGAAAGTGCTTTGCATGTTTGTGCACATTATCCACTCAAAATGTAGATCGGAGCAAGACCCCTTGTCAGGCTTTTTAAGCCTTTGTAGCTCTTGCTACACTTTCTTTTGTATTGAAAAACAGACAGAATAAACTTCGACCAATTCAATCAAACATTATCTTGAGAACGCGCCGCTGCGCTCTCCATGGCTTAAGGTGGCGGCCGGTCCCACTCCGGCGGCACGAGCCCCCCGTTTTCAGTACTTTTGGAGCAACCGTGGCGGCTCTTCGACTTAGGTTATAAAGTTGTCGTATATACCGTAAAAAAACCTAATTCTTGTAGATCTCAACTATATATAATATGAAGAAATTGATTGATGCGATTTGGAAATAAATGTTCAAGAACAAGCATGAGATACATGGTTTTTGCGAACTGTGCCTCAGTTGTGACCATATTTAGAAGAAACTACCGCACTTACTGCATTGCGGCTTGCTCTGTAGCTTTAGGAGATATTTATCTATTTCCTAGACGCAGCAAAATAATCGTTGAATTTTTACTTTTTCGATAATTTGCTTTTGAAGATTGTCAATTATCGCAAACTTCTGTTGTAAACAGCCCGGCAGCTACACGCTCAAGGAAGCTAACTTTTGGATAAATTATAGTTCAAGAAATTTCCATTTAGGACGCAAAATTTCATTCATGTCCCTTTATTAGTTTTCCTAATGATGCAGCCGAAATTAAGCAATATTTAGAATTCTAGTTTTACTTTTGCTCATTTTTGTAGGAAGGTACTAAAGCTACGAAGCTGCGTTTTAAAGCTAATAAGGTACTCCGTGCCTTTTCGGGAACTCAGTGACGTGAGCGCTCATAGCCGGTGCTTGACGGCACAATTACGCATAACTTTTCGTCTCTACAATAACGGGGTGTTTTTGGGACAGTATGATTTCGAACATACCGGTGAATCCGATGGTATAGGCGGGGTCCGCTGGCGCTGAAGCAAATGCGCCAGTCGCACCATTTTAAGCGAGCTTGATTCGCCTCTGCAGGCAAAGTACAGCCCACAATCCGCGAACAGGTAAGTGTTCGTGCGCATAAACATTCGTACTATTCGCATTCGCAGTATCACGTTCTTTGATGTACGTAACCGATGTGATAGAGCCTCATGGCCACGGTATGAGTACGTATATGGGCGCCGATGTTCATTTCTTCCAATCGGTGAGCTCAAGCCAAGATCAAAATGCTGCAGTCAGAGTCAAATGAGCTGTTGCATCGAGACTGTTGGGAAAAAGAATCCTGTTTGAAATATATTACGCTATCACGACGACAAGAAAAGCGAAAGGAAAGGCCATTGTTTTGACACAAAGGCTGTGACCAGCTGTTTTATAATTTCATATTGAAACATTATTTAAAATTGCGAAACGTGCAAACAGACAAAGAGAGCAGTGAACAGCAAGGAGAGGGAGAGCAGTGACCACCTGGGTTTCTGTAACGTGCACCTAGCACACGAGCACTTTTGCATTCCGCCTCCATCGGAATGCGACCATTGTGGAGGGGATCGAACTCGCGACCTCGAGCTCAGCAGCGTGACGCCATATGACCACTGGACTACCGCAGCGGGTGTATCTAATTTTGGCTAAGTTAAGCTACGAGCATAACAGTATCGCTAGCACAGTACGTGGAAGAAGGCCACGGCGGCCGCATCTCCATGGCGGTGTAATGTGATAAAGATTGTTGCTTTCTATTTATGTGGCTCCACGTTCAATGGAAAATAACCAGGTGTTTTACACTTCGGCGTCTTTCACAGTCTCGATGAGTGAAGATTTGGGACATGAAACAGTGTAATCAGTGTCTCGAGGCATTCCTAGTGCTCCAGTGTGATTTATACTACCGTATTATTTATTGCTCTCTTTTGACGTTTGCTTACCCAATAGCTTCCATTTTATGTCCTATCCTTTCTGATACAGATACAGTGTGGTGACGCGTAACAGCGTGCCACTGCAATACATGACGCCTGCTATTATTATTATTATTATTATTATTATTATTATTATTATTATTATTATTATTATTATTATTATTATTATTATTATTATTATTATTATTATTATTATTATTATTATTATTATTATTATTATTAATCTGCAGGTTTCAACGCTGGTGTCAATCGGCAGCACACGACGGTTCCTACATCTAGTGCTGTGTTGTTGGAGGAAAAGCTCATTCGCGAATGCCTTAACGCTTGAAGCCTTCCCTATCCTGCAGGCCCTGATGGCATCCCCTCCGCAATTCTAAAAGCTTACGGCAATATATTTACTCCAGTATTGACATCTATATTTAATACCTCTTTGACTACTTCCACATTCCCTCACATGTGGAAAACTGCTCACGTTTTTCCTGTATTTTGGTCTGGCTGTAAATCCGATGTCTCCAATGATCGCCCAGTTTCTCTTCTCTTTCCCACGTCTAAGATTTTTGAGCTTGATCTTCACAAGATATTGTCTTTTACTGTGAAGAACTCACTCATTCCGAATCAGCATGGATTTCTCACCGGCCGCTCCCCTATCACAAATCTCGCAAGTTTCATGATGCAGATCTCGGCACCAGTACTTCAAAGGGGGCAAGTTACAGAATGGATACGAAGAGAGGGAAGCGCAGTCGATGACGGCAGAAAACTAGGTGGGCTGATGAAGTTAGGGAAATTTGCAGGCGCAAGTTGGAATCAGCTAGCGCACGACAAGAGTAATTGGAGATCACAGCGAGAGGTCTTCGTCCTGCAGTGGACATTATATATATATATATATATATATATATATATATATATATATATATATATATATATATATATATAGGTTGCTGCTGCTGCTGATGATGATGATAATTGTGACCTCAGCAAGGCTTTTGATGTAGTCAGCCACTCGCTGCTTCTGATCAAGCACACGCACTTTGATGTTGACTCGTAAGTTGTGAACCTCTTGTGCAGTTATCTTCTTGATAGATCGTGTTATGGTAAAGTCAATGGCCAAACATCTTTTTACATGGCAACTAGCGGCATCCCCCAAGGGTCAGTATTAGGACCACTACTTTTTATAATCTTTATTAATGACTTTCTTTCTGCTATTCGGAACTCATCTCTGGTTCTATATGTTGATGACTGTCATGAGTGAGTAGACAGCGTCAACGCACTGCGTAGGAGCGTCTGCTCCAATTAAACACCATCGAGTCGCCGACAAAGACGACGATGTCGGCGGGCGGTGGCACGAGCGACCAGACGAGGGAGAAAGAGAATCGACCAATCAGGGGTCGACACGAAACCACAGGCTGTGGTACGAGGAACGAGGAAGAAGAAGAGACTGGGACGCTCGAAGAGAGATCGCTCGGAGACGGGGTGCAAGGATCGCTGGTGTTGAGGTCGGTGTCGTCGGGGTCCAGACCCGAACCCGAGAGCCTCAACAGAACCAGCATGGCCCCGGTTGTCCCTGGAGGGATCCACCGAGCGTAAGGCCCGGTTATTCCTGCGGAAGCTGCTGCTGCCGGCGTTCGTGTTCCTGCTGGCGTTCCTGCTCCTCTTGCTGTTCTTGCTGGCGTGCCTGTTCTGGTTGGCGTTCCTGTTGCTGTTCTTGCTGGCGTGCCTGTTCCGGTTGGCGTTCCTGTTGCTGTTCTTGCTGGCGTGCCTGTTCCGGTTGGCGTTCCTGTTGCTGGTCCTGAGCTGCCGTGCGGAGAGCAGAGGTCACCTGGGGGTGACCAGAGGCCTGGAACGACGCTGACGAGAGGCGCCAGGGCGAAGCCGCGAACCAGGGAACCGGTACGGGCGCCGCTCAGCTACAGCGGTCGGGCTTGGTCGGTCTTCGACTCCGACAACCTTGGACTCGGACGTCCGGGTTGGCTCTACCGTGCGTCCGCGTCCCTCGCATGCCACTGCCCGCCACGTCACTACTGCCGTCAACGCAAGTGCTAGTGCACGCCGTCAACGCAAGTGCCCGAGTAACTAAGACTCGATGATTTTTGTTTCTTTGTTTTGATTGAGACTCTTCTCGCGTGGACTAACGGGGTTAATTGTACTTTTGGTTTTTATGTACTTTCTGTGTTCTGTTTAGTGTTCTTTTCTTTTCCTCCCTTTCCTTGCGTTGAATATTAAGTTTGTTTTGAAAAAGAAAATGGCTTTGTCTTTCCTGAACGGAGGCTCTGCCTCAGTGTAACAATTCACTCCCGAAGAACCTGACATCACAATGACATCAAGATCTTTAAAAAAATCACATTGTGCATGACTGCCACACCCTGCGGTCTGACCTGTTTCCTTTTTCTAAATGGTGCAAGGATAATAACTTTACCTTGAATGCTGCTAAGACCAAAGTCACGACTTTCACACGCAAAACAGTAAGTATTTCTATTTCTTATTCTGTAGATGATGTACCGTTGTATAAGGTCTGTGAGATCAATGATCTCGTTGCACTTTTTGACGCAACCTTACACTTTTCTGCTCACACTAAACGTGCTGCAATGCGGGGCATGCGCTCTCTTGGCTCTGTGTGCAGACTATCGAGGGAATTCGAGTCTTCTACACCATTCCACAAGTCGTAAACGACCATCTGTCTTCCTCAACTCGAATATGCGTTGGTCGTCTGGAATGGCTCTTCCAGATACCACAGTGACAGTATAGATCGGGTCCAGAAAAAGTTTCAAAGCATCTATAATCACCGCTTTGCAAACCTGGACATTGGAGCTTGTAATAGCACTGTTGGATTGTGGTCATTGCCCTTACTTCGCTACCGACGTGATCGCGCTGATCTGTTTCTCTTCAAACTCCTTCACGGTAACCTCACGTGTCCCGAACTCCTCAGCTGTATCATGTTTCGTATTCCGCGCAAGATCACCAGAGAACATAGACCTTTCCAAGTTCCTTCCTGTCATCACCAACACTCAACCGTCCACAGAATACAAAGTCTTTCTAACGCTTACTTTCGTGATCTTGATATCCTTCTGTTTTCCGCTTGGTTTGCCACGCGGAATAACATCATCATCATCATCATCAGCCTATATTTATGTCCACTGCAGGACGAAGGCCTCTCCCTGCGATCTCCAATTACCCCTGTCTTGCGCTAGCGTATTCCAACTTGCGCCTGCGAATTTCCTAACCTCATCATCCCACCTGACTTTCTGCCGTCCTCGACTGCGCTTCCCTTCTCTTGGTATCCATTCTGTAACCCTAATGATCCACCGGTTATCCATCCTACGCATTACATGGCCTGCCCAGCTCCATTTCTTCCGCTTAATGTCAACTAGAATATCGTCTACCCCCGTTTGTTCTCTGATCCACACCGCTCTCTTCCTGTCTCTTAACGTTACTCCTAAGATTTTTCGTTCCATTGCTCTTTGTGCGGTCCTTAACTTGTTCTCAAGCTTCTTTGTTAACCTCCAAGTTTCTGCCCCGTATGTTAGCACCGGTAGAATGCAATGATTGTACACTTTTCTTTTCAACGACAGTGGTAAGCTCCCAGTCAGGATTTGGCAATGCCTGCCGTATGCACTCCAACCTAATTTTATTTTTCTGTAAATTTCTTTCTCATGATCAGGGTCCCCTGTGAGTAATTGACCTAGATAAACATATTCCTTTACAGATTCTAGAGGCTGACTGGCGATCCTGAATTCTTGTTCGCTTGCCAGGCTATTGAACATTATCTTTGTCTTCTGCATATTCATCTTCAACCCAATTCTTGCACTTTCTCGATGAAGGTCCTCAATCATTTGTTGTAATTCCTCTCCATTGTTGCTCAATAGGACAATGTCATCTGCAAACCGAAGGTTGTTGAGATATTCGCCATCGATCCTCACTCCTAATTCTTCCCAGTCTAAGAGCTTGAATACTTCTTCTAAGCATGCAGTGAATAGCATTGGAGAGATTGTGTCTCCTTGCCTGACCCCTTTCTTGATAGGTATCTTTCTACTTTTCTTGTGGAGAACCAAGGTAGCTGTAGAATCCTTGTAGATATTTGCCAAGATATTCACGTATGCCTCCTCCACTCCTTGATTACGCAATGCCTCTATGACTGCTGATATCTCTACTGAATCGAATGCCTTTTCATAATCTATGAAAGCCATATAGAGAGGTTGATTGTACTCCGCAGATTTCTCGATTACCTGATTGATGGCATGGATATGGTCCATCGTAGAATATCCCTTCCTGAAGCCAGCCTGTTCTCTTGGTTGACTGAAGTCAAGTGTTGTCCTGATTCTATTGGAAATTATCTTGGTGAATAGTTTATACAATACTGAAAGCAAGCTAATGGGTCTGTAATTCTTCAATTCTTTAACGTCTCCCTTCTTATGGATAAGTATAATGTTGGCGTTCTTCCAGCTCTCTGGTACACTTGAAGTTGTGAGGCATTTCGTATAAAGGGCCGCAAGCTTTTCAAGCATGATATCTCCTCCATCTTTGATTAAATCTACTGTTATTCCATCTTCTCCAGGCGCTTTTCCCCTGGTCATGTCTTTCAAGGCCCTTCTAACTTCATCGCTAGTTATAGAAGGAGCTTCTGTATCCGGTTCATCACTATTTCGAATGGAAGAAGCTTGGTTGTTTTGGCTACTGTACAGGTCAGTATAGAATTCTTCTGCTGCTTTTACTATGTCATCGAAATTGCTGATGATATTACTATGCTTATCTTTCAGTGCATACATCTTGCCTTGTCCTATGCCTAGTTTTCTTCTTACTGATTTCATGCTGCGTCCATATTTTACGGCTTCCTCAATTTTTCCCACGTTATAATTTCGAATATCCCTTACTTTCTTCTTGTTGATCAGTTTTGACAGTTCAGCGAATTCTATCTGATCTCTTGAGTTGGACACTTTCATGTTTTGTCGTTTCTTTATTAGGTCCTTTGTTTCTTGGGAGAGCTTCCCTACAGGTTGCTTTGGTGCTTTACCTCCCACTTCAATTGCTGCTTCTGAGATCAGCCTAGTTACGGTTTCGTTCATTATCTCTATGTTATCTTCATCTTCCTGTTCTAAAGCTGCATATTTGTTTGCGAGCACCAGCCTGAATTGGTCTGCTTTTACCCTTACTGCCTCTAGGTTGGCCTGTTTCCTCTTGACTCGGTATACTTTAGTCATGGGCGACTTCAATGCAAAAGTGGGGAAAAAGCAGTTTGGTGAGCAAGCCATTGGCAACTACGGCATCGATTCTAGGAATAACATCAGAATGGGGTTAAATATAAGCATGCAGGCCCGTTTCATAGAGATACTGCAACAGCGACTTATAAAATGCGTATATATATATATATATATATATATATATATATATATATATATGCGTTGGAAGGGAGACGCATTAAGAGAGCAGAGGGAGGATGTTAGATGCAGGCATGCTGGTAATAGCTCCACCCGAGCACCTTTTTTTCAGGAAAGTTTAAGACACAGAAAAGCTATACCTATGTAGGTAAGTTGGTAGCATTCGCAAGCTGAGCTCAAGACGGGAGAACAAGACGTGCGTTCGATATCGCAAAATATTGAAAGCGTAGCTCTATATGTCTAGGCGAAATCGTATATGGCTAGGCGAAATCGCCTGTGTACAGAAAACTATCATCATCAGCAATGGCTTGAGTGTCGTCGTCGTCTTCCGCAGCTGGCTCGTTGGTGCCCCTCGGGTTGCGCTCGTGCTCGTGCTCGGCACGCGCTAGTGCCACTGCTCCCGCGTTCGTCGGCATCGTCTTCTTCCACAGGTGGCTGCATTGCCGCTCATCATTCCAGCGTACAATTTCACTTCTCTTCTGTCGTCGTAATGGGGAGGCCACGTTTACGGGGGTATGAGCAATTGCTTAACGGGTATGAGCCATTCATTGTCTTACGTAACGGATCGACTGAATTTTGAAGCAATTTAATTTCGAAGAATCGCAAGCGGCAATGGTGGGTGAATGCTGCTAACCACGACGCGGAGCAAAATCGAGACATCGAACGCAAGCGACAACGGCGGACTGAGGTCGTACCGTCAGTGACGTCGTTCTCTCCGTCGCAGCCATCGCATCATGGTTAGTTTAGGTGCACCCAGAACAAGCTTCGCTTACCTCCATTTTTCCGGTAGGGGAAGAGTTGGGTAGTTGTCTTTCTTCAAGGTTGACTGCGTAAGGCGTAGTAAAAAAGTAAGAAAAAGAAAAGAAAGAAGGAAAAGAAAAGATACTTAAAAATGAATGTAATTTCTCATCCTGCAGGAAGTTCAGTAATGCTTCGTTTTTACCGCCATCTTCGAGGCACCCAAATCAGATATTTGCAGAACCTTCCGCAGGAGAAGCAAAAAAAAAAAAAAAAAAAAGTGGGTGTTCTGGTTAAGTACGACGGCGACTGCACAGTTTGTAGTGCTGCAGCAACTGCCCTCAGGCAACTTTCGGCAAAAAAAAAAAAACAATTAAAAAAAACAGTATGTGCCCCCACAGACGGAACCCGAAGAGCAAGGATGCTCGGCGACAGGTTGCGAAGAAACGAACGGCGTCTCCCGAAATAACCACCGGATCGAAGAGGCGGGAAAGAAAGAAAGGCGCGCGCGCGCTTCGAGGCCTCTTGACGCACGCGTGTCGGGTCGCCCGCATGGCAGCAGCGCCAACGACAGCGCTCGATGCGCAGCTGCCTCACGACGGCTGCCGCGAAGTCGAGGACACGCTGGCGGGCGGAGGATGCGGGTCCCGCCGTGTCCAGGTGAACAATGGGCAGGCGGCAGCCGGGCTTTATTCGGACGCGCGCCCCGTGTTAGAGCTCGGTCCGGAAAGCCCGGCAACCGTCGGACTCATCCGGGTGTTATATACACGACGCACGAGCTTGGGAAGGCGTTTGACGCGGGAGTCGCGAAGCTCGGAACATGGACGCTTGTGGGCAAGAGAGAGTAATGTCTCTGTTTTGCTGTCTGCCTTAGAGTGAAAAATTTACCGTTTAGAATTCCTCGAGCTTTCCCTTTTTTAATGCGTTAGAATTAGGAGCGTCAAAGTAAAAAAAAAAGTGATACGGGCCCTCAACGTGGTGCGACGTAATGCTAAAGCATCTCTCTCGCCTTTACCGCTAAATCACCTCAGATTTTTCTGTGTTTTTTTATTCAGCTGTACTGCTTTTGTTGATTTGTTGCTGCAACTATCGGTGCTGATGTCGCAACGCCACCAGTGGCAACCATGGGTCTATTTCTCGACAGAGTCCTACGAAGCTGCATATAGATTTTATGAGACTTTTGCGTGCGTGTGCGTGCGTGTGCGTGCGTGTGTGCGTGTGTGCGTGTGTGTGTGTCTGCACGTTGGTGAGTTTGCATGTGTGTCTGTGCGTGCCTTTCTACATGCGCTTGAGAGAGCAAGGAGAGGAAAGGCAGGGAGGTCAACCAGAAGAGCGTTCGGTTTGCTACCCTGCACTAGGGGTAAGGGAAAGGGGGAATAGAAAGAGACATGCGCTTGGTATCGTTAAAAAGCGTTGGGTGGCACACAGAGCTCGCTCAATAACGTGCCTTGTCGGTGCACTCACTGCCGCATAATGGATTCAAAAGAATAGGACAAAATGTGCCTTTAATGCGATGGCTGCGAATGCGAAGTTCTCGGTAGGCGCGAATTAGTACGCGTGCTCTCTCTCTTTTACAGGGAGAGTTTGAAAGTGATGTGAAAGGCAGATTACAACATTAGCATCATGAAATGTGATACAGCCTTCCTTACATGCTCTTATGAGCTTTGCGTTCAGCAATATGCAACCGCGTTTTCCCCCACGAAATCAGTCAAATAAACGCACTTACCGGTCAAGAGAAGATTGCACGTCAGTATACGTTGCTTTTTCTCTGCTTTATACTGTTACCTTTCTCCATCATTTCACGTAGCATGTGACGTTAATATTGCTTTTATCGTGTTCTGGGTCTAGTGCTAATGACAGTCTTTGCAAAGAGCAGTAAAATGAAAGTAATATAAGCCCGCCTGATAGTATAGAAGCGTAAGCGAACCGTGAATACAAGCTTTCCATTTTTCTAGCAGCTGCCGTATGAATAGCAGGGCAATGGAAGGCTCGATATTAATTCCGTGTCAGCGGGAAACGGACCTGTAGTAATGGCGCTGACGTCAACGTTATAACGAAATAACACTTTTCTTTTTGTCTTGCAGCCTCTTAGACTAGCTTCCTTCACTGATCAGAGCTATAGCATAGGGAAGGTGACTTAACAACTTGGCGAAATAAATAAATAGACAGAAAGAAGCGTGCACACACCCACCCACCCACACACAAAAAAAATTAAAAAAAAATGAAACGTGAGCTTCAACTGAGTTTGTCTCCCATGAAATCAAACGTACAATCTGTATATGCCTGCCTCCTTGCGTGCGTGTGCATGTCGCCATTCTGAATCTTCAAAATCTTCAGTCCCGTAGTAATGAACACATAGAGTCGCTTGAAAAGGAGACGCGACAAATGAGGAAAAGAAAGTGGATAGAAAATTGCCGCTCTCCGAAGGCTGTAACGCACGCCCACGCAAGAGATCTCTCCGGAGACGATGCGACTTGATTCTGTGCAAGGTCGCTTGCATTGGCGAAGCAGCTGCATTATTTACCTCCCTGTCTAGCCCCTCTCGCCCGAGGAAATGAGCGTGGCGCGCTTTATAAGCAATTCAGTCGTGGCGACTGCACAATTGCGCCCAGCAACGGTAACGGTCAGGCCATGACCTGTTAGGCCGATGTCCGCGGAACGAACTAGGTGAAGTTGGCTACCTAGACAAAAAAAAAAAGAGAATAAACGAGAAAGATTGTTCTTCGCCGCTGAATCAGTCGTGTTTGTATAGGCCCGTTACAGGCTCTAGTGCTTGCGCATTGCCTAAGGTCAACAGAATCTGGCCTCGAACTTGGAGAACGGGGACGCTTTCTATTCTCACGTTGCCTCTCTGTAACTTCTGGAAGGCAAAGGCGTATAATGGGACCGCGGCACTGCGGGACAGCTTTTTTTTTTTTTTTCGGGCGCATTTCATTTCCTGCGCTCTCGAGGAGGCTAGCCAATTTAGGCTTGAATATACACGCGAGTCACAACGGATGCGCGTTCCACGGGAGGCTACTGCCGACAAGAACTGATCTAAGCAAACGAACACGAAATAACTATGTCCCAGTAGCGAATTGCTAGCAATGCTGTACGACAGGTACGGCTACGCTGAGGTGATCGCCTTGGCGTGGTTATGTTGCTGCAGTTTGAATTAAGGAAATGCTAGCACAGAGAGATGGTGCGGGTCACTCCTTTTCGCATAAGAAACACAGAAGTATGTCGCAACTCACAGATCGTCATGAAGTCACAAGCGACGCATAATAAAGTGAAATAAATGCGACAGACACACGGGGAGAGAGAGAGATAGAAACAATGTAATGCGGTTGACATGACGGACACTATAACGATGACAATGATGACACTATACGACGACTGCACGACACGAAGACTACGATAACGCGACAACGACAGCGTATGCTGGCCGAATGGATATTCATAGCGCTCCCTGTCTCGAGGTTTTAACAGCTGTCGCAGTAAAATGAGATAAGGTAGTGCCAGGTTCAACACAGTTACGACGGCTGCAAGGCTAAAAAGTCTGTAAAAAAAGGAGGAACCTCAAAGGCAGTTTAGCAAGACAGGATGATCAGAAGGAGAACACAAAATGGGAACATGAAGAGAAGGCGCCGACGATATCAGCCAACAACATTTTACAACACCAGTCATATAAAATTTAGAACTAAAATAGTAAACGTAAGAACGATACGGCGTGATGAATTATGAGTACATAAGGCTCAACAGAAGGAAAGAGTGAAACAAAAAATGAAGGAACATTGAATACTCTATGCAGTAAACATCCAGCAATACACGTTACAAAATTAGGCATGATAGAATAGAAAAAAAAGTACGATACCAAATGAAAAGTATTCGATTTATATTTCTGTGCATGACGTAAACGCAGTGCGAATCGTCGGAATGAACGTCCAACGCATTCGCTCAAATCGCCATCCTCATTGTATACTATCCCTCCAGAGCTTGCCTATTTGGCGTGAAGATAATGAAAGAGGAATACCTCTTGCTATATGTCCATGATTAAGTAGAGTTCATAAATGCATGTCTATATGGATATTAACATGCTTGCCACTATGTATATTTTCAGCCTTTCTAGAGGTACGTATATATACATGCTTAAAAGCGTACCTATAGGGCCAAGCTAAGAATATGACAACTGACTTCACGCTGCAAAAAAACGAAAAAGAAAAGGAAAGAGAGGAAGAAAAAGGAGAAGTAGCCGCATTACGCAAAAGCGTTCTTGAGTCGGGACGCTCCGATTCTTAACTTCTCCTGTGCAAGACGCTTTGCGAAAAACATTATTATTCAGAATAGGGCTTATCGTAAGCAACTTAAGGAGGAAACGGAAACACCGACTACTCTTCGAGTGCAAATATCCCTGCGTTCTTTCAGCCTCCCTCCCTGTTTTTTTCCCCTCTTAGTACCCGAAAAAAAAAACGAAAATAAAAGCATAATAAGTACGTGAATCACCAGCAAACACACTTTTGTTCCCAGGTCTCGGGATTGCGTTGAAGCCCGAATCGAACGACTATCCGTAAATCCAGCGAATTCCTCGAGTCGCTCCCGATCAAAACATAAAAATCGCTCGTCGCTGGCACGAAATGCTGAGCCCCCGAACAAATGCGGCCGAGAACACGACGCATTGCGTCGGTGCGCGGAGCATTTCTCGATAGTGTCTTGCTCAACCTGCAAAGCTATGAAAACAATGCGGCAGGCACGGACTGGGAGACACAGCGATGCTGCGTGTCGTTTTGTGTCTGGTCTTGAACAAGCGTACTGTTCGTCGCTTCTTATATATATATATATATATATATATATATATATATATATATATATATGTATGTATGTATATGTATGTATGTATGTATGTATGTATGTATGTATGTATGTATGTATGTATGTGCGTGTGTGTCTGTGTTTCAATTCATGAATGCAAGCCTTCAACGAGTCTAGTAGAAAAACAGTTTCGTGAAATGTGCTAGTATTGAAACTTAAGTGGAACAGCTAGAAGCAGGAGGATAGTAATATAATTTAAATGTTATTATAAGTGTTATCATGTTAACCCCTCATTTACGTATTAGTCAGGAACAATTCGAAGAGTTCAAGTGCTTTCTTTGGTCATTATATTGCAAGGTATGCGCACCCCGTCTCAGCCTGGCTTGCAAGTAGCCAGCATTAAAAAAAGAGAGAGAGAGAGAAAAGAAAGATATAGATGAAAAGCATCAGCGCATACTTTCGAACTTAATTTTCAGCATGTGTCATATCGTAAGCATGTTTCAAACTGACAGAGTGGTGTCCTGCGTAGAACACAATGCGCCAAACAGCGTTCTCGGAAAACAGTGTACCAGCTGAGCAGTATACTGCTCAGCTGGTATATATATATATATATATATATATATATATATATATATATATATATATATATATATATATATACGCAAATTAAGCGTTACAATTTTAAGCGTGTATTTCCTTCAGTGGGCGCGTAGAGGAGTGTAGCACGGTAGTTTGCAATTGGGTTCAATCGTTTGCGTTTAGTTTGTTGCAGGCTTCCACATTCTAGCGCCTAATATTGACGCGTGTACTTGTCTATTTTTATCCGGTGACCGCATATCACCGGCAAAGCAATGTTGAAAGTTATCGTTCAGCGCAAGACGCGCCCTTTTTGTATCGGAAGTTTTTCACATGCTATTGCTGGTTTTATATGTTGTCTTTGTTTTCGCCGAACCCTGTGAAACCAGATTGCATGCGTGACTAATTGCACAATACTATTAGATGAGCAAAATGCGTCTGAACGTTTCAACTGCGTGCGTGGAAAATACACGAAAAATTCAGTGCACCGTCTCGCTATTTTCATCTACATTATGAAACATTGAAATGAATGTGCGAGCAAAATTGCGTAAGGAAAAGCTCAGATCTAAACAACCTTTTTAAAGATCTGAAAATTCGACTAACGCTTAGGTTTTATTTGAAATAAGTTATTATTTACGGCACTGCGTCTTTCCGGCCATGATCATGGTTCCAAAAGCAACCGAGCGTGCGGTTTCATGCAAGGCCGTCGTGCGACGAGTGTTCGTGCTATTTTTTTTTTCTTAACATTTATTTCTGCATTATCACCACGTCCACGCAGAGCCGAGCATATCTAGAAACGTGCCTCGGAACGGTTGTTGTTGTTCCTGCACAATCAAAATCCACGCGTAGAAAACGAAGCAATAAATAATAATATTGTTGACAAAAACAAAGCACACTCGAAAGAGTACGAAAGAAAAAAAAAAGCAGAGACAATCTCAGCGCTTACAAAAGCATGCTCGCGTCTGATAACCTACTGAGACAACCGCGGAACACACGGGCGGTAGAGAAACCCCTGGAGGGCGTGTTACCCTGCATGGCAAGCTAGCCCGTCACGCCGGCTTGCACATCAACCAAGCCGCGTACGGAAAGCTGGAACTATAGAATACGAAAAAAAAAAAGGATGCTGTGAAAAACATACAGAACAAAATTGGCGGTAGAGGCAGGGAGAAACTTCGAAGCCAGCGCGGTGTCCGGACCGCAAACACAGCGTCAAAAATTAATGGCCCGTCTCGCTGACAAGTGGCAGGGCGGGAGAGAGCGTGACAGGGAGGGGAACACGACGAGCACGGAAAACTGGCTGCGAGCTGATTGGATCAGATGTGTCGCCTGCGATGGGGCAAGCGAGACGCTGGCCCTTTTGTGTTTTGCGCTGGCGTTCTTTTTTATTTTATTTTATACTATTATTATTTTTATTCTTCGTCGCACTACAGAACGACCTCTTTGAGGTGCAAATGCGAGCGAGGCGCCCTTTGTAGCCTGGGCGTAGGGAGACGCCAAATTGTTTATGCAGATGAAGGCTGTGGTTTCAGCTGTGACGGGTATGTTATCGATCTTGATTGAATGAAACGTAGGCTGCGCCTGCCTATCACAAAGAAAAGGCGCGACTTTGTATACTTTAGCAACATGAAGACGGGCGCAAATTAAGGGTGGGTGATACTAGATAAGTTCTTGGGTTAAAAAGGAAAAAAACGATCACAAAACCCTAAATTCGTATTATATTATGTTAAAGAGAAACCCGCAGATGCAACGCGAAGCGTGCATGACTTAGCGAGGGCACGCGTATGACACGCGCACGGTCTGTCACGTGGTGAACACGACATACGATGGTTGTCAGGGGATGAATGGGGATCAGAAGTCAATGGGCACGTATAAGTATCTCATACATCTAAACGCATTTAATGCTTGTGAATCCCTTGTGTTACAGTGGCACATACACATTCTGGGGGATTGGACAAGAACGGGCCACATACCCACTGCCGTGAGAATGGGGTACCCGAAATATAAAGAAATTTAGAAAATGCAAGCGCTATTTATGAGCTACTCGAATATCATGTGCCATTTCGCTAAGTGCGCTTATTAGGTACATATGAGCCTATACATTATACGTGCAGGTTTTATTCGTGGTGTGTAACGCTTGATTACGCAGAATATAGGCGCCCTCATTGGCAGTGTATACATTGCCGGTCAAAATACCACGCTATATAGGCCGGAGCAAACAAATGGTTAGTCCAAGAGAGCCTTCGCTTCAAAACTGGTCCTTTCACGCCTAACGTATGCCTGTAGTATTCTCCAAGCTTTGGTCCCGGTTGAACTGTGAAGCATCCCTGAGGTAAAAAGACTGGGAAACCATAAGAATCTTTATTCTACAGTGTAATATCTTCACATTGAAATAAATAAATAAATAAATAAATAAATAAATAAATAAATAAATAAATAAATAAATAAATAAATAAATAAATAAATAAATAAATAAATAAATAAATAAATAAATATTAAGCTTCTGTAGCTCTAAGGAAGCCTTTCAGATGCGATATAACAGCGCCTTTCCACACACCCTCTTTCACCATTGCCACCTCAGCTCATTCCCGTATAACTACCCCGCTAGTTGGCACTCTCGTCGTCAACATACTAGTTCAGTATATACGAGTGCCCGCCACAGCTCTACTTTAAAAAAAAGAAGAGAAAAAGAAAGGAAACGTACGTTTCATCACTTCCACATCGAATAATCACATGTTTCAGGGAAACATACCGGCTTTGATATGGTGTCTCATACGATATACAGGAGATAATTGCATATAAGAGATATGAGACACACGCGCATTTTTTTTTTCAACGGTGACTCTGCTTCACGAGGAATTAAATACCATTAGCAGATGTTAATGTCCTAGTAGTGCAATGAGTTGCACGCCTGTCTCAGAACCGACACAGGCTACGTTCGATCCAATGTTATGTACAAATGTTTAATTGTTTACCAATTGTTTTTTTTTTCCAAGTAGGCTTACCGTTTCCATGGTAATTTTCTCTGCGTGCGAAGCGAGCACTATATATATATATATATATATATATATATATATATATATATATATATATATATATTTACTCGAAGAGGCGGCCATTACTTCCACAAAATATTGAAATCCATAATCGACTAATTAACAAAAATTCACTACTTAAGTTGTCAACTAATTACATTAAGGCCTATAATGCAATTTGCAAATTCTAGCCGTGGAGTTCGCAAGGCAGATCCACTTGGAACGGATTCTCAGGATGACACCAGTTTCGATATGTTCGTTCCCTAACTTTGCAGAGAAATGCATTGGCGTTCCAGATACCTTCTTAACAAACCGTCGGTTTATGCCTTGAAGCACCAAAGTAACTGGAACGCCAATGGATTTCTCTGCAAAGTTCGGGAACTAATATCTCGAAACTGGTGTCATCCTGAGAATCCGTTCCAAGTGGATCTGCCTTGCGAACTCCACGGCTAGAATTTCCAAATTGCAATATAGGCCTTAATGTAATTAGTTGACAACTGAAGTAGTGAATTTTTGTCAATTAGTCGATTATGCATTTCAGTTTTTTGTGGAAGTAATGGCCGCCTCTTCGAGTAGACCAGCTCATTGACTAGAATTGTGCTATCTGCCACAGGCAACTTTAAAATTTTTTTGAAAGTGTTCGCTGAAACACCCGGTATATATAAAGTGAAGTCGTCGACAACACTGCGAAGTTGGATACAGTTAGGGCCTGGTTTAGCTTAACGGTTAACCTTCAATTAACATAAAGTCAGTTCAAAAATTTTCTTTTCATAAATGGTGAGTTGTATTAGCAACTTTCGAATAAACACCCGAAATAAACGTGCAATCGGGCGTGCGATTAGATTTGTTTTAAATTTTGCATTGTGGCCCCCCTCTTTTGGTTCCGCAGAACTGCCATGTTATAATCTCAACACATTCTGATGTTTTGCGTGTCAAACCACAATGTAATTATGAAGCACACCACGGTGGAGGACTTTGGATTAATTTTGGCCACCTGAGGTTCTTTAACGTGCACCCAATGAAGAACACACGAGCGATCCCATCGGAATGCGACTGCCACGGTCAGGATCGAACTCACGGGTAAATTATACTCTCTCTAACCAACTCCATACGCAATTGAGGGGGTCACTTCAGTCAGCTAAGAACGCGAACCCGAAGGATGGCTCGTCCACAACCCGCCATTAATTTCTTTGTGCTCGACGACTGAAGCGGAAGGATCACGGAGTGATTATCGATGCAGTATGGGAACCCCCACCACCCCCCTCCTTATGAAGATTTAAACGGTTCCACCGGAGCCCGATCATCGTCATGTGGGTAAATGGGTGCTCTGACGACGACCATCCAGGTCGTCATCATGTAACAAATTTACTCATTCGCTGCCGCTGCTAAAGTGGTTCTCTCGATCTCAGTGCCATTTCCGCGCGACCTCAGTAAAACCCATCCTCTCGAATTCCTCGCGGAGCACCGAGCTGATGGCAGAGCTTGATCTCGACTGCGGACACCGGTCCTTTCCTCGGGAGCGATAATCGAGATGCTCCTTGGGCCGTCGTCGAGTGCGCAGACACCGTCACAAAAGCTCACTCGGCAGTACTATTCGGTATCAGACTCGAAGTCGAATGCCGGGGATCACCGGACGCTTGACGTGCTCCACTCCACTGTATCGCTATCCTCCAAACTACTCTCTGCTCCCTGACGTGACCAGAACAGTTAGTTTCTTCCACGTTGCCATGCTGTAAAGCCTTGTTTTCGTTTTCCTCTTTTTAGCTGAAGGTTTCTGATCTTCCTGGTCGTGGGTGTGTTTGTGTATGTGGGGGGTGTGGGCTGTGCGTGTTTAGACGTGTATGTGCGTCAGCAATCGCCAACTACTGTGATCCCGTGTATAGGCGTACTCCCAAAAACGTCTACGAATGAAGATTCCGCAAGTTAGATTCGGTTGCTCTGGAAACCTTTTGTTCTCCCGTGTAACAAGTGGGTAGAGAGGTACCAAGAAGGGGTGTTCCAAGAACACTTTTGATTGTTCTCTCGTGTTTCCAAGTTCTCGTTTGCTAGCATTGCCAGTTTTTGAGACAGTTGCGTACCTAAAATGTTAAGCCTATGGATTAAAATAAGTTTACACTGCTAAGGGGGGAGGGGAAGGGGAGAGGGCAGGGTGAAAATAGACAGAAAAGGTGCAGTGCTGATACGTGAAGAACAAAAGCGACAACTTCTACTCCGTCGACGTTGATGTTATCGCGATCGTCAAGCAGCGATGAGTGGAGAAAATTTCTGCAGAAATCGTTACCGATGATTATCAACGTCAGCCATAGTTTTCTGGAATTCCATTTTTTTTTTACTATGGCATTACGCGATTGAAAACGAAAGTGCCGTGGTAATGCCGCAGAATTCCAAAGAGCTGTCGCTGACTTTCCTAATCGCCGGTAATAATTTAGTTTTCTTTTTTTTTTCACTTTGCATCTCACTTCCTGAATTGGTTCCTTTTCTCTAGAGGCTGTTTCTCTAGCATCCCAAGCGTTTGTGCTTTGCTGCACTTGGTGAAAAAAGGCAAGTCGCACCTGACCACAGGAATTCACACGAGCATTCGAATTTTAGTGACGTCCACAATAGTTTGCGCTTATGCACATTCGGATAACTTGCGCAGTTGTATGGATTCCTACGCCTGTGCACATCGAGTTTTACCGGTTAAAGAAAGCATTTCAAGCTAACTAGCCCATCAGATAAATATCTCATCAAACTCTCAGAATGCGGTCACTGAGGCCGACACAAACTGAGATAGGCAGAAACTTCAGCAATCAATAGTAATATCAAGACAGCTGCATGGTTTGCCCAGATATTCAACGAATTTTGCAGCCTTTTCACACTCCAAAGGGCCACTATAGTGTCCGCACCGAATGTACTTTACAGGAATCACCCGTTCAGTTTCGACACGTGCTTAGAGACCCTGTACTAGTGCTGCCTGTGCGCCGCGCGCTACGAAGGCACTTTTAAAATTTCTGCAAGGCGCTGGTGTCAACGAGATAATGTAATTCCAGCAGGGCGTGTGTTGTTGTGTTTGGTGGTGCATGTGGTAGCGGTGTGTCGTAGCTACAGGCGGGTTTAGCCTGGTGATCGAGGCCGGCAGCATGATTGTCACTTGCAGTGTCACTGGGGTATTTACCACCTGTCGAACAGGTCAGTGTCTTTGAGGAATGTAAGAACAAGGCTTAGAGATTCCTTGTGGGCTACAGCGGAACCTTCTGGAAACACAAGTCGCTGCAGGCACGCATGTGGACGACCTTTCTTCTGTTCTGTAGGTTCTCAAGAAGAGCGTCCCTTGCGCCATGGTAACTTGAGAGCGAGGTTTGAGTATGTTATGCGTCGGTGATGTGGCCATGCGCGCATCATTTCATTCCTCGGCACTTTCATCGCCAGTATAGCATAATAGGCGTGCCGTCAGGCTACCTGTCGTGTTTCTATTAAAAGCACCACCTCGCCTCCCCCTCCTTCTTTATGGCCTCTCTCTTGCTATCCCAGATCTAATGGTATTCATGTGCCACTACACAATCACGGACATGAAAATAACAGGACTACAAGTAAGAACACACGATAGTTTGAAGCTTCAAAGCAACCGGCAGCCACCATAAGAATCGACGGGGAACGCATATCCTCCCCGAGACCCGGTGGCAGCTCAGGGACATAATCGGGTTTAGAGTTAGAGACTGGTATATCACGAGCTCAAACAATAAATGTTGCTTGTTTGTTCTAGTACCACGGTTTGATGCTGAAAGCAGCATCTCCCTGTGCGTGAACACAGTAATTATATCCCCATGTTTGTTAAATGGCAAGGCCGCTTTTCTTTGACAAAACACGCAGATGAATATAAATAACTACTATGGGCCGCCTCGTTGATGGCGTATCCTGAATTTGTATATCAAGTCACGAGATCTAAAACGCATTTCACGGTTGCTTTTCGCCGTTTGTGACGCCACAGCAGTAGATATACAATTATTGTAAACTTTTCTTGATGGTGACGACGTGAAATGAATTAAGCCACTTCCACATACATGTAGTTCTATATGCATCTGACTTCATATCCGGGAATAATAATTTAGGTAACTTTTTCCGAGTTAATTTTGAAAAGGATTCAATGCAATGCATAATGTAACGTACAGTACTCTGTGATTGAAACGTGATACTAGCAGCACGTGGCTGCCGGCAGTTCTTGCTCCACGAGTGGCCGCTGGGGACACCGGGCTGGTGCCTTTTTGTATAACACGAAAGCGAGAGCCTTTGTGATGCATTTCGACTGCATTCTACTCATCAGCGGTCAACCCAGCGCTCACGTGGTAAAGCAGAAAGCGCCGGCCGCCATGCGCTCCAAGTATCGGGTTTCATTCGCTGAGCACTGTACAGGGGTTCTCAGGAGGATTTGAACTGGCCGTAAATAAATAAACAGGGATCACTGGGGTAGGATAAAGCAATTCCCACACGAGAAGTCTGCCGTCTCTAAGTAAGAATATCGAGCTTTCTCCATAAGTCTAACGTCAAAGAAAAAAATTTAGAAAAGTTATTTTAAGTGGCGCCTTCAAGGCTTCTTTCAATCTCATTTGAAGTGGTACCTAAGAGAAACTTAGGCAACGGAATTTGAAACCTTTGCCCACGCATTCAGCAATGACAGAAAAGGCTAATCAAATAGAAAGCCCTGACATTTTGCAGGCTCACTTTCGCAATTTTCTTGATGATATCGTATTTCAGGTCCCGAGTTAAATTGCGCAAACACTTTGGAAGACTATAGGATAAGATTCTTCTTTTCATCCTCTGCATTTTCTTTTCACGTAAAATCAAATAATAAAGAAGTCACGTTATCACCCACGCACACTAGTTCGTCATACAGTTTGAAAGCACGGGCTACTTCTCCAAGCGGCTCATTTCAAAAGAAAGCCGAGTGCAGAGCCGGCCGTGGAAACATTCTTACTATTTTTGCCGGTGAGTAACCGTAAGCAGCGGGTACCAAATCTAGCACCTGCGGTTGCACAAACGGGTGCTAACTGCTAATACACTGCTGTGACCGAAGGAAAGAAAATAAATTCACCGACGATTATGATACTTCCTAATGCGAATTTTGAGCGCGGCTGTTCAGGCGTTTTGAATTCGCGATATATTGTGGCAAATAATTTGGACTGGGTTCTCTCAGCGGCGGCGCTCAGCCTCTGCTCGGGCAGCTCGTTTAGCAGCAGCGGCAGACGACGCATTTCCACCGGTTGCAACGCTCATTGTTCAGAAAGAACGCGTGAACACGGGGACGCTTGGCTCGCGCGGAGCGCATTCTCTAGTGGCGGCGGCGGCACAGGCGAAGTAGCGCATGCGCAGTGGGTCCGAAGCCCACGCCAGCACTTTGTTTCCATACATGGTATCGGTGGACGCACTCGTCGCATGCCTGGTCGCCACCGTGAAGCATGTCTCGTGCGGCACTCGGCTTTCCTCCTCCTCACCCTTTCGCCATACTCTCCTCCTACGCTTTATTCCGCTCTCTTCACCGTCGCCGTCTTTCATCCTTCGCTGTGTTCGATCGCTCGGTTACGCCGAGGGACGCCGACTCTCAACGCAGGAAGAGGCGCCTAAGAGTTGCGCTCTAAAAAAGCAATATAAAATGACAATGACCTGCGACTAAGGATGTTTGAAATGCGAAATTTTCGAATTGAATCGAATAAAATATTCGAGAAAAAATAAATTCGGATATCGAATCAGATAGAATATTTTCAATTTCGAATCAAGAGAGAGAGAGAGAGAGAGCAAGGAGAGGAAAGGCAGGGAGGTCAACCAGAAGAGCATCCGGTTTGCTACCCTGCACTAGGGGTAAGGGAAAGGGGAGATAAAAAGAGAAAAATAGGGAGAGAATGAGCACTGAGTACACGTGGGACGATGTACAGGGACACTATAGGCGGTCTCTTAAACCGGTGCACTTCAAATACAGTACTAATGCACGCAACGCTATTTGTGCCAGTGACGGGTGTAGCCACGGTCCGAGTATCTTTGACCCAGAGAACGGCCTCGAGTCCAGCCGGTTTAAAGTTGTCCTGAGAGAGAGGCGTTGTACGTCGTAGCGAGGACAGGTACACAATAGGTGTTCGATGGTTTCCTCGCACATACAGGAGTCGCACATCGAGCTCTCGGCCATTCCTATGCAATGTGAGTAAGCGCTCGTGAACGCCACTCCCAGCCACAAGCGGCACAGCAAGGTTGCTTCGCCGCGGGAAAGGCTAGATGGCAGTTGTAGCCGTAGCAAGGGGTCCAACTTATATAATCGGCAATTGAAGGCACTTGAGCTCCTATAAAGCTTGTGACGTTTTGCGTGCAAGCAGACGAAGTTCCCTGGCAGTGTCCGTCCTTGTCAAAGGTATTGTACGCGTCTGGGTGTCTTCGTGGGCAGATCGGGCAGCCCTGTCAGCAATGTCGTTGCCGATGATGCCACAGTGAGCAGGAATTCATTGGAAGACTATGCTGTGCCCTGTTTCCAAAGCATGGTGATGTACTTCCCTGATGTCGGATATCATCTGCTCGTAAGTTCTGTGATGTAAGGCTGATTTGATACTGTGAAGGGCTGCCTTAGAGTCACGGAATATGACCCATTTCTGTGCCGGCTCTTCGGTGACGTAGGTCACAGCTGCATGGAGGGCTGCAAGTTCTGCCGACGTAGATGTAGTCATATGTGACAATTTGAATTTAACTGCAACTTGTTTGGCTGGAACGACGAATGCGGCAGTTGAGCTGGTAGGTGAGGTCGAGCCGTCGGTATATATATGTATGTAGTCATGATATGTCTGGTGCATTAATAGGAGCGTCAGTTGCTTCAGAGCCAGCGATGGATGATTGGCCTTCTTTGTGATTCCAGGAATAGAAAAATTCACTTGAGGCTGTCGCAGGCACCACAGGGGAGATGAAGGCTTCGACGCCGGTGTAAACGATGACGGTATACACTCTTGATGGGCGCTAATCACTTTTGAAAAGGTCGCTTGAGGTCTCTCTTTGATTCGTATTCGAATCAAAGTGAAACATAAAGATTCCGGAGTCTGTCCGGCAACAAATTGCTTATTTACGTTATGCGATGCATCTAATGCAGTTATTAAAATATAGAGGTCAAGTCAACTCAGAGGCTTGTAAATGAGACAAAAAAATGAGATGATCGTATCTGGTGAGCCGTGACAATGGCAGTAATGAAAACAAAGGAGCAACACGTCATCATATCCACGTAGTAAAGTGTAGTACTCCTTTACGAATATGAAGCATATCATGCTGCAGCACCACGCATCGTTTTGAAGGAGTCAAAACACGGCGAGACATGCCGAATATTAATTGTTCTGCGTAAATCGAGACACCAAATTCGTAGGCTGCGTGCTTATTACCAACTGGTAATGCAGAGGTGATCTTCATGTGTTCGCTAAGGTAATCGTTCACCTGCCTAACTAAAACGGTTATTTCGAAGCAGGATCTTACGGAAAAGTCTCCACGTGCATTAGACTTTCTTCTCATCATCATCAGCAGCAGCAACAGCAGCCGCAGGAGGAGGAGGAGAAAGACCTCTTCCAGTGATCTTCAATCAACCCCGTCTTGTCGAACGGAAAAAATATCCGACAACTTCAAATAGCAAATTATCTAACTGATAAAAAATCCAACAGCAATGACTATAACACTCGTATTCGACATTTCGAATACTCGAACAACCTTATTTGCGACCTTAACGCCAAGGCTCCCTCATTCGAACCTGACATGTTTGTCTCAAGGAACAAGTGACTGAACTTTGTGTTGCTGTGTTTCTGAGTTGACTTTCAGTATTAGTACGGTATTAGTGCACCTATGTGACTGGACTTTGTGTTATTGTGATTTGGAGTTGACATTTAATTTTAATTCATGTAGGTTCATTCTTTTTTTTTTCTTTCATACCTCTTTGTGAAAAGGAGTAGCCGGCGCCAATTAAAGGCGCCAACATCTCCTAAATACCATATAATAAAAAAAGAAGACGGTTACGCCGTTGTTCGTGGATCTATAGGGTTCTATATGACAACTTCAAAGGACGGGCTGCTTGTGTCGAGGGAGATTAAACTACATTGAAGTCATGCACCAAACCGGGGGAGAAGCTGCTCGACATTCTTGCCAGTGGTTAACCGAAAGCATCTGATATCGAACCCAGCACCACAAAGAACTGAAGGGGCCGGCAACTCAACCGCAAGGCCAAAAGAGCGGTCAAAGCAAAGTGTAAGCGAAAAGATAAATGTACAATGGCGCGGTGTTCTGCGAGCGCAGACCTCAGCGACAAGCCTCAATCACTACAGGTTTCGTGATAACATTGTCTCGCGAATGAAAGGCCCTTTCCTCACGCGCCTCCGAGATGACTTTCTTTGCGCCTCGCACGCTTCTTACGTCGAACAGGAAATGAAACAGAAGGCACGAAAAAAAAAATGAAAAACAAAAAGCGGGCCCATTCAAGCGGTAACTGGAGCGACCACGCATGCGCGAGGTGTGTCGATCGAAACTCCATTCCGGAGCTACTGCAGCGCCGCTGCGAGCGAAGTGAAACTTAGGAGCCCGGCCCGGTGCCTCGATTATTCGCGCGTCGTCTGCAACTGTGAGCGGCTACGAAGGTGCGACTCGGCGACAAGTCACTAGCCAGGTGAGCGCTTGGCCGCGGAACTTGCGCGTGCGAGTGCGCGCGCGCGCGCGCGCGCGTATTAGTATTGAAAGAAAGGAAACGACCTTCCTTTCGCGCGCTATAGTTTCGTGTCAAATGCAGCCGCGTGAAGTCGCGCCTCGCGAGTTAAATTGCTGAAGCCTTCGCCAGGAGTCCTACGTACACTGTGAAACATGCAGAGTGAAGAGACACATAATCGAGGTAATTTATTTCAGGAAGAGGTTTACCCGTGCACAACACATAATACACTGCACCCTTGAAGGGAACACCTAGTTGGTAATAAAGCCCATATAACCAAAACACTTCTTATTTTATGAAGATAAAAAAGGGGGTGGATAGGGACGCATTAAGCTAGAATCTGTGCATTAGAAGTAGTCGGCATGCTTTTATGCCATAATCCGGTTGTAGCAATTGGTAGCAGAGTACTAAATATGTGTCTCTTAACAGTAGACCATACTGTAGAGGTCTTGACATGTAGTTATATTGACTAGCCTCCTTCAGTTAATTATTTTTAACGGCGCGATGAGGCCGTATACAAGCGGAGAATACCACATACACAAGCGCTTGTGCTTGTTCTTGTGTCATACGTATGTGTGTCTTCTATAGCCGTTCCAAGGAATGCACAGAAACCCCGTACCAAACTGCTCGCACCAAATTGCCCACAAGAACTTATTTTTAGCCTCTTTAAAAAGTCACATGCAGCTTGTACTTCGGAAGAAAAATTCCAGAGGGCACTTTCAAAACCGTGCCTTTTCTAATTTTAATGCCGACAAGGTACACACTGTGGCTCAAAAAAAAAAAAAACTTCAGGTAAATATAAAAGTTCACTTGCGTACCTCCGTGTACCCGCAATGCAAACCTTTTCGTTCCAATGTAACTTGAGGTCTTTAATTTAAATTCCTTCTCGGTTGAACGGACTTGTGGTGACAGTACCCATTCTTTTCACGATGCCAGCGAATGTGTTCTTGCAGTTCAGCAAGTTTTCATTTTTATTATTTATCTGGTGTTCTTGGTTCACGCCTAAATGACCTTAGCGTGCGCTACCTTTTCGCGCTTGTCTTGGGAGTCAGGCAGGTTCTCGAAACTATTAAATTCTCTTGAATTAATGGGTTTCCGTTCGCTGCAAGTAACTTCGAACTCAGAGGCTTCCGAAGATGCGCTTCACCTTACTCGCCGTGCAGTTGTTGCTACGTCTTGTGCTTGTTATATGCTGGCTTTGTGAGAGACCTTGGAGAGTCTTCGAAACTCTGGAACGACGCGCCCAATTTAGCGGGCAGGTTCAAGAATGGCAGACCGCAAACTTCCCCCGATGTGCGATCCTGCAATTTTGTCGCCCTCGTTTTTCACAGCAGTTAATCGTAGTTTCTTTAGATCAATTTTACGGCAAAATGCGAAAGAAGCTGTACACGCATAAAGACGATGTATTATGCGCAATAGTTATGATTAAATATATTATATATGGGCATATACCGTTTAGTAAAGTACAAAGTCCGTATCTAGATTTCCTCTTCAAATGTCTAGGGCATTCGATCGCAAGTTTTTTGGGGCACGCAGACAATACAGTTGCCGTTGCGCAAAGAAGAGAGAGAAAGGATGCATATAGGAAGACAGGGAGGTTAACCAGAGGTAAAGCATCTGCAGTTCATTACGGCGAAGTTTTGAAAGGCAGGCATAGGCTGTACTGCAACAGCATGAGTTATGCAGGAATATGCGGTTGAGATGACCTGGAAACTTAATTTGTTTGTCTTTCGAACAGCAATCTTGCAGTCTGCGTCAGTGCACGCCACTGGCTTAATTGTGATCGCGGCGGTCTCTGGGGGCGCTGGTTAAGCCAAAAGTTGGTGGCAAATTCGTAAATGGGAAAGATAGCATATACCTTCGTGTTGAATTTCTCTTTCATGAGTCGTGCATTCTCTCGGCGGAATGCATTTTGGAAGATTAATATATGCCTAACCTGAATTACGTTAGTGAGCTACATTAGTATGCCGTGGAGGCCATAACGCGCACTGAATAACGCGGCTAATGTCCTTTGTGGCACTGCGTGCTATCTTGCTATAAGATCACAAGATAACACCTGCGTGTTATCTTGCTTTAACATCAGGGAGAGTATATTCAGATAAACAATCTAAGCAAAGTCTGGCCGACTGACCTAGGCGTAATATAACAAACCCTTGCTTCGCTCATGACCCACTGCAGCGGAGAAATTAAGAGATTGTACTTGCAGAAAAATCAGATAAGGTAAGACAAAATCGTTATTACTGAATTTCAAATTTTCGAGAACAGTTTATTTTTATGAATAACTCAACAAGACGGCCCTTCAGAATTCAAGGCTGTGTTCAGTTCGAAAGAGAAGTGGGGTAATTCTTTTTCTGGTCACATAAGGAAATAACGACACTTGCAATACGAAGCTTCAGACATGAGGCGTCCAGCGTCGTCAGTGCCTAAGTATTAAACATAGAATTTAAAGAAGTTTAAGTTTTGCAAATATACCTCGGAGCTTTTTCCTTTGTGCACGCATGGCGTGTGGTTCTTCACTAATAACGTTTCAGCCGGAGTTCTCTAAGAAACAACGAAGAGCATCGTTACGTGTAGGACAAAGCCATATGCACACATGTTCAGTTTCTGTAATGTCGCGTAATTCAAACCTCATTTTAGCATTCCTACAAATGCGAAGGGTGATCAGAACGAGCGCTCAGTGGGGCTGCATTCGCTCGTACTGAATTTTTTTTTTTTGTGCGCCCATGCTATTTCGGTGCCCCAGACGTCTCGCTATTTCAGCTGAACAGAAACGAAAGAAGGGAAAATTTATCGAACTCTCTCTGAAAATTTAAAGGTTGCAGTACAAAACTGCATAATTTAGAGCACAGGAGTGCCATACGAAGGAAGTAATAGGCAGAACTATTCAAATCTGGTTAGAGCGATGAAGTCACTTGGTGCAAAGCAATATCCGGACAAATAGAAGCATTACGCGAAATGGCGCGCGAAGCTCTCCCTATGGACGCTTGCGACACCTCGACACGTATTGAGTTAGGAAACGAGGACATATGTATTAGGGACACGAGTGCTGAAAACCAAACAACTCTATACTAACGCAAGGGCTCCATTCATAATCAAACACTGTAACAAAAGTAGTACGGGGTGAACGCACGCTAGGTGTTAGTATGCATTGTTTCATTATTACAGTATATTATACGGAAACCATTATCTGCACCTTTTCTCTCTCTCTCTCTCTTTTCTTTCCTGCCACATATTGAGTTTCATTGACGTCACCTTTTGACATTTTATTGAGCATTGATAGTTAAGGGTAAGATCAAACTAACCAAAAGAATTGGAAATACATCGTGTCCAGAAGTTTATTCACAATGTTAAAAATTTGAACATGGGTCGTTCATTCATAACGAGAGCCACTGAACGTGCAGTGCTCAGTGACTCGAGTACGTCTATTCAAGCATGCGGTCTTTGGCACATTTCGCGTCGTTACGATTAACTGGGGAAAAAAAACTAAATATTTTGAGTCAGGGTTTATGATCCCCTCGCATGTTTTCAACGTTGCCCGTGGCATCAACGCATCAACGTACTGTTGTTCGTGACCTACTAAGTTTATAAATATATTAATACTCTTGCATCCGGTGTGATAGTTGTGGAGGCGACGAGTCTTAACGCAGGCATAGTTGAGCAACACTAACCCAACATGCCCAGTGCATTCAAAAATTGTGTTGCTTGCGTTGATAATGTACTGATTACTTGTATTGCAAAACTCGAAAACATTCGCTCCATGTTATTGGTTAATTTTTTATAACCCCCTTCACATAATGTTCCAATAGTAACCTGTGATGTACCTGAATAAATAATAATAAATAAATAAATAAATAAATAAATAATTAATAATTAATTAATTATTAGTGACATAGACAGCACACTAGGAACACAAATATTTAATGGTTTATCTATGCAAATTGTTAACATCACTGTCATATTAAATTTAGTTTGAAAGCTCATTTTTAAACATTCAAAAATTTTAAAGCTTTTGCCGTAAATTTCTTACGTTCAGCTACCCTGTTGCAATGTAATACATTGTAAAGGCAAAATGGATAAAGTCGGATTGGCCTGTCAGGATTTGTAGACATCCTTCCATTATCGCAGATGGACAATGTACGTAGGTACGATTCGTGAGGGTGTCTTTTCACTGACTACGATTACTAGAAAATCTTCATAGAGCAAACTAGCGGAAATCCTGAAACATCAGCGCAAGATCTTGAAATCAGTTACGCCAGATCTATTTTATTGTTATGTATACTGTCGTGTAACAATCATAACTCTACCACAAAGCTGTGCGTAGTGCACCGGCGTCTGTATTGTATTGGTCCTTGCACGCTCATGTATATGGGACATAAACCCTTCAAGCACTCGTCCCGGCTTAACGCGTCTTTCCGTGCCAACTGCTTTTTGGAACAAAATGTAAATTTGAGCAACAAAAATCGCTTAACTCCGACGTGTCCCCGGCAATTTTTTTTTTGTGAAGTGCGCTAACAGCACGCACCCTTTTAATGTATGCACCCAGAAGAAGCCAGCCATTTAAGCGCACAACACATATGCGATTGTACATAAATACTTACGCATTGACTTATGTCAGGTCCTGCACATCATCTTGGCACTGCCGAGCAAGCAAATAACCACCCAAAAAGACAGAGAAAAAACTAACGAGCATACAGTAGTTTGGATTTCCGAACTTGTGAGCTCGTGTGTTACCTAGAGAACAAAAAAAGTACAGGTCCACTCATCAAGAGCAAAATGAACGTGGCAGTACCATAACGACAAATAAATAAATAAATAAATAAATAAATAAATAAATAATAAATAAAAATAAATAAATAAATAAATAAATAAATAAATAAATAAATAAATAAATAAATAAATAAATAAATAAATAAGAAGGAAGGAAGGAAGTGAGGAGGAATAAGGCAAGAAGGGAACAAGGGGAGAAATAAATAAGGAAGGCTGGAGGGAAGAAAGAAAGAAAGAGGAGAAAGAACGAAAGACAAGAAAGAAAGAAACGCCTGCTTTCGAGCTTACGTTGGGATAGAGCTACGAATGCGCGCTCCTTTCGACAGTATAAAAAAAATGGAAGAAATAAACGGTTAGTCCTCATTGCCTGTATACTCGCCGACGCAATGTATACCACAGTACACGGGTGCAGAGCAATACTATCCCCGAGTAGAGAGCAGACCACGGTATCCGATTATCTATTAACTTGTCTGCATGCAAAAATTTCTCAAGTGTCCAATTAAAACACGATGAACGACTTTTCGGGAAGTAATAGTCCGAATATTGTACTTCCGGACATCGCGGAGACCTCGACTAAGTTACATGAAAAACGGTCAAGCTCCGTGTTCGTTAATTAAAGCTTATAGGTCGATGCTGTGGAAAACTATCAATCCGGATTTACAATTTCTTCTCTCGATATCAGAACGCCGAACTGAGCTTATAAGCTTGTAAACGCACAAAGGCTTCCTTTTAATAGAATCTCCAACAGAAGGAAAATGCCAAGTGGACGAGCTTTTTTCGTGTGGTCGGGCGCCCTGGTTACTTATATTTGTTTCACAGCGTTGGAAGCCTTATTACTCAACACGTCATCCACTTCGCCCCCCTCCGCGCACAAAGAATTCATAACTGGCGAACTTGTATGCAAGCAAGCGGCTTCTAATGCAATGCCAACAACTACCTGCCGTTTTATATTGGGAGCAGATTGTCAATAGTTGAATTGAATACTGTGGTTTTACTTGCCAAATTCACGATTTCATTATGAGGCACTCCGTAGTGGCGAACTCAGAATAATTTTGATGGGGTTCGTTTATGTGCACCGAATGCACGGTAAGCGGGCGTTTTTGCATTTCGCCCGCATAGAAATGCGGCCGCCGTAGCCGGGATTTGATCCCGCGACCTTGGGCTTAGCAGCGCAACGCCGACGCCACCACGGCGGCGATATCAATATAGTTAGGTGCCTTATTGACAATATCGATTATTTTCGCAAGGACACAGGCGCGAAAATAGCTACGTGGTATAGGAAAGGACTGCGTCTATTCCATTAGGTCAATTTGCGTCAAGAGCAATGCTACAGTTATGTGTGGTTGTAGTGAGGTTGACGTATCTCTCAGTGGTTGACGTAGTTCTCAGTGGTTGACGTAGCTCTCAGTGGGTAGATCTCAGTGGACGTGTGCTGAGCTTGAATTACCAAAATAGTTTAGCGCAAGTTGTTGTGGGTAGTCACATCAAACCGATGCGCATTTATTTCTTATTACATGTATCGAAAACGGGCTAATCAAGTCGCTTTTAGAATTGGTAAAACAGCGCATTCACCATTCCTTAGAAATATTTGCCACAAATCGTTGCTTATTCAGCAGATATTCGCGAGCTTGTATACAGGTAACAGAGGCGCAGGAGTATTGATCGGGATATGATTGATTGATTGACAGATTTATTGATTGATTGATTGATTGAAATGAGTGAACGATGATAAATAAAAGAAAGAAACTGGCGAGCGAACGCTTCTAAGACAACAGGAGACCTACCAAAAAATCACACACGTTGGTAAGCAGTACACTGACGTAAAGGACGATGACGTGATAAAATTTCGCATCTATTTCCGTCTTCTCATTTGCCTTTCCCAAATATTGCAGTATTGAACTCCGCAAAGCCTCACATTCGCGCGAGCAACGCAAAGCTGCCAGGCCATGCATTAAACAATCGGAAGTTCGCGTGTATGCCGGCTTCTCCAGCGTCATGCAACACAATAATCGATGTTGGGGCCAGCCTTGATACGGCGTTACGAGCGGCCGATGAATGCCCGCTTTGCGTGATAGCCTCCAGCGAAGATAGAGAGAGAGAGATTGAAAGAGAGAAGGAAGGACGGGGAAGTTAACTAAAAATAAACCCTGTGTGGGTTAACCTACATGCCGGTGCAGGATAAAAGGCACGGCAAGTAAATAGGCACAGGAATGATAAATAATAATAGCAAGAACCACACGCGTGCGTCAACATCTACCACGGAGTCACTGAAAATCGTTTGTGTAGCGCCCAGGTAGCGCAACAGCTCTTCATTATGATTTTCTGAATATAGATCTGGCGTGGATAGGATCACACGAACCTACTTTATTTTTCTGTCTTGAACGAAGAAGAGTTACACAGAGCTTGTCGTGGTGACTTCGAGCAACTGCGACACGAGCGCACGTGTTTGCGTCTATCGTGTGTGCGATCACGAGCGTGCGCGGTGACGCACCTTTTATCCTTCATATGACGTAGCACGCGAGGACTGTTACCAGGTCATCGTCTCCGGTCAGCGCCTCCGCAGGATCATTATGCTTGAGAGACGGCGAAGAAAACGAGCTGTGAAAGGCGGAGAAGTTAACCGGAAGACAAACATCCAAATTTCTTCCCTGCGCTGGCGAAGGCGAGACAAAGATAAGAAAAAGGAAAGCACCCACAGAGAGAGGAAAAAAAAAGCACGTACACTCGCAACACATAGAGAAAAAGAATGCGGGAGTGTCAGAGTCATTGAGCTATAGGCCGTTGAAGCGAAGGAACTGAACTAGCACTTTCGTCGCTTTCTACACTGTGAGGACCATATAAGCCGGCAATCAAAGATCGTCTGCTCAGATAGCGGCCGTTCGTCGAAGCGTGCCAACGCCGTCGAGAACGAGTGTCTCTGGATGCTGTAGCGAGGACAATGACAGAGGACCTGTCCAACGGTTTCTTCGCTGTCGCAATCGTCACAGGCAGCACTGTCGGCCCTTCCGATGCGGCAAGCAAAAGTATTCGTAAGAAATACAATAAGCCAAAAAGACTCGGCAGAGACCAGTTGTCACGATTCGAGATAGTCCAGGTTGGATGCGGAGTCAGACGCAGAGGTCCAGTCGGTGGTGCCGACTCCTATGCCGAAAATGTTTAAGACTCTCGGACATGATTTGGTGCAAAGAGGATGAATCTATTTTTGCTCCCTGTTCGTGAAAATCTTTAATGCCCGCTATCACACACGACACGGAAGAAAAAAAAAACATACGCACACATATCTACATTAGTATTTTGCTCGTTGCATGCGAAATTTTACAGCCAGTAAATTGCACTGCCTGGCACTTTCCTTAATATTCCCTTTAGCCATGTCGTACACATTTACATACGCATTTTGGAGTAATAACGTTTGAGCAGTGAATAACGCTATTGTCATAAGCACGTGAGCTAGCACGCGCTTTCAAGTTAAGCCAGAACGTTCTCTGTTCTATTGAAGAGGTTTTCCTGTGAGTTTAAACCAGAAAACACACACACACACACACACACACACACACACACACACACACACACACACACACACACACACACACACACACACACACACACACACACACACACACACACACACACACACACACACACACACACACACACACACACACACACACACACACACACACACACACACACACACACACACACACACACACACACACACACACACACACACACACACACACACACACACACACACACACACACACACACACACACAAAACAACATGTTATATTAAACTTTGTTTACAGTGCACTAAGAAGGCATGAAAGCGTTGTTCGATGTACAATTACTAAAACACCTTACGTGTCCTCGGGATTCCCGCACAAGAAGTGTTACTCTACGTCGCAATGTGTACGGCGTTTCAACCTCCACGTCGAAATTTCCTCTCGCATATCGGCGTTCTTTGATCAAACTAAGCCACTCAGACTTGCCGTGGGCACAACTCCTACTTTTTTTTTCTTTTTTTTTTTTTGATAGTCGTATATAAGCAGGAACAGGCCACGAAGCGCCAATGACATCACGTAGTGTCAGTGAAGAAGTGTATAGCTCACTCTTTTTTTATGAAAAATATTTTCATCAGAAATTTTTGTAGCATAAAAAATACTTTTTCATCAGAAATTTTGTACCCGATTCGCGCCTGGCAAAAAAAAAAAAATGAGAACGTGTCAGCTGTCTATGAGGCAGGAAAACGCGATGCATTTGAAATATCTGAATATTCGAAAGACCTCCGTTTTATGCAAACTCGTAAGAAGATTTTTGTAAGCTTTAACTGTAAATAACTTGCACGTGTTGACATCGCAGAAACAACGTGGAGACTGTCTACGCAACGGAACGGGTAAGATTCAACGAGGTCCCTTGCCGCCATTCGCGAGTAGAGAAGAATATGCTGCTGGAAAGCAACGTCCTAAATCTTGAAGAAAAAAAAACTAGCGTAGCTTACACTGGAGGCGCAATGCTAAAGAGACAGCGGAGTTGATAGGCACCTAGCTAGTCCTGGCTTTTGCGCTAGGCTAAGCACTACCAAGTCATCCCCAGCATTTTCGGAATTTATTGATCAATTATCAATTATCGACTAGCTATTGATTGGCTATCGATCGGCTATCGATGACTAGATAAGCTTAAGTAGTCCTAACCATGCTTAGCTAGACTTAGCCAGGCTCAGCTTCGCTAGCTCACAGGGGTATGTGCCATTCACATACCCCCCATTGCGCTAGGACCCTTTCTGCACTACCGCCAGGATTGACCCACATTTTTTGTGGGCGACTAACGGAATAACGGCCGGCTTTAACAGCTCCGCTGTTAATAGAAAAAAAAAAGTAGTTTAGGTGCCTACTCTGAAGTGCCTGACGATCGCAGGCAGCTGAAGGGACTCGATTTCTGCGCAGGAGGGTTGCGCATTCCCTGAAACCAACGGCCATGTTGCTAATTCCCGTGCTGGCGCAGGAAATTCTCCGTCCGCTGAGCGCCATGTCAGGTGAGGAAATACAAAAGCAATAAAAAAAAAGAAAGCCCACGCTGCAGCACACGCCCGTCAACACGCTTTCACTCCAGCACGCCCGCTGCTTCTCTCCTATAGGTCCACGGTACTAGAGTCACGCCGCTTTACAAAACACGTCCGACCGCTCACTTCGCCGATCGACTGCATCTTTTGGCACCGTGCCTGAGCACGTCGCTGCATTTCGCATCTCGTACTCGTACGTGCGCACTGTCCCGAAAATGCAGTTCCATGCGAGAGGTCTTTAACCCTTCGGACACGATTTGAAGCGCGCCACTATACAGCGAAAATCAGTTTCTTGCTGTTTATGTGAATTGGGAAGCGCACGAAGAGCGCCAATGAATACTTTTTTTTTTCTTTTGCTGCGGCGTACGTTATTTCAGTGTGCATACAGATTTGTTGGCGTCCTTTATGCAGTCAACTCAAAAGTGAAGCAGCAGTGAGGTCGGGGCCACCTGAAAGTTCAAGTTCGAGGCACAATCAAAGATGTTGGCCAACTAAAAAGAAAAAAAAAGAACATACGATCCATGTGCGAAGTTCCTTACCTTCCTATGGATTCCTGGTTAAAGAAACCTGTTTGTTGTATGGAGCAGTGTTTGAACCTTCCGACACGACTGAAATCCCTGCAGCAAAAGTCATTTTGCTGTGCTTCTTGTGGATCGCAAAGCACAAGGGGTGCGATTGAATGCTCCTGTTTTTTTTTTTTCTTCCCTGGGAAATAAGTTGCTTTAGGTTTGCCGCAGGTTTGTGCCCGTCGTTTCTGCAGTCAATACAGCTGAATTAACCTTCGGGTAGGGGCAAGTTTAGTCAAAATTGCCGGTAATTGACCTCTAAGAAATCATATGCTCAAGTGCCAAGCCTCCTATAATATATAAACCTGTAATAGGTTATAATATAATATAATAATACATAAACTGTAATGACAGCGGATAGTTTTAGCCCTAGTTTTGATTCACCTATGCATCGTATTGACATCTCTACTGGTATTATTATTAAATCTCCCATCTTTAAACCGCGAAAGGAGAACTTCCGCGTCGACCACGAGCCAACTGAGCAAACGAACAAAAGAGAATAATCGCAGAAAATTGAAATTCGGCTCTTACTCGTGCAAATAACTTGTGCACGTTAAGGATATAATAACAGGCACATCTCCCGGCGCGGAAATGGGGAAAGGGTTCGATGCAGGCATACAGCTGAACCAGCACTCGGCGTTCCGCAATGGCATACAGCTTCTAAATAAATACCTGAGAGAGAAATCGGACCAGTGTGTATATCTGATTCTTTCCATCGGCACTCCAACCAACATGGAGGAGGAGGAAAACAAGAGGTGAAAGGCAGAGAGGTTAACCAGATTAAGTGTTCGGTTAGCTATTCTGCACGGGACGATGGGGTAAGGGCAGAAAAGATTAGAAAGTAATGATAGGGAGTAGATAGATAAATCTATACATAATCATGGTGGCTTTTAATGGCCTTGAATATTCTTAACTTGCTTTTGAAATTTGAGAGATCATTGTAGACGACTATTATTTTGTCACATTTTAACGGTTCGGTGGTTTTCAAGGTAATAAAATAACAGCAGTTGTTTAAATTATAAAAATATCAGTACTCACGGTGTGTTAGTTACTCTAGATTTGCGTACGTATAATCAAATTTGTAAGAATTTGTTTTTGCCCTTGAAGTTAACGAAGCGAGCTAATTTTGATCGTGAAACGCATATCTGCTCACAATTTGGCCACACATTACAATTACAGAAGCCGCACTGTGCTTCCTCCCGAGATCGGTCAAATCGCAGATAAAATCCATGTCATATCCCTGATTCCCACGATGACTGAACGATTGCAGCGCCATATTTCCCTCTGGTGACATTTGTGCAGAACTCGCGCCAGGTAATGTCCCTGAGTGACAAAGCACGATGCTGCTTATTTCCGATGACCTGGCGAGAACGGGTGTCGTAAGCGCAAAAGGTTGGTGATGTGCGGAAAAAGCGATGTAGTGCGCCAACATGTCTTTTAGCAGACATTGCACTACGACGCTTAGCAGACGTTGTACTACGACTCTTAGTAGCAGACGTCGCACTACGTCTTCACGTGTAATGCGCGCGTGGATTGAGGCGCCGAAGGCTCGCCTCAATCCGACTCCTGGCGTCAGAGCAGTGCCGTAACTGTGTTCGATCTGAAACGCTGAATCCCTTGTTCCTTCGAAGTTCTGTGTTTGCCACGCCTCGGCAAAATCGTGTCTCTTCGTATACCCCTGATCTCGGTCTGCTCACTGACGGTGCGAAGACTCTGCTCCGGCAGCGCAGCTCGGCCCGGATATGCGACGATGGGCGTCGCAGCTTTGCTTCCTTCTGCGGATCAGCCATCGTTGCCAGCTCGCTTCTTTTGTCGGAATAGTTCTTCTCTGATGACTGTGTACGAATCTAGAGGATGGTATCACCGAACCTAGCTTTACCTAGCCTACGTCGCTCACATAACTGAGGAGTCAAGGGATCCTTCTGTAGGGTGACACTTCTGTGTGACCCCTTTTCTTTTGTCCTAATTTGCTTAATTTAAAAGTGAAATAGCCGTACTTTAGTTATTATGTTTCTTGTGTGTGTTGTTGGGCTTCTGTGCTTATTACAACATGTAAAAAAAAGAGGAGTAGCCAGCGCCACCTACAGGTCCCAACGTGATCTTCAACACATTTATTGCAAAAAAATATCTGAGTAAGCGTCGCGTCGGTCGTGCAGTGCCTCTTTGAACAATCCGGCCACTATCTCTCGAGAGACAGCAATATGCAAAATTGGATTGTCGAAGCATGACATTTAGGAAAAGTAGTATTTCGGCCTACGGCGTAAATATGCTTCAATGGGTGAGGCATGCTGCCATCTTGCGGAACCTGACGTATAAAATTTCGGCATTTCCAGTTTTAGTGCCATGACCGCGTGGTGGCGGCACTATAGCTTACAAACTCAAAAAGACTTGTTCAAATACAAGGAGCCGTACAAAATTGTTTCGTTTTCTGGAGTAGCCCGTTCACCAATTAGGCAAAGTAGTCAGTTTCAGAGGGAGAACACAATTATCCAACAATTCAATATTAAAATGTTACATTCATTTCAATCAGGTCAGAGACGGAAATATAGAGCGTATCGTATACAATCATACAACATTTACGTGCGACATTGGCGATATTCGTTGTCCTTGTTTGGAAGGCCGCATTCCCTAAAAGCACAAGATTAAATTGGCTGATCGCCTTTTGAGGCATCATCATCATCGTCATCATCATCATCCAAGTAATGTCCACTGCAGGACGAAGGCCTCCAATTACCCTTGTATTGCATCAGCTGACTATCATACGCCTGCAAATTTCCTTACCTCATAACACCACCTAAGCCTCTGCCGTCCATGACTACATTTTCCTTTCCTTGACACCCATTCTATCACACTAACGGACCACCGGTTATCTGCTCTATACCTTTTATTTTACGTGCATGACACCCCTTCCTTATAACTTCAACTGGAATGTCATCTATACTCTCGTTTGCGTTGACTTCCTGCTTCTCAACCCTATATGTAATATTTTTTCCTCCATCTCGTCGCACGATCCTTGGTATCTTCTAAAACTTTCCCTCTCTATCTCCCTCTATTTCACTCTTTTTTTTTTGCAGTTGTTGTCGGGGTAAGAGAATATGGCACCGGTTGCTTCTTGTCCCATGAACAGGAAGTGTTAGATAAATATACTTTTATACACTGCAGTTGGGAATCACCCCTGCTGGTGCAGTCATGAGAACCCACACTACACCCCTCTGAGCAACTGAAAGGCCGTTCGCCACAGTCTAACAAATCACCCTCAAGCAGCCGTCGGACATGTTATTTTTGTCACGGTAAAACGAAAGCGAAAAGACGCTCGCAGAAAAAAAATTAATACGTCAATAAGCATACACAGCCAAAAGTAAACATTTAGCATGCTACATTTTCTTATTTCTCTTCCTATCAACAATAGATGTAGAGCCTCCATCCATCCATCGATCCATCCATCCATCCTATCGTAAAAACTGAAAGAAAAATAAAACATGGGGGCGACCTGCAAACAAGAAAGCCTTTGACAGCGTCAGGGCTGGTGCTGTCGTCAAGAGGTAAATCGACGGTTAGGAATACAACGCAATAAAGAAATCCAAGCAGTGACCTTTCGCTTTTCCTAATAGACACCCTGCTAACGGATCACGAAGACTCACCATAAATTGGAGTAGAAGCAAGAAAAGCAACATATAGCTACGTTCTCGTGTAACGAGGAAGCGCACAGTAGCAGGCAAGGCATGCAACAGTAGCCGGCAACCACTGACCGAAGACATCACGCTGATCGATCGATCGCAGCGCTGAGAAAACGACGAAGGACGCTGATTGATTGACTTCGAGGCCTTGGTCCGCTGGCTGCTCTAGAAAAACACCCACCGGCGTTATCTTATCCATAGATAGTGTGGTATTATGACCTATTACTCAAATCATATTTTATTTGGTTGTTATCCCCTACCCTCCTAAAGAAGAAAAGAAACGGAACTCCAATAACGAACTCTGTTCCTTAGACTCATATATTATGACTTCAGATAGAAATTACGATTCGCAATTCTACACGACGTTATGCAAAAATTGTTCAATATCCTCACTATGTTTTAATTTCCTACAATGTCGTGCACGTCTTGTTCACCACTCTTACAAGGCTTCTCCAATAGAGCAAATGTTCTTGCGGAAAGAGTCACAACTTAAGACAGCGTTATCTCTTCACCTTTATAACACGTAAGCACAAAAACATAAAGCCTAAATGCAACAGGGAAACATAGGCAAAATAAGTAAATCTAACGAGAGAGGCTTCTCACGTGCACCCGCAAAAAGCATGAAAGTTCGCAACACTGTGCAATAACACACACATACATTGTTCAAATAAACCTGGAACAAACATCCAGTGCCCCACTCGTGTTGTTTTGCGTTCTAACCAATGTACTTTCGCATGCAAAAGAGAGAAGCTTCGTAATACAGGCAAGTCTTTGGATGTTACCTGTTTCTTCTTTTATTTTTTATTTTTATTGTTTTACGTGGTGAACACTGATACACGCTTCTAGAGAGTGTGGGGAGAGTCTGTTACATGTTCGAGTGGTGACATTTGCGAACTACTCTGCGATGACAATGACCCTTTGCTGGGAAAACGCTGCATTATGAACCGTTCTTGTGCAATATCCCGGTTGACCTTCTGTTAGATTGCATCTGACTATCGTTTATCTTAAGACGGCTTCGGCTTGATTGCGGGCTCCCCGAATCTCTTGACAGTGAGGCAATTAAAAAAAATTCACGCTTCAATATAATGAATCAATGGACGGCAAACATTCCGGTAAAAAAAATGAAGCGGGAAGTTTCTGCACGCAGTACGACGCGCGAACAACAAATCCAAATGAACGACCGGCAAAAGAAAGTCACTCTTTATGATAATAAGTGTAGTGCCTTCTAAGCGCGTTATACACAGAACGAGGAAAGTGAATACTTCAAAGGATGTTGGCTGAAAGCTATTTTTAAGACGCAGGAAGCAGTACCCTTGAATAGGGAGGTTTGAATCTCCGGTCGCTTCATTTGGGTGGATTGTCGCGGCTTTGAGAAAAGCACGTCAGAGGGCTGCGATGTATTTGCATAAATAAGGCATTATTGCCTGAGAGTGCGGCCTGGAAATATCTTCCCAGTGCGTATAACATGAGGGGAAAATCATCCCAGTAAAGGTGTCCAGTTTATTTGTTGTTTTTTGGTTTTATTACTTCCAGTTTATAAGCTGCTCGGCACGAAGTCGGATGGCATGACTTTTAATGGCTTCGAAGCTTTGGGGCTTACCTCCCGAATGCTTTCTCTATGAGCTTCGCACACAATGCATTCGAAAGTAAAGGTGGGGCGATACTCATTCTAGTACAAAGTGTATTTCATTCTTTGAAAGTAGCTCTGAAAGTTTGCTTTTACGAAGCTCGTTTTCGTAAGCTTGCGTGTGGTGGTTGCCGTTTAAATTGAAAAGGCAATACTTCTGAAAAATATTTGGCGTCGTTAACTCGATATTTTGTTGATAGGAATGGCTCGTTGATGGCTTTATGAAACAGAAAACACCTCGAAAGTGAAACACAGAGAAGAGAGAGAAAGCTCTTTATTGAAACACAGAGAAGAGGAATACAAAGAACTAGCGCTTACTAAAAATCATTGCTTTACTTGTTTGTTTATTCCTTATACACACAGCAAAGCGCATGCGCGACATGCAAGAGTAGTTTAAACAAGAACGTACAATAAATTCGACCAATGGTGAAGTTGCTACGGTAATATTTATCGCCATAAAGTCGCCGTAGGTCAGAACATGAAGGAATAGGCAGCGTGGCCCTATATCATAGTTTGTAAGTGTCAAGTCGGACAGAACAATAAAATTTTCAGAAAAGGTCAAGTTTGGTTACTCTTCGCGTCCACTAAAAATAGGAGAGAGGGTGAAAAAAGAAAGTAAATGGAAGCAGAGAGGTTAACCAGAATAATGTCCGGTTGTACATCATATTGGGGGATGCTGAAAGAGTGAAAAGAGCAAGGAAGACGATATGAATAGAACCTGCCCGCACAAGAACGAGGAATGCGTTTGACAACGACTATTTTTATTGCGATAGCAATTATATGGACACTCAAAAGCAGATTTCTGCCGTCGGCGTCGCCGTCGCCGTGAGGTTCCGTATGACGTCAATGGAGATGAAATCGTCGCCGCGCGCCGCCGAACGCTGTATGTGCGAGTGAAAGGGCGCGAGGGACGCGCGCTTTCACGGGGAGTGAACGCACGGCGGAGAACAAAAGCGCGTTCTGCGCCGTGCTCCCTTAAGGGCTGCAGAAGTAGGCGTCTCTTTCCTCCTTTACAATCACCACATATGTAGAGCAAACGCGCCTTCTTCCGACGCGCGAGAGGCCGTGGGGGAGGGGGGGGGAGGGGGGGAAGGGAGGCGACGTTTAGCTGTGGCACCAAGTGCCTATTTATATCAGAGGCTCCGGCAACAGTCACCAACGCCGCACGCATTTTGAGCGAACGCGGGCAAAACGCCGACGGCGTCGACAACAGTTTTGCGTGTTGCCGGTGCTGCTGCATGTCCAAGTTTATACAGCTGATAAAGCTAATATCATTACTCCGTATAGCTCTCTACAAATTTGCTATCGCAATTGATGCTTCGCCTTTCAGGTGAAACTGCGGCAACTTTTTATTGCGATAGCAATTATATGGACACTCAAAAGCAGATTTCTGCCGTCGCCGTCGCCGTCGCCGTGAGGTTCCGTATGACGTCAATGGAGATTAAATCGTCGCCGCGCGCCGCCGAACGCTGTATGTGCGAGTGAAAGGGCGCGAGGGACGCGCGCTTTCACGGGTAGTGAACTCACGGCGGAGAACAAACGCGCGTTCTGCGCCGTGCTCCCTTAAGGGCTGCAGAAGTAGGCGTCTCTTTCCTCCTTTACAATCCCCATATATGTAGAGCAAACGCGCCTTCTTCCGACGAGCGAGAGGCCGTGGGGGAGGGGGAGGGAAGGGGAGGGAAGGGAGGCGACGTTTAGCTGTGGCACCAAGTGCCTATTTATATCAGAGGCTCCGGCAACAGTCACCAACGCCGCACGCATTTTGAGCGAACGCGGGCAAAACGCCGACGGCGTCGACAACAGTTCTGCGTGTTGCCGGTGCTGCTGCATGTCCAAGTTTATACAGCTGATAAAGCTAATATCATTACTTCGTATAGCTCTCTACAAATTTGCTATCGCAATTGATGCTTCGCCTTTCAGGTGAAACTGCGACAACTTTTTTCATTCTGTAATTAGTGTTAAAAGTCATTTACACTCATTTTGCTCACTGAAATATTTGCCCTATTGTGCGAGTGCTGTCTGCTTTTGTGCGCAGCTTTTATTTCATCCCCATTCAATTACTCACAACAAACAGCAGGAACGCGTTCGCAGCGACTTCAACTGTTCACGTCGAAGTGAGTGTTACGTCTCGAGTGAGCGGAGCTTCAAAACAGAGTTCTTTAATACTTTCAAAGTATCAAAGGACTCTAGTCAAAGTCTGCAAACATTTCCTTCCCTTCGCAAGCGCACCCGTAATGTGATTCTAAGCCCGCCTTCTGTAGAATCACTGCCCCGCCTTCTCGTCGACCTAAACTAGTCGACGTACTCGATCGCCGACTCGTTTACCACTCAAACAATTAACAGAAAATGACGAGGTTAGTACTATAGTGACTCGGGCTGACCATTCAGATGTAATATCAGCTCGCCTAGACCCGAAAGCTGACTCATGGATCGAATCCTTTTTTTCCCTCTACTTCACCGTTAGTTATGGCCTCGTGCCAGCGTTTCGTCTGGCTAACTTGGCACGGTCGGCGGAGATCAGCGCGTCTCCCGGAAAGATAAACGGACACAAATAAGCGGGAAACCCCCATTGCCTACTTTCGCTACCTTCGACAGCCTCTGCGCGCCGACCGAGGAATCGCGAATCAATAAATCGTTGGACAAGCTCACGGGTGCGCTCCACCGCTAGCTGGTCGTCCAACGGTGCTCGGGACAATATATATATGACGCGGATATCCAATCATGGCGACGACTACAGAGCTCGCTTCGCCCTCTTATAAAAGCCCGGTCACGCTTTTCCTGCGCGCTGATCCACCTACTCAAACACGCCCCGTTGTCGACCATGCACCAGCCTCGACGCTTCCTAAAAATGGTGCTCGTATTTTCTTTTAGAAGCGGAGGCTTTGTAAGGCGCTCCCTTTCCCTTTCCCAAATTTGACCGTAGTGTTTGCATCTGTTCACGGTACACGCTGCACGCCATCGCTGTATACGTGGCTATAATATATTAGTTCAGCCATCGGCGTCCGATGGGCGCTGGCCTGGGCCGGATGCGCGTGCGCCGCACTTTTTGGGCATGAATCAGTAACCTAATGGAGGAGGGCTACCATACGTGACGCAACTCGTCCACGCCGCCTCTGAACGCTCATCGCATTATTTACTCAGAACCTTCTGTAACCTCGGGAAAACCACGTGAAAGGCACCAATGAAACGACAAAGAGGAGCGAGGGAAAGTCATAACGGATACATCCACTTGCGCTCGAGGAGGAGGGGGAGGAAAAAGAAGGAAGGGCAGGGAAGTTAACCAGACGCTCGTCCGGTTTGCTACCCTACACGGGGGAAATGGTTTAAAGGGATGAAAAGAAAGAAAGGAGAGAGAAGGAAGAAAACACTCTCAGTATGAACACGTGCGGTTATCCAACACTTGCGTTCGATGTTTTCAAACAATATAATGATCTCAATTTTGGCAAACACTTGAAGTACCTAAAGCTCTCACGTGGTTTTGCTCAACTGCTATTTGGGATGTTGATGCGAAATATGTAAGACATAAAAGAAACATAAAAGCTGATTTCCAATTTTTCTTTCTTGTTGTTCAGTGAAGGAAGGAAAAAAAAAGATATTAATAAACGTACAGGCACTCCCATTTATGTATGTATATACATAAATGGGAGTGCCTGTGATGATAGATGGGCCTAGAATCGGAGTATTGTGATATATATATATATATATATATATATATATATCACAATACTCCGATTCTAGGCCCATCTCTCATCACAGGTGTAATTCTACGGAACAGTTGGGGCACGATATCAGTGCAAAAGAAAAAAGAAAATGTTCAGTAGCCGAGCAGGAGTAATACCAGTGGTTGAACAACGACTGACACTAGTGGTAAACGTGTTGGCGCGTGCTTACATATGTTGCCGTAAAGATTCCGTACTTTCGCGACAGACATTGACAAGTGAAATCCCAAATGCGGGCACTGGAAGCTGCGCATGGTCAAAGGACATCTGCAGTGATGGGCTATCTGTCAGTGTATATTGTGAAATTGATGTCCTGCGAGAAAAAAAAGCATTTCGCAATGTATGCCAGTCTGAGCAAGTGATACATCAAAGACAGCGAAGCTGTGTAAGCGAGTTCTAAGTACTAGGGCGTCTGTTTGCTGGCTGTTCTTAGTGCTGATTCGTCATTGACGTCCTGGTCAGTTTCCATCGCCACAGCTGTAAAATCTCCTAGCTGATTTCCAACGTGGAGCCGCTAAAAGATCACGGGAGAAACGAAAATTACGGATTACTGGCTAATAAAAACCCCACAAAGGAGTTATTCTTTTTGTCTATTTAAGTGAAGTATACACAAGATAACTTTGACGCAGGTTGCGTTGCTGGCTGATACCAAACACGCAGCCGCACGCCGGCGGCGTCCGGCAGGCGTACGGAGGAAGAAAGGTACGAGAGGGAGGGCAATGTCTTTAGCACGGATGCCTCGAGCGTGCCTAACCAGGGTACTGCGGCATCTTCCTCTCCGTCGCTTGTAGCACGTTCGCTATTGCGAAAGTGGGCTTCTCCCCACAAAGGAGCTTGATGCAGAAAAGCCAGCTGTGACGGCGCACTTTAACGTCCTAATAACGTGTCCCATGCTAACGTTAGCCAGGCTGTTGAAAGAAAAGAAACACACACACACACACACACACACACACACACACACACACACACACACACACACACACACACACACACACACACACACACACACACACACACACACACATATATATATATATATATATATATATATATATATATATATATATATATATATTACGGTGCACGATACAATTATAAGGCCCACGGTGTCCCAAGAGGTCTCACGACCGAATACTGCAGGTCTTTAAATGGCATCTTGCACTGCGTTTTTTACAATATTTTTCTATGAACAGCTTGGCTAACGTTACCTGGGAAACCCTATAGACAATGAGTAGCACCAAGTGGCACTTTTCTGGGCAATGCAATCATAATTCATATAATCATATAACCATAAATATCATATACACAATGATAATCGTATAATATATATAATCATAATACAATCATTTCACAGTGCAGTAGCGGCGAAATATAATAACTACGCTTGAAATTTTGTGTATGCTAAGTTTCGGCACCTCGCTAAAACATATTGTTGCACTTAATTCCATGTTCATCAGCTAAGCGGAACGGTTGTGTCGATTGTTTACTTTCTCATCGTTTCCCGGTGTATTGTTATTTCCTTAGTCTTTCTTCAAGCCGCCACATCAATAAAGGCAGACTGCATTGAACAAAATGTCTTTCTTGTCCTCGAGTAATTACAATCAAAAAGCCCAATTATTTTTTCTCTCACATTCATTTATTAAATTACTTGAGACGTTTTCATGATAGCTGCGTGCTTCTGTGAGTTTGGTGAGGAGAAGCATATGAATTTGTGATACCAGCACTTACCAATAATAGATTATCGATTTATTAGCGTCACGCACACATCAGGGCGCATTATATAAGATTTTCGCATTCTTTGAAGCTTTCTAAGAAGCACCCGTTTTCTGTGAGCTGTTGTGATGAAGGGAAGCCCTGAAAGACGATGCTGGTACAAAGGGTGGTCAGTACGCACAACAAAAACATGCAAAACTTGCACATGGTGCTTTTATAGTGTACTAGAGTACGCAGGCTGCTTCGGATCATTTATGTGCAGCCGTGAGGAGATAGAAGAGGGCGACATGACCATGCAATGCCCCCTTTTCAAGAAATTGACTCGGCGAATTATAGGAAATGCATGTTTTACTTTTTGCTCCCATGCGAAATGCGTGTCAGTTCTCATATTTACCTTTTTGGGAATGATACCTGATTCGTTCTCTTGTTGTGTCCTTCAAAGGGCTAAAGAACTAAGCACGCAGGCATCGACAGCTTGAGAGGCTCATTCCAAATGCCGTTTACGTGCTAGCCACTCGTTAAAAGCTGGCATTTGTTGCTAAACTTAGCTATGATCCCGATAAGGCAATGCAAGTTCTCTGGGAAAACGCGGGCTGAAGTGACGACCGGCTATTTTAGTCTGAAGAGCTGATACAAATGACTTGTTTAAACACGCATCATACCGATTATGCTGATCAACATAACGATTTTGTGCTACTACCATCATGGCAGGAATGTAACACCAGTTGAAGCCCGTGCATGTCACTTGGACTCCAGAGTCTGCTCTGAAGTGAGAATGGTATAGCTAACTTCTGCGACAACTTGTACATTAACTTGTGAACATACCCAGTATATACCACTACCAATAAGATGAACGGGTAAAAAAGAGTGAGAAAGAATAATATTTATTCATAAGGCCTAAAGACACGAAATATATGAGCATATTGTAAATTATAACAGTGAACTTCATCGTTTTATTATGTGCATAGTCATCCACATCCATGATCTGTTCGCGCATGAGCTGGCGCCTTTCCTTGTGGAATAAGAAACGTTCGCGAGCTCAGTAGGCCTCCGTCATATATATATATATATATATATATATATATATATAAGCATTGTTATATACAGTATTCTAACATCGCAGTTATTGCAATGAAGTATCCGAGTATCATTTTATTTTACGATGATATTTACCCACAACTATTCGTCGTCGTGTTGCAATCGCCATGTCTTCACACCTATATCTTGGGCAATCGGTCCTCATCCACATTTAAGCGTGTTTTCCGGTGTGTGTGTGTGTTAAGGAGATGCGAATTGGCGGCATCGCTTAAACAGACATTTTGCCGCGGTTTCTATGCCTCGCTTCATTTTTTGTCAATATTTTCATTCCATGCTGCGCATCGCGCATTTACGCTGTCCCGACACTAATTTTACAATATGGCTTCTTCCTTGGTCACTTCTTCGGGTTTCTATCCTTTATTATGATATTTTTCATGCTGCGTTCTCGAACGCAGCTTACCGGAATGTCCAGTGACGAATGGCCGTTTCTCTAAAGCAAACGACTACAAGGATTTTTTATCAGAGTGCTTCGATCTTAACCGCAAGGCAAGACGCACAAACTGGAACTTGCGCTTATCTCTGGCTGTGTTGCTGGATGAACAGGCCGCTTCGTTATTTTCACTCTTTATTCTTTCAAGTGTCTAGCGTGTCCAATATTTTGAGATACGCTTTTCAGGCAGGGATGCATGCTTCTACCTAGGTGACAGATTGGACAGTGTGGGTTGCTCTACATACAAAAAAAAAAAAGAAAATCGTGAACAGCGCAGTTCGTCTTAACCGAGCGTGTATTTCACCTTCTGCTTTTTTTTTTTTGTCGAGGAAAGCTGCCCTCATCGCCAGTGAGATGGGACGAGGCGCTTCCGGCGTGCTGTCATTCATACAGAAGGAAACACATAGACAGAGTTGTCTGTCTTCGGCATAAACTAAGGAACTGCAAGCGCTTCGGGCGGTATCCCCTGGAAGCGTTCCTGAAGAAAGTGACTTCTTGTTACTGCACTTCAGTACTTCGTCTTTCTTTCGCGTTCCTTTCTTTTTTTTATTCGTGTTGTTAAGAAACGAATGAGTCAAGCAAGCAAAAGAACTTGTAAATACGGTCAGAGTTCGTTACCATGCAAGGCTCCCTTGACGTTACTTCCCGTTTCCCCAGTGAAGGATAACATAGCCGGGCTTGCGTCTGTTTAAACTTCCTGTCTTTCGTATTTCTCTCTCCACTTCCCAGACGTACAAGTGATATGCATAAATCCGTGTTGAATATGGAAATCCTTGCGTTGAAGGAGTTTATGGTTCAATGTAACTTCATATAGACGTTCTTCTTGGACAGCGCTTTCTAAATGGCGCCACGGTGTGCAATAATAGACATTTCAGCAAAATAAACAACGTCAGTGCGGGCTCCCTCTAGAGTGGTAATTGGACAAACATGCAAACTTGCCGGTTGGCTATGACGTTCTACTGCTGAGCGCGAGGTCACGGGTTTTATAAAAGCTGCGGATAGTCGCATTCCGATGGGGTCAAAGCGAAAAAAAAAGAAACTTTCATATGTTCATATTTAAGTGTCCGTAAGGAAAGCAGGAAGGTCGGAATTAATCCGAGCTTACGGTATGCGAACATGTGTGGTTGATCACTCCTATAGAACGCACAAGTCCAGCAGCGCTGTAATCGGTCAGTAATACCTATACGTGGCAACCCTGGCAACCACAGTTGCTAGACTCCGGCAGCGGTTTCCACTTGATCACCGCTGCGGCGAGGTCATGCGAAAAAAGGAAAGAGCGCAAGTCTTTGCAACTGAAGGTGTCTGTTTTACATCTCGGTCGGTTAACAACGCGTCCAAGAAGCAACAACACAATTCATCGGAATGTCGCAGCACTACGAGTGTCCATGAAAGTACAGCAACTGGGGCGTGCACGGCGATATATATATATATATATATATATATATATATATATATATATATATATATATATATTCAACCAGTTTCGCTTGGCTCTCAGTCACGGGTGGCGATATTGCGACTAGCGGGCCGCACGAAGTACCCTTTGGGTCTATTTTCTGCTGAGTCCTACTACTCAGTCAGGGGCAGTCAGTGTCTGCTCCAGTGTAAATTTATGCACGCGGTATTGTGCTAGTTATTGCCAACCTATGCACTTCTCGCGAACCTGCGCACCTGCTGCTCTTGGAAATCATGCCAGTGCTTTGAAGAGGAATAGCAAGGAGCCAAAAGGCAGCCAATGGCATGAAGATTTGAAACTTCCGTGCGTCTTGTCGGTATGTTAAAGAGAATGGTGAACTCTTTAGTGGCTATTCGGATATGTCACCACTCATATGCGCTCGACTGTTGTCCCGGTACGGTCGGACGCTGCACAAATGATCCGAAAGAAGCGTCATGCACCCAAGGAAAACGGCGCTCCTCCGTATAGCTGTGTAGGAGAATGTCACTAGTTCCATAAGAAAAACACATCGGAAACGGCATGGCGGGTAATGCAGTGTATGAAGTGCGAGTGCCGTATGCATGCAACCGTCTACGATACGCGAGCGTGATCATCGCTTGAAGACCAAGCGTGACTATTTCGAAGAAACGGAGGTGCTCATTAATAACCACAGTTTTGAGGCTGGCTTCGAAGCAGACGTGTTGCAAGTACACCAAGCAACAGGCTCAGCGACTGAACAAAAACATGAGTCACGGCGAAGTGCATTTCCTAAGTACGCTTCTTGGCCACCACCATCCGCTCTCTTCTTTTTTTTTTTTTAAGTGACATCGTCTACTACCCATGAACTCCACCAGAGAAAAAGTTAAACACGCAGAAAAGGCACGAATAGTAGCAGAACGTCGATTCTAATTAAATGTTGGTAGTCAAAGAGCGCACTTCGCGCTCAGGAGATGCATTCGGCTGTATCCAAAGTGCTGTTGCCAAGCTTCAGTACCTGCTCCCATGGTACCCGCAGCAGTCTTCTGCCTCCTATGCGCCGATGCAAGCCCCGAAAAGAACAAGAAATAAACGTTCTAAAACAGCGCGAAAAAAAAAAAAACGACGTCTTATTCGTTTCCCGAGTCACCCAGCATGAATGGGCGGGGTCCTCGGTGAGCTGGTAGGTATAATGCGGACGTCAAATGTACCGTTCCCCAGGGGAGTGTAGCAGGCTCCCTGTTTTCAATGCAGCTGCTTATACGAGTAGGAGGAACGACAGATGGCTTACATGGCTGGTCGGTCGACAGCGGAAACGGGAGAAAAAAAATAAGAAGAAAAATAACACATCGCCATGAAAAGTTTCGTCTCGTTTTTGTCTTCTCGCGTTCCTCGTCGATCGAGTTCGTTCTACCGCGGAAGGAAATCCCCTTTTCCGTATCGGCTGCCGCCACAACTCCCCGCCTTGCTTGTTCGACAATAGCGCTCGCAAATTTAATCCTTGGCACGCCGGGAAGCGGTGTCGCTTTTCTGCTGTCGCGAATTACCTTTCCTGGGCGGGCACCGCTCGACAATAGTACGGCCACGAACACTTTGTGGGACTCTAGCACGTGTTTCTTTCTTCATATGTTGTTGGTGCCACAAGAAAAAAAAATTCGTGTAAGGAGACCCTAGATATAAAAGAAGCACGTATAAACTAGGCCTTGCAGAGACGTGTAATGGTTTCGCGCGTAACGAAGGAGAGCTTGAAAGACGAGAATCCGAAGACCGAAGGCGGTTTTCATTTTCCGAGATGAGAGAATAAATGAGTTCTTAAGCTTCGGGAGGAGTTGGTTCTAGAGTAGGGTGTGGAAAGATGGGGGGCGCCGGCTTAGGGTTTCAGCGTCTAGGAGTCCGCGGATTCGCCTATTATTTCTGCAGGAAGAGATTGGTGGATGTTTCGTTTTCGCGGTGGCATAACAAAGCGCGAGTGCAGTAATAACAAAAGTGTCAGTAAGGAAATACGAATTGTTTTTTCCAACAGCCGCATTAGAACACTGGAAGCGTTTTGGTAATTCGCCTTTCGCTTTAAGCATGCACTGCACATTGAAAGGAAAAAGAGAGTGATAGGGACGACTGAATGGCAGATCGGATGTGGCAGCCGCCATTCGGTGAGCCAGGCAGGCAGAAACTCCAATGCGTACCGAGATTTCGGTGAACTTTAAGCCCTGGAATCCAGAAATATGAAGGACTGTTGACAAATATGTAAGTTAATAATATTCCAAGGCGCTACCGACTCCATTGAAAGAAAGTCAAGGGGGTAGGATAAGAATGTCTGTAATTTCTAGAAAGAATGTTATAATTGCCGAAAAATTAAATATCAACGCAGAGTACAGTCAATTACGTCGAGTATTCTTTTTTTCAAGATGACTAACTACACGATCAGACCACATGCACAACTTCCTTTCTTCTTTTTTTCTTTTTTTTTTCGTGGTTGTCTACAGACTATAGGAGACAAGAACAATAATTAATTCTGGGGTTTTACGTAGTCTGATTAGGTGGCACGACGGGTTCTGATTAGGAGGCACGACGTAGTAATAGAGGCACTCCGGAACAATATTGACCACCTGAGGTTCTAAACCTAAATTTAAGTATACGCGCGTTCTTGCCTTTTGCTCCCATCGAAATACGGCCTCCACAGCCGGGATCCTACCCACGACCTCGTGTTGAGCAGCATAACGCAGCATTGCGGGTCGAAAATAAATACTGCGAACTACTATTTCGTCATTGCTGATGGCGTGCGGCACATCGAACATCCCTTTAAACAATGGTAGTGCCTTCAGTATAGACGGCTTCATGCTCGCGATAACAGCAGCGAGCGTGCCGCCCCCAAGAAACTTCCGGTCACGTGCCTTATCAGGTTTATGCTTTAAAACGCATGGTTGCATCTTTGCCAGTTACATTCAGCAGTGCGGCAGTGGGCAAAACCGGAAGACGTGCAGGGCCTATGTTTGTAATCAGTGAAACGGTCTATATTGATGGCGTTCGTAGCAATACTGAGCAAATTGAAGTGAAACGTTCGTGAAACAGTTTCGTGAAGCTCAGAGTGGTTCAGGGGCTCTTCAAGACAAGGTTATCTCGAAAGCGGCGATGGTTTTAGCGCTTCGGTTAAGTAAACGTGACTTCGCTTTCAACTTTGCAATCGGAACATGCGCGCCCTAAAGTTAATAATTAGATAGTTAATTAGTGAATATTTTTGTAACGCTGCTCGGACAATGAGCAACTAACGCGCAACGAACGTCCGCCGCTTTCATAAATGCTCCTAAGCTGAAAAGGCGGCAACGCGCGATCTGTCCCAGGTGGTCTTTAAAAAATTCGTTTGAACTAAAAAAAAAAATTAAGGAAAAGCAGTCGGTGTATATCACAACAAGTACTTCCTTCAGCGAAAGGAACTGACGCTACATTCTTTGATGATTACAGCGAGCATGAACACCTTAAAGGTGAGGTATAATTAAACTACCCTGCAGCAGGTTACTGGTTGCAAATTGTGTCGGTTACGCAGATGTTTGATACGTTTGAAATCATACGCGCAGGAGCAATAAATCAGTGTAACTATAAACGAAGCTGTCAAGGAAACCGACATCATCGGAAGACATTCACATGCAGGCTCAGCGCGTGCACATTGTCTGTTACCGGTTTCTCCAAGGCGCACGTGGCTTCAGTTATGGCTTATGGGCCTCGTCGTGGGTCCCCCGATGTTCCTGTCACTCAGGTTTCCTCGTATAGGACGAAAGCTCCTATATATACGCGGGAGGCGTTGTCCGTCTCTTAGGGAAGACCGCTCTGGCGGAATAGTGATAACGTAACTCGACAACCAGTCATGAGCATCGAGGCGAAAAGCCCGCCCGCCGCACGCTGTACACCCTAAACCCTCCACGCTAGGTTTTCCTCACAGGAGCTCCATCCATTAGATTAGAACATCGCGGGCACGAACTCGGATGAGCGAGGACGGATATACACGTTGCCCTTTCAAGCCTCACGAGATTGTTAGAGAGAGAGAAAGAAAGAGAGAGAGAGAGTCCTAATAGAGCGTGTCCGTTTGTGCTAAGACGCGAATGAATGCGCCCGTGCTCGCGTTCATAGTTATTGGGAGATGAAACTGGATCACTCAGACGTGGCGCGCCGCATATTGTTGGCGCTGTGCGATTGGCGAGGTCAGTCGTGTAAAAGGAGTCTGGCGATCCCATGCTGCCAACTTCCCCATAGGCGGTGTCCTTCCAAGCGTCAGTAACTCCCGCAGTCGGCAAGCACCTGGCCGGGAGCGCGCCTGTGCCTATTTTACCGATAGGTGCGTACCCTGGGTGGCAGCACTCGTCAGCCTCCCACAGCAGCAGCGTACGCTCAACTATTTCTCCGAAGCTGTGGTGGAAGAATTCGCACCCAGAGACCTTCGGAAACCTCTAAAGGACCCCCTTTCGAGATGCGAACCCACATTGCTACGTGCTGTTATAATAAAATGATGTTGACACTTCGATGTAGTGGGACGCACCCATAGGCAGCCTCTGGCTGATCTGAGGACGACGACGTCCCTTGTTTGATGTCGGCTTATTTTAAATTTCGATCATAATACCACCCGGTTCGTGGCCTATCCCCCACAGTGGGTTGTGCCATTGATTGAGGCATCATCATCATCATTGCTTCCATGTTGACCAGTGCTTACTACCCCTTGTAAAGTAAGTAGCTTCCCCACTGCGCTTCCACGTAACAATATAAACAACCGAGCGCCGGGTCGTGGTACATCTCTACCCATTAGAAAGGCCGGTGGGTTTCCGGTGGCACTGGGATTCGCACCCAAGAACTGCCGCATTCAAAGTGGGCAATGAGGCGCAATGGAATCAAATACGTTTCCATTCGTTTCTTGGGCTTTCCGTCCAACGAAACCACATGAATGCGGGAACGCTTTCGAATGCATGCATTCGATACGGTGCCCAGAACATTCAAATTATTGACGCTGAGTTTGTCAATCTCCACTTAACATTTTCCTGTTACCGCCCAGGGACAGGAAAGCAACACCAAGCTTACATGTCAGTTGTGTGAAGCATGCAGACATTTCTTTTTCTTCTTTCCTTCCTGCCTAAAACTCGCCTTAACACGTCACTACTGAGACTCTGTCAAGGTTGCTCCACCTATGCGGGATTCCCGGTAAATTTCAAAATAGGCGTGTGTAATCACATGCTCTGCGCCACGACCACCTTGTTGTGCTCGCCGGTACGTATGTATCGACCCGCTTAAGCTGAGGTTTGCCTTACTGCACTGTACGGTGCTGCGGCATACGTTTGTTTTGCCGATCACAGATGAAAATTCTCTTCAAAGTGTACACCAGTCCACAACACAATGCCAATAGCGCAATTTCAGTGCTTCGTTAACCTACCCGGGGCATCCACTCCCTGTCATTTGCTTGGCGCGATGCGTTCACTGCTGTGCAGTACGATCATAAGTGATACTTGGCATGGTAGCAACGTGAAGGTAATTTGCGGTTAATGAAATCAACACACGGCCTTCACGGCGGCAGTTCTACGGGCCGGTCATTGTGGCGTAGCAGCAGTGCTGTCTTCTTTGTACAAAATGTCTCTGGTTTTGGACAAAAGCATCTGTTTCCCTAAACAATGCCTAAATTTTTTAGATCTAGGGAAGTTTTCTTAGATTTCGCATAACTGCAGTGACGTTAAATCCTTACACTATAGAAATATCTTGCAAAGGTTGCAACAATTCTTGCGAGTTGAGAATAACTAAATGTGACGACGCACGCAGACGTTCTGGGAAGTGTTAAATAAAAAAAATTAATTATGGGGTTTTACGTGCCAAAACCACGATCTGATTATGAGGCACGCCTCATAGCGGGGGACTCCGGAATGATTGGGACCACCTATGGTTCTTTAAGGTGCACCTAAATCTAAGTACGCGGGTGTATTCGCATTTTGCCTCCAACGAAAGGCGGCCGCTGTGGCCGGGATTTGATCCCGCGACCTCTTGCTTAGCAGCCCAACACCATAGCCACTAAGCAACCATGGCGGGTTCGGGAAGTATTGATATTGCAAAGTAGAAGTTTAAATTCATCGCTCCTTCGCCTTTGCGGAAACACTTTACTGAATCGCGACTAAGTTATGAACACGAACACAATTCGCAGAGTGATAACCCATAATAGCACTACTATTGTCAGCGCACCTTTTTATGACACTCCGGCGACATAAGTGCGAACAGACAAGCTGGCTACATTTCACCGTGCATTTGTAACGTGTTGGTTCGTAAACGTACTTTATAACGCGCTGCCTTTTTTTTTCTTCCATCTTGATACGGACGACGTATTGTCTGTGTACAGAAAAAAGAAAGCCTCGCACAATATATCAATGCGTATAGTGTGTTTACGCCTATTCACACGCCAAACATTTACCACATGCAGACTACTATTCATTATCAATGCCACATCTTAGGCTTTATTTTTGTTAAATCAAGGTGTGACTGCATTTTTCAAGGAAACAAGAGTTTAAATACGTGCATTTCCGTTCGTCCGTTCTTCTTCAAGGCTACAGTGGAAGTGCTTCGTTGTTCACTGCAAGCCATTTTTTTAGCCAGCACCCGTGAATGGCACCGCGTAAACATACCCTAAACTTACAAAGTGCTGGGTCGTAAAGAATGATATACTGGCATAGCTCAAGGCATAAACTGCACCTGTCGTAAGGTCTGAAAAACAAAGCTATAGAAGGCAAAGGAATAAATAACGGCTGTAGCGAGACAGGTTCAATTTACCCACGTTTTGGGGACAGTGCATAGTCGCTGCGGGAAAAGCAGACGCGGGAGTCTGCGCAATCCTTTACGCCGCGCGACTACTCTTAGCGCGCGCAGGTGGAATACCTTTACGAACTCAGATAGCATCGGAAAACCTCTTCGTTTCATCTTCTTTTTTCGCTTTTCTCGAAAAATAACGCGTTGCGCACCGTTAGGCTTCGCCGGGAAAGTAGAGAATAGTCCTGAAAAAGAAAGCGGGAATTTTTTTCAGGGAACATCCTCGCCGCTATTACACCCATGCATATAAGAAATTTTGTTCTTTCTTTTTACCGCTTGAAGTATCAACACAAAGGTTCGCAATTTTTTCTGTGCCAGAGAAAATGATCGTGGCGACACACATAGGCTCAAAAAACGGGACAGCGGAGATAAGAAAACGCGGCGAGATAAGGTATTTTTACAAAGTGCAATTACTAGTAAATATAGTATGAGTAATTGCCTAAAGGTATTACTACTATCTAGGTATTAATAGGCACTACATAATATTAGGTCACAGCATCTGTCACGTCGCGGCACAAGTCTGTTGCTTCCAGCATAGGATCCGGGCAATCTTCACGTTCTTATGTTACAGGGACGCGGCTGATACACGGGCAATATATACCAGGTGTCCCCGCTAACATGGACCATATCCAAAAAAAGAACGAACAAACAAACAAAAAAACAACGCGATCTTTCATGTTTGAAACAAAGTATGTTGTTAACAGCAACTTGGAGAAGCCTTCAGTGGAAGAAGCCCGCAAATAGACGCGAAGTGCCTCGAGCAGCCAGTCGCGAGGCAGTTTCGCGTGCTTCCGCGGACTTCTTTCACGCTCGGAAAAACACCTTTATGTAGCACGTATTGAGCACTGTATCGGGAGTTTTTCATGCTGCTCTACAATTTTCTCATTGACACTTTTCATCTAATTATAATATTTGAAATGTGGATTAATTATTTGAGGCTAATCATGTAATTAGGCGGAAGGCAAAAATAGAGTATCTCCAAGCGACGGCAAACAACATTACTTTGGCTCTGTCCAGCTACGTGGCATTTGCATATTTTTAAATCTTGGTGCATGATAGTTGGGACACCTTGTATATATAGGAAAAAGAGCCGAATCAATCAATAAAGAGGCGCGCCACGGCCCGCTGCTTGCACGCCACAGCATTTATTTTGTAAGCACGTGAAAAGGAGCTAAGCAAACATGTACAAAACACGCGTCGCAAACAGCTGAAAGTCATGTTTTCAAATGTGCGCTAGAAATCTTCCATAGACATCGTGGCCTTGCGGTAGACATGACAAAGTTTCTTAAATAATCAGTACTAATCACTCTATTAAATAAGAACACAAAAATGTTCGAGGATTCTCCGGGAGGCTGCTTACTAGTTAGCTTAATCCCCATGAAGGCTTCGTTTTTTGTTTTTGTTTTTTTAGCTCTAAGAAAATGGAATACACCAGAGTTTACCAACCAGCGCCTATATGCCATGTACCCACAGATGCAATTACAACTTTTACCCGGTTTTAAACGACAACAAGAAACCTTACTGTGCCGCCTGCGAACAGGAGTTTCTTTTACAAACTCCTATTCATTCCTAATTGGAATGGCGGACAGTGCCAACAGCAGCACATGTGGTGTTGAGGAAACCACAGACGTCTCTTATGTGACTGCCCCTAGTACGAATATGAGAGGATATTGCCCTTCGGACGGCTTTGGGTCTCTGACGGCAGGCCTTATACGGAGGAGAAGATCTTGGGCCCGTGGCCTCGTGCGTCTGCTGTCTGCAGGGCTACAAAGACGCTGCTGCGTTTTTTTAGGTGCACAGGCGTGTATGACCGCCTCTGACGAAACTCAGCGATGAACGCTTGACTGTGCAAATGTGCAGGGTGTGAACTTTTCTATTCCTTCTCCTCTTTTAGTCTCTTTTCCCTCTTCCCCAGTGCAGGGTAGCCTACCGGACTCAGCCTGGTTAACCTTCCTGCCTTTCCCTTATGACATTTCTCTCTCTCTCTCTCTCTCTCTCTCCTTTCTTTTTTAGGCATGATCCACGTTAGCTGGGACAAATAGCTTTGGGACCTTTTCAGTGATTGAAGTCGTGTGCAAAACAAGAGTGCCGTCATTACGAGAGCCTATAAGGTACGCATCTAGACAAGAAACCTGCATATAATGGCGGAGACTCTGGCCAAAACAGGTGAAGCGCGTCGGAAATCTGTGGGCGGCGTGTTTCGGGCCTCAACGTCTATTTCCCGCAGCCGGACATGCGATCCGTCATGGCGGGAGAAGCCTTTATGGGAGCGAAGCTGCGTCCTACCGGTCATTTCCGGTTTCGGGCGAGCGGCGATCGCCGGAAGTGTGTCGAGGCTTCTGTCTTTCTTGTGTTTTTGCGTGCGTGTGTGTTGTGCGTACGGCCCACTTGTTACCATTTCCCGCTCGGTGCAATTTGTACAACAGCGTTTTCTACAAGAGAGATAGAGAGAAGGGAGGAAGGAAAGGCAGGGAGGTTAACCGCGGACTTGGTCCAGTTTGCTACTGTACACGTGGGAAGGAGGACGGGGGAGTATTTTGCAAGAATATTCTACGTGTCACTCTACTACTAGTACACGAAGGCTACTACTGGCGTCTTCTCAGAGAATGAAGCAGTAAAGCGCATACTGAACTTCTGTTCGTTTTTTTTTTTAAGGCGTATCTCCAGCGCCAACTTCGGTAGGCGCCAACGCTTATATCTTGCTTAGTGTGTGATAAGCGCGTCACTTGAAATGACAACCTAAATTTGACACGCTTGGTTATATCAGCTTATGCGGTTATCCCCGGGTATACGCTTTCCAGCAATCATAACGTTTACACTCGCAGCTATGACTCACTGGATATTGAGTTCTGGTACTGAGCACGAGAGCACAGGTTCAATTGACGGAATCCGAGATCGCAATTCCCATGGTGGGCAGTGTGTCGAAACGGAACGCAAACAAAAACGAAAAACGAAACAAAACGATATCTTTGACCGGAACGAAAGCGTAACCGAAACGTTATTCAATGAGTAAAACTCGAAGCAGTGCGCGAAGAAGACGAAGACAAGAATCGACATCACACACACACACACACACACACACACACACACACACACACACACACACACACACACACACACACACACACACACACACACACACACACACACACACACACACACACACACACACACACACACACACACACACACACACACACACACACACACACACAACAACAGGACGAGCGCTCTACTGCTAACTGGAAATTTTATTGAAGGAACAACCAGCTTTATAACATGTCAAAAAACGCCAACAAGAAAGGTTTAAAGGCATGCGTACTGCCTACAAGTGAAGGTGCTTATCTAGAAAACCTATCTCAGTTTTCGTTAGACTGAGTGACGCTGTGCTTACACATCTCCTGCTTTGGTGATGTAGTAAGCTTATACTATTTCTATTTCTTTTTTGCTCTTTGCATGCTTCAGAAATTTAGTGTCACCGAACAATGGGGTACATGTGCATTTGTTGCAATGCACAGCTAACTGGCCACCGTACCTGCTTTTTACATTGTTTCTATGGTGCCTAGCTCTATCCTTAAAACATTGCCCAGTTTGTCCTGCGTACACACGTCCGCATTTTAACGGCATCTCATAAACGACGTCAGAAGTGCACTTCTGACGTCGTTTATGAGATACTAAAACCAGAACGAAAAACATTCCGTTCGAACACCCTGACACTGGTGGTATGGTCAGCGCACTGTAAATAATGCTTGTCAAGAGTGATAAATCTGCCGATTTGGTCGCCATCTATCGCAAAAGAAAAAAAAAGGGTACTTGGCCGACGACGCAACAAGACCACGCATGGTCACGCCGCACGCTTGGTACATGTGCTATGACACTGACAGATCTGGAACCCAACAGCTACACTCTTCAATCTCTTTCCCAACTAGGTTCCAGCTATAATTGGAACATCCTCGCAAATATTTTCCACTTACGTAAATAGAACGGCGTTCCAAATAAAACACAAAATATAAAGAACAGTGTTCCATATATTTGAGTTTTTTATGAGTATTGAAGGACTCTGTCTTTCCTTTTTAAATTGACGTAACAAATATATGGAACTATGTATACAGCAACTGTTATCCTGAACATCGTGTTCCACATAGTTGTACTTTTTTTATTATATGGTATTTAGGAGATGTTGGCGCCTTTAATTGGCGCCGGCTACTCCTTTTCACATAGAGGTATGAAAGAAAAAAAAGAAAAAAAAAGAATGAACCTACACGCATTAAAATTAAATGTCAACTCCAAATCACAATAACACAAAGTCCAGTCACATAAGTGCACTAATACCACACTAATACTGAAAGTCAACTCAGAAACACAGCAACACAAAGTTCAGTCCCAAAGGCGCATTAAGTTAAACACAAAATCCAGTCACATAAGTACACTAATGTCACACTAAAACTGAAAGTCCACTCAAAAAAAAAAGGCACACAAAGTTCAGTCACATAGCTGCACTAAAGTAAACACAAAGTCCGGTCACGTAATTATACTACAATCACGGCACATAAGATAGCATGGATTCGATTCAAAGGAAACTACATCAACCCAGGTGTCGAATTGACCATAGAGTGAGTTTATCACAGATAAACACTCTTTTCAATAGTTTCCGAGAATATTGCTCGCTTCTAGAAATCTTTGGAGGGCCATTAACGCTCGTCTTTGCAACGAATATGTTGGCCAAGGACCTAATATCTTCCTGAGGCTGAAGGGCCTGCGGTCTAATGTCTCTAAATAACGTGCTAAACGTTGTCTGTGTGTATCGTGTCGCGGACATTCTAACAGAAGATGCTGCACATCCTCATCCGCGTGGCCACAAGTACATTCCGGACTATCAGCTCTTCAAATTTTTTGTAGAAAATGTTTGTGTACGCGGTACCGAGTCGCAGACGGTAAATGAGTGTTTCGAAGGCTCTGGTTGTATTTAAAGTGGACGGGATTTTGAATTGAAGTGCAGGGTCAATGTGAAATAAATCTGAACATTTCGAGTTCTGATCAAACCATGTCGCTTTGCAACCACGGACTGAGATCTGTCTTAGTATGTGTCGCAATTCTCCTTGCGTTAGAGGGAGACCGTGTGTGTCGGTATTAATATGCGCTTGTCTAGCAGCCATGTCTGCTGCAACATTCCCAGGGATATTGCAGTGCCCAGGTATCCATTGGAACATTGTAGTGCGAGTTTTTTTCACTTGCCTTTGTGAGCTCCTTTAGTGTCTCATAAACTAACGCCATGTTTTGGGAATTGCTGATGCCACCACTAAGTGACGACAAAGCTGCTTGTTAGTCACAGAGGATGACCCATTTGTTCCCTTTTTGCGTTGAATTTATGTATCGTAACACAAACAATATTGCAAAAAGCTCTGCTGTAGTTGATGATGTCGTGTGAGCAAAGTTTAAACGTCTGTATTCGGTTCCATTCTGGAATGACAAAGGCAGCTGCAGAAGAATTTGTTTGACAAGAACCGTCATGAATACGCTTGAATATATCCAGGGTAGCGAAAGTATATCTGGTACAGCGCCAGTTGTTGGGCTGCTAGCATAAACATGTCTCGTTTGCGAATAATTCCGTCAACCGAAAGTTCAATTTTTGGGGCGACAAGTCGCCATGGAGGGTAGGAAATATCTGAGATCCACAATTCGTTGTGTGGTAGTAGATTTTTTTTGCACCTGTATCACAGTATTGATGTTCGCCCTGTCTCTCTCAATAAGTGTAATTGCTAGTGTACTTATTTGTACTTATTATCTGGAACATTCTTCCACGCACCTGTAACTGGAACCATGTCTATTCGAATTATATATATGAAGCATCGTCTCATATACGTAACTTAAACATGGTTCCAGTTACAGTTATTTATAGGTATGCGACTTAAAAAGTAAGAACTTAAATATACAGAACGCCGTACGTGTTGCTTATATTTCGTGTTTCTTATGTGGAACGCTGTTTCAGTCGAATAAGCGTAAATATTTTTCAATAATGTTTCACTTGTAGCTACAAACAAAGTGGAGTGATTTTAAGAGAGTGTCCCGGCTATAAGTATATAGCTGCCGAGGACGCCCACGCAGTCCGCGGCCGGCCACTCGACCACTCTAGACAAGTGTGATACACACTGTACGTTTCTTGGCTGACAATGAGCACACAAGCCGTAATCTCCACCGAACGCGTCCGAAGATGCTCCCGCATAACCGCGGCATAGCGTCCACCATTATTCCTCGTTGGAGCGAGCGATAGGCATACTGTCCACTGACTTATCCAGCGAACACGCGATCAAGTATACTATATACCCCAAAGGGATCGACGGATGACATGGCTCCAGTGTGGATCCGCGACCAGACAATGTGTGTTAGTGTGGTTTAGACCCCATTCAAGGAGTTCAAGAAAGCAGGCACCTCAGAATGGGATGTCGGGAGAAGCCTGCAAATGCATCAGGGGGAGGGGGGGCAGGCTTGATTGAGGAGTGCCTTATGTTCACCGTGTGTCCCACAATCTAAAGAGGGCGGGACAAGCAAATATGGCGTGCACGTTTCTGCACCCCGCAAACTGTAGAGTTTGTGCAGAAGAGTTGGCAGAGCCCGACGCACGAAACCGCACTGTACAATCAGACATGCGAGACGATTTTCAACGTCCACCACAGGTGTGGTTTAGAGAATTCCCTTGACGCGCGCGGGACGTGTGTGCATAGGTCAGACATGGCGCTGTCTTAATGACCGCCTTAGAGAGCACCCGGCGTCACTTTCGTCTGCAGGCTGGGCTTATTTGCATTCACGCTTAAAGGCGTGGCGGCTGCCATCCCCAATTTAATCACCAAGGCATTCTTGACCGCACCGAAGAAAGGAGGCAAAATGAGGTCCTTGAGGCCACCTAGATGAATAGGCGGGGGCTAGACTCAGTTGCTTGTATGCCATCTGCGTTGTTGACCGAAAAAGAATTGTTTTTGCCGAGTCGCAGATAGGGTTTTCAGGGAATGCGCAAAGCCAAAGGTTACTCGCAAAAAAAAAAAAAGTTTTTTTTTAATAAAAGGTGACCCTTCCGTCATGTTCGTAGTTCTTTCTATGATTATTTTTCCTTGTTTGCCTTGTTCATTTGTTACGGTTTCTCATTTTAAGCTCAAGATTTATCACCATTTACCGTCAAAATGTGTGATTGTGATTTTTCACGCATGCGAAAGGGTACAATAAGTCATTATATCTATTTATACAAATATACATCTACCTGTCCTGCAGCTTTGCCAATATTGATTCAATAGTATATTTCATTTCATTTCACTTTTATTGTTTCCGACACATTACAGGTCAGGGAAGGTACGGTTAAAGGCAGAAAACATTGGCTGACAGTGGTCCTACCAACCATGCACTATTCAGCAGTAGCATGAACATTCTATAAGAAATTAAACAATAGATATCGGATGCATTGTACGGGAAAATAACTTGGTACAGCAAAATTAGCGACAGGTAATAACGCAGAGAAAAAACATTTTTCTATTTACATCGCTAACCACGTGGGGCTTGAGGTGATAAGTATTCTATGGAGGTGTACAGGACAGCAAATAAGATTTAACAACATTTTTTGAAACGAGACGCTGACAAACATTCTTTCAGATTAATAAGAATTGGGGTGTTGATTTAAAAAAGTAGGTATTAGGTACTTGTTTATTTCCATATTTGGTTTCACAGGGGGGAGGGGGGTTGACTTGAAAGTGCCTATATCTTATTTTGTATTGCTTGCTATTAGATAAGTATGGGTCTACAAATACAGACTCATTTTTCTGTATTTCCGCAAGAACTACGACCGCAAGAAAGGGGGGACAATGTAAGGTGTATGTATGTGGCTGTATGTATGTAGCTAGCTGTATGTAGCTAGCTGTATGTAGCTAGCTGTATGTAGCTAGCTGTATGTAGCTAGCTGTATGTAGCTAGCTGTATGTAGCTGGCTGTATGTAGCTGGCTGCATGTAGCTGGCTGCATGTAGCTAGCTGCATGTAGCTAGCTGTATGTAGCTAGCTGTATGTAGCTAGCTCTATGTAGCTAGCTGTATGTAGCTAGCTGTATGTAGCTAGCTGTATGTATATAGCTAGCTTGAGGTTATATAGCTGATCGACTTTCATTTTTTGAGGAGAACTCTGGCTGTGTGATCGAGCCACCCGAGCTTTTATATGTGGCGGACAGCTTGATTTTGAAGAACTGTTAGCCTACCTAAGTTTGTTTTGCTTGTGGTGCCCCAGATCAATAAGCAGTAGTACAGATGAGAAAGGATGACTGAATAACACAACTGACGCTTTAACCAAGTCGGAACCAGATGCCGGATTTTAGAAAACATGCCGTTAGACCTGAAACTGCTAGAATGTATTTTATGTGAGGAGTCCAATTGAAATTTTCTTCGGAATGTGCCGCTAGAAATTTAAATGCAGATACCTGTTCAATCCCACAGGTACAAAACAAAGCGAAATATCCGTGATATCAGGTTTGTTCCTGGGCTTAAAAAACAAAAAAAAACTTAGTCGTAGATACATTCAACAAATACTACCATTTTAGAGCCAATGTGTATTCAAAGCGAAATTTCGTTACATTTGGCCTTTAAACTTGCCTGATCGAAATACCAAGCATTCGGTCCGCTCAGGCTCCAGCTACCAATGATAGTGTACTACATATTGCAGAGTACTGGTAGGGCTTTTCTTGTAATTTCTTTCCAGGGCCCCGCGGTCTATAGCATGCACAGTTTGCTCAGCATCCGTGCATGCTGAATATTAATGTCCGTTCCTCCTCTCTCTACGCCTGTTTATACATTAACATAGCTTTAATTATTCCGTACCTATTCGCTCTTTATTTTCTTTTATTTTCTTGGCGGCACAGCGAAGATTGGGGTCCACTTGTAACTGCTTACTTTCAGCCATGTTCCACTCACTTCGCCTTATTCCGCTCACTGAACCGCAAGAAAGGGGTACAATGCGGTGCTGTCGTCTGGATACATACACATGCATGGACAGAACGAAGAGATACTCCAAATAAGAGAGCGTCGCGACTGTTTCTGCCAGCGTTCATGAATATTTAAACGCGCCTTGCGGAGACAAACAGGCGCAAGTGCACCGCGCGGCCCGACGTTGTTACAGGGCTTCTTAGTCACGCCGTAGTTACCGACGGTGGCTGCGGTTTCTTGTATATGCTTAAGGATTCATGAAGAGGCCGCTGAGGCACTGCGAAATTAGGCGTTAGATGGGACGGGCACCACGGCGAAATTATAAGTGTACGCTGCAGAAAGGCTTAGACCACCGCGCTCTTCCGCGTAGGTCGATGAAGAAGGCCTTGAGAATTGGGTTGGAAGACCGTCATACTATGTTAAATCGCTCGAAATATTCTCTATACTGCTTTCTAGCCCAGTGAATGGGCTGCGCGCGTATTTCACTTGCATTGCACTCACGACGCGCTTGTCGAATAGAAGACAAACGCGATGCAACAGCTTCAACTTTTTCAACTTCCCCAGACACTGCGAAAATGGAACGGACAGGTTTCTCAACATTGTAACGATAGAGGCATTTCCGATTTTCGGGCTACTAGCGGTGATTGGTTGATTCGTGGGGTTTAACGGCCCGAAGCAGTGGGTCTATGAGAGACGCCGCATAGGACCAATTCGGAATAATTTTGCGTAAAAATGCATAAAATATTGGACGAAAATGCGCAGAAATATAATGAATGAAAATAATAAGAAGTAATTCACCAAACAAAGATGCGGCACATTTTTCGAAGGGGCGAAAGGACCAGCAAGGAAGGCTCGTACATCACGATGAGACGGTTCGTCAGGATTCAGTGAAATGTTAGTCTCAACTAACGCTGGAAGTGCCTGGGCTCAGAATCCCTACAGCGTTTGCACGTAATACGTCTACGTTGCATTCGCTTTCCACAAGAGACATTTACCTCCCATGCCGTGGATGCTGGCGGAAGTAACAAACACGCGTTGAGATTGATGATCATGGCTGCTTGGGTCTCTCAATCACATTTAGATGCAAGTCACCCAGAGGCCTACGAACCGGCATCGCGTGGGCACAAATGCAATAAATTAGTGGTGCAGCAAACCACCGGCGCTGTCCAACGCATTTCTTAGCTTTGCCCTTCCACGCCTACTGCAAACACAGGTCTCGGCAATGTTATAACAATCATATGAAGCAAACAGACAAGGAAACCAGGAAAAGCATAGGAGAAATTAACGGTTCTGTTGAACTGAAACGTAGAAATAACGAGGGAAAGGGAAATGAAAGAGGACGAAAAGATAACTTGCCGAAGGCGGGAGTCGAACCTACGTCCTCCGCATTACGCGTGCGGTGCCTTGCCAATTCAGCTACAGCGGCGGCCGTCGTTCCGTCCAATTTCTAGGATGGATACGGAAGTGTGTAGACCAATGCCACTGCGGTCATGGCAATGGATGTAGAGGCCAGCGGTTAAAAGGATGTTCCGCGTCTGCTGCCGTACATAGCCGCGAGTGGCACTGGCTAACACTCCCAGAATTCTCTGGTTTCATTGTTTGTTTTCTTCAAATCTTTGTAAATAAAAAAAAATCGAAACTTATATAGCCCTCGTTCCAGCCCAATTCGCTCAGGCTCTTTCAGACCTCCCAGGTTCTTGACGACTTTGAGAAGTCTGCCCTATCTCTCCAGACGCTCTTTTCAACCTTCATCAGGTAATAAAGCGAATAACACCAGACAAAAATTCTGCACCACAGGACCGGCCGCGAACCATCCCAGCACCGGCGTATAACGAACAGGCTATCAACTCAACCGTGCTAGAGCGTGCTCGAACGAGCTGTCTTCATATCTTTTTTGTTCACCTTTCCCCTGCTTCAAAGATAGGGAAACCCAACCATAGCAACCCTGGTTAACCTACCCAATTTTTTTTTCTTGTTCCACCTCTCTCTTGAACACGCTAATGGTGCTCTCGAAGCAAGTGAAGCGTGCTGGAAGACGAAGTGCACCTCCGATGACGTCAAACTAGGTAGCACTTGAGAAAGCAATTAGTGATCAAGATTATCGAGTGTAGTATAACGAAATAAGTAGGAGCCTATTTCAGTCTTAGATTACGACTGAACCGCCAAGTGGCCTGAAGCACCGACATGGTGGCGGCAACATGTCAGAAATTACTTTTAGATATTCGGCGCTTTGAAAGCAGTTGTAGCTGAAGTACTGAGACACGATCCTTTCCCCATGCGTACACACTGCGATAAGTTATTGCCACTACGACGAGGCAGGTCAGTTGTACGAGTATGCACGGTTGCTATTGGCAAAAGTGCAACGAGCGATGTATGTAGTTATAAGAACGAAAATGCAAAGAACTACAACCAGGTTCGCTATGTGTAGCGCTAGAAAGGGCACCATGCACGAAGAAAATGTCAGGGAGCTGCGTCGCCCTCTTCCTGTTAGCACGTCGCATTCCACGTCGTTTTCTTCCACGAATAGAAATACACGGATGGTTTTCAAGTCGCTCAGCTTTTTCAAATCTTTAACGTTAGGTACAGACGCAGCCCACCACTGGGTGTCCGCGGAAGATCCGGTAGAGCTTTGTTTTTAAAGCAAAACATTGCTGCAAGGCATTCAATTGGACAGCGTTGAAAAGCTGGGGGTGTCAGTGTTTAGTACGGATGTTGTGGTGCTCACTCGACTGAAAAAAAAAATGTACAGGGTCATTAAAAGAAGAGCCAAGATAATATCTGTAGGCCCGAAATCAACGACAAGCGTAATGCCGTCAACGACGAGGATAGCAGGGCGTTGACAACTCCGCCGACGAAGAGGATGGCATGACAGCTCACATATCGTGGAATCGTGATCCAATCCTGAATTAGGACAAAATTACTTATTCGGCCGACTTCCACCCCCCTCCAAAAAAAAAGAAAAGAAACATATTGATAAACATGATGATCACATATGCAATAGACGCTACGAAATTTCACTGAGGTGTCGTGTCCTTCCAACTATAGCTTTATAGTACAGTAAAAGTACCACGGCATTTCTTCCACGAGCTTGAAGTTCTCGTCCAGGCGAATCCCTTTTCAATACACCGCTACTATCTCGGTAGTGCACTCCTTAGACTTGAAGAGTCGCAAGGAAGTTCAAGTATGCTTTATTTCTCGTTGTATGAACAGTAGTGGCGTCGAAAGCGCAAAAAAAAGTCCGTAAAATGAAATACAAAAGTTACACAACCTTAGGCAGACGGTTTATTACGGATGCGTTTATGTTCGGCCTCTCTTGAGGGCAACTGGCAGCTCCCTTCAAGGATGGGAGAAGCACAACACTTCATATGGCCGGAAAAAAATGAAGCATGTTACATTTTAGCTTCGCTGTTTCGTTTCGGTTCCTTCCCTGTCCAGTATGCTTTTCTTTTTTTTAACTGTACCTTCGCCTTCATCGCTACCGGTGTAGTGTGCGTGCGTGCAACATCATCAACAGGGTTACTGTTCCTGGAGGAGCCATTTACGTTCGTGCGTTTTCACGGCCAGACGAGTCGATTAAGGACGTCTCCTCGGTGCTCTGATCTTACTCCTTCTGTGTGCGTGTTTCACCTACGTCAGTGAATCACGTGCTAATGACTTAGCGAGATCTCAGTGCTTCCGGGAACGGTCTTCGCCGAGGTGCCATTCGTCTTGGTGAAGCGCTGCGCACTGCGAGGTCTAGCATTCCGCCCTGGTAAACACGACGAACTCGTACGGGAAAGTTCCGAGCTTGGATTATGGTGTTGCCCGCGCGAACTCGGATCTTCTGAGCTAAATGATAAAGAGTTTATCTGAGGAGCGTTTGCGGCGGCCGTTGAAGAGGGTTAACGTACACGCAAGAAGGCATATCCGTAACCCCTATCAGTGAGGACGTCGGCGAAAATTCGAAGCAGTCTGTCGAGGTGTAGCTCGCGAAACTCAACGCAGTGAACTCCGCAAAAACGCGCTTACATTAAGCCAAAGACGCGTCATGTCAACGCGTATAACGTACCAGATCTAGAGTAAAAGGGAACGCATTGGAGCCCTGTTGCGGAAATGTAAAGGCTAAACCCTTCGAACTCCGAAGCATGCAATACTCTGGAAATTGGAACTACTGTCGTCGGGCTTCACTGGCAGCGAGACCGCAGCGTATACAGTCGTTGCATGTCCGAGCACGAAGTCGCGGGTTTGTTTCCCGGCCGTCGTATTCTGGTAAGGGTGGAATGCAAAGAAGCTTTGTCAAGGACGACGCCACCTGCCCCAACTGTACGACCCTGGCACAAGACTCCGATGTGCACCGCCACTTGCGGACTTTCCCGTGCACACGACACGTCCTGGAGCCCTTGCTCAGAGGGTCTGGCCTCTGTAGTGTAGTGATTGGCAAGCTCACTTCAGCAAGTGGAGTCAAGATGATTAATTGCAGAGCTTTACTAGAGAGTTGCAGTGCACGATGCAGGGGTGCATTCATACTTATATTTCTCTTTACTGTTCTGTAATGCAGCCTTCCTCGAAATATTACAAAAAATTAATATCACGCACTTATATCCAAGATCTAGTTAAAGAAAAGTTCATCACAATTAAATAGGAGCCTCCCAAGCCTCTCCCATCTGCAAACTCTCTCACTGCCCCAGTGTTTAGGAATCAGTCAATCAATTAATACATCAGTGCAAACTGAGACGCAGGAACTGGCACGCTTTGACCAGAGACAAAGGTGACATTTTTGTTTTTGCGACTGACTGTATACACCTTGACAAAATCCCTATCGGCTGTCGTTTACAACTACAGCAATTATCTGGATGTAAAGTTGAGATATCATAGTATCAAAAAGCATATCCAATAATCCAAAAAGGACAGGAGAATATTCTTGAAAAAAACAAACTGAGAACTTCTCGTGTAAACTAGCTGCCACGTAAAAAAAAAAAGTAAGCGAAACACAGAAATTGTTGTCTTTACATAAGTAGTGAAAAAAGGAAAACGAAATAATACAATGTACACAAAAATTTACTCAACCACTGCATGAGAAATGGCAATATTGATTGTTGAGGAGAAGCTTTGCTTCAACGAGCATGGTTCCGGCTTTCGTGAACAAAATAATGAGCTCCCCCCCCCCCCCCGCCTCTCCCCCCCCCCTTTTTTTTTTCTCCCATTTGCAAAAATTTCGGGGACGCCAAGTTCGTCAGCACAGTCAACAAGTATGTCGTATGTGCTCCTATTATCGCCAATACTATTAACGTTACCACTGTTGTTTTTGCCTGAAGTTCTTATTGCTGATGTTTTCGTAATTGATGCTGCAGCGGCTGCTTATTGTCGTTGTTGAAATTGCAGTTGGCGAGTGCTGGTTAATTGTGCCGTTGCCATTGCCACTGATGCCGCCGTTGTCACTGCTATAGATTTCTGGCGCCACCGTCGCCGCCATAGCTGGTTCCTGTTGCTCTGTGTCGCAAGTCAAAAAAGAAATATATATATTACCAACTTCGCTTGGTTGCACTATTTTGACGGCGACCGCGAATTTCGGAAGCGAGAGCGTATTGCTCCCCGTTCGAAGAACAAAAGGAAACACGAAAGGGGATCGGATTGCACCCTTCGCAAAGAGCGCTTTTCTCATCGAATCGGATTTCGGGTCCCGGCCTCCATTCGGGTCGAAGTGGTGCGGAAATTGTCCCGGCTTGAACCCTCCCCGTGCGCCCTCTGAAATAGCTCCTAATGCATGTCACTGTATGCTTATTCTAAAGCTCAATCTTCTTTTACTTCCTTGTTTCGGAAATCTATGTTTCAATGGCACGATTTCCCAAGGTACCTGTGACGGGGGACGCTAAAATGGGATATAGAAAAATCGCAACCATTTATGAAAAGAAACTATAGAGAGCAGTGAAAGCAATAAGAACTCTTAATATAGCGAAGCGACGCACTCTCGTACGGAACAAAAGGAAAAAAAAAAAGGCGGGACAGTTTTCATGCGTTCTTTCTCATCGACTTGTAATAATCAGAAAAAAATAATGCTTACATGCTTTTCCTGCTGAAATGCATTTATTAGGGTTTCAGTACGCTGTGAGTGGAACCAACTAAAACATTCCAAATTGGTAACCACATGCACAACGTACGCGTTTCCGACATCCGTTTCGCGATACGCAATGTCGTATCAGCGCCGAAATGCCGGCCGAGGCGCATCTCATGCGGCTATTTACCAACTGAAATTGAAACCTCCGGCTACGTACCTTTTTTTCCGGCCATAACAACAGCGTTGCGGGGTGAAACGCGCGCGCCCTAAAACACGCTTGATTCCGCACCAAAAATGCATCGTTGCTTTCCTTTTATTGGCGTGTATTTCAATAACACGCTGTGTGATCCGCTACGGAGACCCGCGCCGGTGAAGTTCTGTATACGCATGCGCATTCGCAGCGCTGAAGACGCATGCGCACGGGGCCTCGCAATGAGCCCATCTTGGGGTGCTAGAACACACTATTATGTCACCCGACCTTTTAGCTAGCCCGCAATATATATAAGGGGCTGTTCCTATTCAACATTCTTTTTCTCCTTGTCCGCCTGCATTTCACGTATATTTTCACCCGAGTCGGAAAAAAAAAATTGCACGTGAATAGCACTACCAACCATAAGTACCTCCAAAGCGCGTAGTTCAGAAGCACCCCTCGGGTCCATTTTTGCCCTTGCGAATTCGGGGACATGTGTTGGCTGCCATGCAAATAGCGTATACAGCGGTAAAGCTGCGTACATTGCGAAACGGCCTGCGCGTGGTTCTCGCTATATAAAAAAGAAAACAGAAGTACCGGTGCCACAAGCGAGAGCTTCGTTGCACGCGAAATGCAAACTCAATTGCTCGGTGCGCGCTTTCGCGAGAGAGGAGACATTTGCTTCCAACAGTTTAGTTGCCTCTGTCCGACTTGAATGTTGCCGACGCACGAACGCTCGCGCAAAAACGCATAAAACACACATGCGCAAGCAAAAGAACACACAAATACACACGTACTTTGCTCCTAAGCAGCTCGGCTGTTTGGATATGTTCCGTCTGTTTGAACTGAATATTGCCGGCGCACGAACGCGTCTTAAAAAAACATACGCACAAACACACATGATTTGCTCTGGAGCAAACGGGCACCTTTGCTCCATATTTGCTGCGTCTCTCGTAACTTCTGTGCGCAAATTCAAGGCATTGTGGATGCACAGACGCACATTGAAAAGCTATATAAATACCACACGCGGGCGAAGCATTACCCTTACTGAAATACACACAAAAACATTTTCCCCTTCTTTGTTCTTTTTTTTTTCTTTCTTTCAATCTTCGGGAAGAAGACTCACAGTTTTTGCTTGATTGTTCAGTTATAAGTTACTCACAGCAGGTACTTCTTGCTTTACAGAATACGTTTTGCAATACATTGCGTGTTCATCAACACTTTAACTTTCGGGTAGTGCTAGCAACGAGCGCGGTCGAATAATACGTATATATGCTACGACAGGAAGAGAATACGTCAGTGGTACTGTGCAAATTCATCGTTGCCTATTTCTCCGAGCGTGTGTTCGCATACTGCGTGACCTGCTTTTTCACCGTTCATCTGTTTCTCTCAACACGAGGGGTGAAAAAAAATGCTAATTCGATCTTGGCAGGTTTCCATAGAAACGGGCCTTCCCCGTGTTCACATTATCCCGCGCTATTCTTTCTTTTCCTTTTTTTTCACCTCCTTTTTTTTCTGACGCGTTCTTGAAGTTATTTGTTGCAGGTAAACAAGACTCCTCACGATGAAAACACAAAGAACGGGTGGTTATCTTGCACGCTCTTTCACGTCACGTCAGCAACACAGGCCTCACAGCACACATATAAAACACATATACACATCAATAATTATGCCTTAACGGCAAGTCTTTCTCGCAATAAACAAAAAGTGCAGTGTTCTACGAAAGCATAACTCAAGGCCGAGGTGAGAACGCTACTTCGAGCCCGACGTGAATGCAATACTGTACTCCGATTTCCACGACACTAGGAGAAGTTTATTCACACGCTCGCAGAGGCGCTTCTGCAAAAAAAGAATACCCAAGTTATGTCTGCAAGGGTGACAAAGTCTTCTATACATATAACGCAGCCATTCAGTCTGGCTCCAATGGCGTGCGTGCGCAGATATATATTTTTGCTTTGTATCTGGTAATGTAGGCGGATTTAAGTGCCACGTGACGAAGTCGATCGTTTTCGGCGAGCTCTGCCGAGAAAGGAAGGACTTTAGACGGGTGTTGCCATTCACCCTGCGACAAGTTACTGAACGGACCTACTCAAGCAAATACTAGCAAGCAAATACGGCAATGATCAATATAACACCATTTTCTTTGTACAGTTATAACATCTCACTTTACGTAAATTTTTGATGTTCATGGGGTTTCTTACGGCTTCTATTTCTATCCCCGAACTTCTGGTCCTTATTGATTTATGAATATCCTGAATTGACTATTATTTGCAAATATGTCCTTGAGCTGCCTAGCGGTTTTGGAGGATATACGACTCTATAGGTACGTGAAATCATATGCAACTATCTGCAAAGCTGTAAAAGCACCTGGGTGTACGAAAGGTAACTGTAGTGGAAATGGTGGTCATAAAGCGCTGTAACTATTTATCATAACATTTCGTAAGATGTCTGGACCAACTTAGTATGTGCAGTGCAGGTGTACATAGGACAAACTCGGAACCAGTACAACTTGCATTACATATAAAATCCCACCACTACTGGCATATAAACGTGGCCTATATTGGCTTAGCCATTAAACATTCCTTCCGTCCAGATATTGTCACGGATCTTAAAAAGGAACTGGCGGCGTTTATTGAGAGCAGCTCGCTACTGAAAAACATGTCGGTCGGACCAGGTGGTGGTGGTGGTGGTGATGATCCCTTTTTTTAATAGTACAAATCCACCGTGGGGCACAGGCCACGAACCGGGTGGTAAAATAATTAAAAATTAATAATAATAATAAAAATCGAACGGGGTGGATAGCACCTCGCCCTTCTTTCTTCTTAGTATCGCCTGCCTCTTCTCTTTCACTGTGCCCACTATTACAGGTGGCATCTTCCCCCTTCCTCGGAAAGAGAATCAGTTCGACGCTCAAGAAGTGGTGTAAGATAGAAAAAAGTACATGATTAAGGCAGATGGTAGCGCTTAGACCACAGTGACAGCTATAGAAAATGACACCTGTAGTAGTGGACAATATATACAAACGGCGTCTGTTTCATTTGCATTCAAAGTGCGCGAGTCACTTGGAAAGGCTGCGAATCCGTTGTCTCACTAGCACAGTGCACTCACTGACAGTGAAGTCCTCTTCAATTTCCCTCCACTGTCGCAACCTTATATTAAAGCATAAGTATATGCGAGGCTTCATTTTGAAAACGACGGATGTAAATGCCTATACATAACTGAGTACTGAGCGGTGATTGAGCACTAAGCAGTACTGAGTACTGAGCAGTAATTCAACGTCTTTCTTTACTTTATTTTTCAAAAGTCTCGTTATGTCCGTCAAAAAAAAAAGAAAAAAAAAAAGGTTATAAGTTCTCGCGCAGAGCTTCTTCGTCTAAGTAACCACGGCTTCCGCTGCCTTTGACGACAGCCACACGAAGGGTGCCCTTAGGCGGGGCTACTTTCAGAATCCATTACATGAGATGCGCTGCACCTTTTTTCACCCGTCTTCTTCATCGCTGGTAGTATTCCCACACTTCTTTCCTTCCATTTCCTCTTATACTTTAGAAAGCCTATGTGGCCGTGTTGAGTGGCGCGCATGTTCAAGGCCATTAGGCTTGGAAGCGCGCAGGAACCAAAAAATGAGGCTTGCTGTACCTTTCGGGACTCCCGCGAGAATGCTAATCGGGCTTATGAGCCGCGCGCAAGAACAGCTTTTACTTGTTATTTTATTATACTCTTCTGCCAAAATAAGGTCTCTCTGGCGAAGATCCATGTTTCGCTTTTTTATGATTTTTTTAAATGGATATCCCAGCACTGCCCATTCCTTTCACGCACCGTTTTCATTTCTCCACTTATGGACAACCACAGCGAAACATTATCTTTAGTTCGCAAATGTACAGCTGACAGTAACAGCAGCAATATATTCAGAATAGCACTGAGAAGAGACAGAATGTGATAACATGGATGTTTGATGTTGATAGTTCGAAGTGCATGTGGATTCGTATTTTTTTTCTGTTTTTTTAATATATCCAAATGCCGCTAATTAAGCCACTTTCACACATATGTTGAACTACGGAGTTTCAGCAAATAAACCAAACAACCATTTAATGTAATAAGGTCTCATCAAAATTATATTGTCGAAGAAAGCGAGTATCTTATTTAGTTAGTTAATTACTTAGTTAAATGCTGAAGACACCATTCATATGTGGCAGCACTTGAAGTAAATCAAGATGGAACATAAGTTACACAAAATAATAAAGAAGTAGTTTAAAGATTTGAAAATGTAGAGAGGTCGGTCGGAAAATGGAACACATGGCCTGCTACTCTATGTAAGGGAAGGAGAAGAGGGGAAGAAAGAAGGTCACAATGGGGGATGACAGTGGGAGGAACAAGGTGAAAGGACACATTGCATAAATATCACAATCGTGAGTCCAGGCCTTACGCCCATGCGTAACAGGCCTTACATGTCCACGCCTTACGGAGAGACTAATCGTCATCAGGTATGCCGTGGAGTGCCTCAGGCAGGAGTTCTCAGCCCAGCATTATTTAATGTGGCACTGATTGGCCTGGTGAGCGAACTTCCAGCTCACATCCACATCAGTGCATATGCAGATGACATCTGCATCTGGGCTTCTGGTACAACACGCCCACAACTACGTGCGAGATTACAACGTGCTGTGTCATCTACTTCACGATACATACGGCGTCAGGGTTTGCTCTTAGCTGCTGAGAAATGTGCTGTGGTGGCCTTCACGCGCAAATCCGTCTGCCGCTATCCGATCTCCATTAACGGTGTTATAATACCTTATGTCTCCCACCACAGATTCTTGGACATTATCATTGACCGTGGTTTGTCGTGGTCGAGGCATGTAAATATGTTGAAGCAAAAACTTAATCTATTTTGCCATGTTCTTCGCTTCGTAGCAGGCATGAAATGGGACCCCACGGAAGGCTCCTTACTACGACTTTATCAGTCTCTATTTGTAGGCTACATTCGATACAGCCTCCCGATACTCTCAAACTTGAGTATTTCCTGTTTACGGACATTAGACAGCGTTCAAGCGCAGGCACTCAAGATATGCCTCGGCTTGCCACGGCGAGCCTCCAACAAAGGCACAATTGAGGAAGCCCGCGTTTGCCCATTATCGGTATACCTGTCCCAAGAACCACTTCGAGTATATCTACGGTTACTAACACGACACCATTGCCATCCATTGACGTCGGTTCTACATGAGCGGCCGGACAGCAGTTTCACAAGTGCACTCCGCTGCCATCTACGCCAAAATAATAAACAATACAATTCAAACCATGCCAAGAAAGTCACAGTTACAAGACAATGGGGCAAATGCAATGACATAATGCAACGTTGACAATATGATATATATTATCACAATTTCGAATCTACCGTGGTCCTCCACGTTAGCTGTAACGTGGTAGGAGTCGGCGGTGGAATAAAATGATTTCAAGGAACGAAATCCCTTCCTCGTAATTGTCGACAGCGCGTGATGAAGCGTAATAACGCGACTGTGAGGTGAACTTGTCGCGCAGTTAGGAGCGATGAAATATCTCGCGGGAAAGACGAGAAACTAAAATTGTGGTGGCGGCAGCGAGACTTCGCCGTCGGAGCCATTGTAAAAAATGCGCTGAGGCAAACCACCAAGTGCCCGGTGCCGTGGCGGTCGCATTTCCACGCGAGCGAAATGCAAAAACGCACGTGCATTGAGATTTAGGTTGCATGGTAAAGAACCCCAGGTGGTAAAAAAAAATAGTCCGGTGTCCCCCACTACGGCGTGCATCATAACCACATCGTTGTTTTGGCACGTTAATAAACACCAGAATGAAATTAAGTTTTAAAAAAATGCAGTGTCTGGTAATCCGGTGTCGCGACGCAACGTGAGGAGCCGGCCGATAGGACTCTTCGTCTGTCCACTCTAGGCCTTGCCAAACTCGTCTGCCAAACGCCTCTGTATGGCAGTCCTCTCCTGTAGAACATTTCGAGTGGCCTTGATTTTTCTGCGAAGTCAATCGCATGAATTGATTAAGTAAGAGAACAGAAATCAAAAACATTAATAATACGAGGAATAAAAAAATAAATATTCTACGGCGAGATGTGCGGGATGGCAGATTTCTCGGCCATCATGGTTGCCGTTACGTCAGGCCAGACGTGAGGAAACATTCTGAACCATTTGTATAGGTATAGCGAATTAGGGCTTCGTGGGTCGCGTCCTTACAGTAATGCGCCATAATCCACCTTTACTACATCGCCTATGGTTCTCGATGTCGCATTTACAAGCACGCATATTGTTCTCGCATCAGCACCACGGTCGACAATGGCTTCGTGCCACTTTTGCACTTGCGACAAGGCCGTCTAACACATCTTCTTCCACTGCACTTGTTTTGATGGAAAAATGACGACGTCGTCGTTCTACCCTGACACAATTGTACAAACAGGAAGCCCACGCAAGATAGATGTTAGATCCTAAACTCGAGCGTAATCCGTACAGAAAGCCACTGCACTCTGTATTATACTTAGCAGGCAATGCTGCAGAAGCTACGAAAGTAGTGCAGTAAGTAGTACAAGTATTGCGTAGAAGTAAGTCTCAATCCGCGTGTTTCGTGGTGCGGTTTTCTTTTATTTTTATTGCGATAGCATCAGTGCATCAGTAACCAGCAACGACGTTTGTGCTGAACCCTGAGGACTCCTACTCTGCTGGGAGATCCTCCCCGCAGAGCTTGTCATGGAAGAGATGGCCATGGACTCGTCTGGTGGCCAGCTCAGACCGCCGGCGGCTCGGAAGAGACTCAGTTCTTCAGTAGGATCCGACGCTGCTGATTCTGAGCTTTCTGACTCAAGGTCGGAAGATTCAGATGTTTTCATACCTGCCAAGCACCGCCGTTCGAGACGGATGTCCCCGGCATCGTCCTCAAGCGAAGCAACCATCATATACGGCAGTATCGTGACTACGACAGTAGCCTTCATGCCCGTCGACGCGACGGTAAGCCTGAATGCTATCTCCCGACAGAAACTCAATGATTTCTTCTTCAAACTTGCTCCTGGACTAATCCAAGAAGTTCGCGTGAACCCCTGGAAAAATGTCATAGCCGTTGACACAACAGATGATAAGATGGTGCAAACTCTGCTTGGTTTGTCTGAAATTTGTGGTGTCCGCACGCGGCCCTACATACCACAGGGTGCGGATATTGCAGCTGGCGTCGTCTCTGATGTTGACTTGGATCTCAAAGACGACGTTTTTAAGAGCATGATCGTTTGCACACCACCATGCAAAATAATTAGCGTTCGTAGGTTGGGCTCGTCAAAGTGTATGAAAATATTATTTGCCGGTGGAAAGCTGCCTAGTCACATAAAGGCTGGACTTGTGCGATATCCTGTTCGCCCCTTCGTACCACGGCCCTTACAATGCCATAAATGCCTTAAGATTGGTCATGTTCAGGGCTCTTGCACCAAAGATCTGGTCTGTGCCAAATGCGGTGGGAATCACCATGTAGATGCTTGCGAAAGTCAGACATATCAGTGCCCTAACTGTAAAGGTGAACATTTGGCAACGGATAAAGGATGTCCCTCATTGAAGGACGTACAAAAGGCACTAAAAGAGAAAGCCAAAAAGAAGGCAGCAGGAGATGCAAGTATGCGTCTCCGTAGTGCCGGTCCAGCGATTGGAAATGCCTCGACTAAGCAAAAAACAGTGCGTTCAAGGAATGCCAAACAAACAACGCATCGAAAAGAAGAGGGGCGGACCTTCAACCTCTCGGAGTCATCGTGGCCAGCGCTGCCATCGAAATCGTCGGAAAAAGTCACTACAAAGACAGCGACCACAGTGGAGAACACTGGAAACACCGTGCATAAACCGGTCACAGCCAACGACGAGGCGCAACTTGTCAATCTTCTGAAGATGCTTGTCACCGTCATCAGGTCTCTAATCGCCGGTCGTCAGACACCAGCAGCATCAGCAGCAGCGCAACTTTTGGAGGCCCTCGTTCCAGTCCTCGACGGCCTTAAATAGACGTGTTACCGGAAACAAGCTTATCAGTTGTCAGCAGCCTCGCCCCTTTGTGCTGCAATGGAATGTCAGGTCGCTGCGACCGCGACACGCTGATCTAGTTCTTCGACTCATCGCTATGAAGACTCCACCAGATGTTATAGCGCTTCAGGAAACTTACGTAAGGAAAGACGAATATCGACTGCCAGGCTTCATGGGTGTCCACAGTAACACTCGGTGCGCGGAACCAACCTGTGGCTCTTTCCAGTGTGTGGACACGACGCATACGCGCAATGCTTCAAAAGCATCAGTGTACGTACGTGCTGACTTGGATTTCACGGTTCTTGACACTGATGACATCTGTGATGATGAGTTTGAGTGCACAGGTGTTACTGTGAGCCTCAAGGGTGTGACTACGACGGTGGCAAGCATTTACATCCGGCCTACACGTTCTTCAGATACCTCATTACTTGAGTGCTTAGTGTCTCGGTGTGGTGCGTCGTTTGTGTTATGCGGAGATTTTAATGCTCACCATCCGCGATGGTGTAGCCGCCCCCAAGACAATCGTGGCGCAGAAATGAACGAGCTTATTATCAGGAATGATCTGCAATTACTGAATGACGGTTCACCTACATTTATAGGTAGAGGAAAGGAGCATTCCACTATAGACCTTGCGATTTCAACGAGAGATGTGTGCTTAGCCTGGTCATGCGAAGCTGACCCGTGGGGCTCAGATCACCTGCCCATTTGGTTAACACCAACACATACTGCGGGCCGAGAGACTACCGTCTATACAGTGACAAACTGGGATAAGTTCCGTCAGCTTATCTCAGAGGCACCATCTCAAGACAGTCTGTTCAATCGGGTGAGTGAATGTTTACGACAAGCTACAATACAACGACGACGAAGTATCGGCAAACCAAACCCCGATCTTAAGCTTTTGCGGCTCCGCGCATGTCGACGCCGCGCTTATAGGCGGGCACAGCGCTCTAAACGACGCACCGACTGGACTCTGTATAACCGCATTGATGCAGCCATACGGCGGCATACAAAACAGCTTCGTCGCAAGAGCTGGGCCGCCTTATGTAGTTCGCTGCATACTGGAAGTGGTTTTGGAAATGTGTGGCGCATACTAAAGGCTCTCCGCACTCCCGAAATCTGCAAGAACCCTACGGCTGCTTTGTGCATAGCGACTGGCCATTCACCAAAAGTTCTAGCGGAGGCATTTGCAGACCTTTTCGGCTCTCCTATGTCCGGTGACACCACAAATTCCGACCTTTCTTCTTTGACAAGTCAGAGTACCATGACTGCTTTATACGGTCCAGCGTGCCAGATGGACGAGGCAGACTTCACTCTTGAGGAGCTACGACACGCACTCAGCCTCTCCAAACGCCGCACTGCCCCAGGTGAAGACGGTGTGACGTATCAAGCATTACGGAACATTGATAACAGTTTTCAAGACCGTATACTGGACGAGTATAATGAGGTATGGAGAACTGGTGTAATCCCTGCTGAGTGGAAATCGTCCGTGATAATACCAATTTTAAAGCCCGGGCGCCCTGCACGACACCTCAAGTCCTACCGGCCGATATCCCTAACATCAAATGTCATCAAGTTAATGGAGCGAATGGTCCTGTTTCGTCTAGAAGACAGGCTAGAGAAGTTAAATTTTTTCCCTGATGTGATGAGTGGTTTTCGTCGCCGCCGTTCAGCTCTGGACAGCATTTCAGACCTTGTCTCAACGCTTGAATGTGCTAAAGGAAACAAGCACTCCGCCTACATGCTCTTCCTAGACGTAAAGCAAGCTTTCGACTCGGTTCCGCATCAGGCGATTATTTTCGCTCTTGAAACCGCGGGAATTTCGGGTCGTCTGCTTCGCTTTGTGTGCAATTTCTTATCGGAGCGCCGGATGAAAGTGCGTGTTGGAGCAATAACAAGTGAATCCCGCACTGTTAAGTGCGGTGTCCCACAGGGCAGCGTTTTATCGCCGCTTCTGTTTAACACAGTACTCGCCGCGCTTCCAAGTCGCTTGCCTCGAGACAGTGACCTCCCTGTGAGCATAGCTATCTATGCAGATGATATTGCTCTGTGGATAAGCGGCTCTTCGCACCTTGGCCCGCGGCTTCGTGCAAGCTTGCAAAGAGCTCTGAACGCGACTTCGGAGTACTTGGGTGAAGTTGGCCTGCAGATGTCACCTGCAAAGTCGGCTGCAATAGCATACCACCCTAAACAGCGCGCTCGTCGAACAATGAGCCGACTGTACCTTGACGAAACGCCGATAAGCTGGGTGCGACAACACCGTTATTTGGGCTTAATTGTGGATGATCGCATCTCTTGGCGTCCTGCCATTAAATTCGTACGACACAAATCGCAGTCCATCCTTAAGTATGTGGCCGCCTTGACTGCTAGAGGTGCTGGCTGTGACCAAACAACGGCTCTGCAGGTGTACCAATCATCTGTACTCTCAGGCATGATGTATGCGCTTCCATTCCTGAACGTCCCACCTAGTTTGATGGCCCAACTGGAACGTGATCATCGCGTTGCCCTTCGAATAATGCTGGGATTACCTCGTGAGGCGCAATCAGTTCCATTACTCACTGAAGCTCATCATTTACCTCTAAGGCTACAAGCAGACCAGATAGCTCTATTTCATATAGAGCGTCTGCACCGCGCATCGAATGGTCAAATGCTCCTTGATCGTCTGATTCACCGCCCGTTTTCTCGCATTGGAAAAATGGCAGCATTATTTATGAACATTACTGACATTTCTGAACATGATGCTTCAGTTACGTCTTCGCCGCCGCAAGACATCACCAAACACGTACTGCCCATTTACCTTACAATCCCTGACATACACAAAAAGTCTGATATGCCTGTTTCGGCTATATTCCAATTGGCTCAGTCGCACATGTTCGAGAAATTTCCAGATTACCTTCAAGTATTTACAGATGCATCTGTGCACAGTGAAGGTCAAGGCGCCTCTGCAGCTTTTTTCTGCCCTTCAACTGAAGCACGACGTATATTTCATATACCCCATCCAGCCTCGTCAACAACTGCGGAGCTAGCAGCAATTAATGTTGCACTGAAATACGTGCAAGAGGAGTTAACCACACCGCCGAAGATTGTCATATTTACGGACTCCCGCGCTGCGCTTAGCAGATTACAACGCAGTCAGGTTGATTGCCCAATTGTGCGCAGCATTACAGACTCTGCCAACAAATTTTATCACGTGGGGTATCTCTCGTTGCTCAATGGATACCTTCGCACGTTGGGATCGCCGGAAATGAAGAGGCTGATCGACTGGCTTCAACTTGCACTCATAACGCCTGCGCTTGCCCTGAAATTTTGTGCAAGCTTGATGACGCTCGCCTGCTGATTCGTCGCCACCTACTCAAGCAGCATCCAGACCAACGCGTCGCAAATGGAACGTTCCCGCCGCGTGTTCGCGGTCGAGGCTTGCCTCGTCGCGCTAGAGCGCAACTACTCAAGCTAAGGGTTGGCTGTGTTAATGTGCACGAACGTTTACACAGACAAGGACGGGTGACTAGTCCATCGTGTACGTCTTGCGGTGGCTGCGAGACACTTCAGCACCTGATTTTGGAATGTCCCGCTTTCAGTGCGCAACGCAAATCACTAGTGAGGGACTACCATCTCCTTGGCCTGCGGTGTACGACTCTGGACGAATGTTTATACCCCAGTGTTTGTGCGTCTCGACGTGATCAAGCTCATCGTGCTCTCCTTACTTTTGTAGAAACAACGAACTTAGGGGCACGTTTGTAACCCAGCAACTATTTCTTTTATTTTACATTCTTTAGTAGCTTGACCTACAGGGACGGGCCCTACTGTATGTTTTACTTTATTCGTTGAGATTTGTCATCTCGCTCTTCCTTTCCTCCTTCCTCCCCTCCTTCCTATCTTTCCTTCTGTGTTTCTCTCGTCCTTTCCGAAGAGTAGGCAGGCGTTGTGCCCCTTCTGGTGGCAGTTGCCAGCCTTTGCTTCTCGCTTTCTCTTTCCTGTGTATATGTTTTCAAATCAAATAAATAATAATAAAATAATAATTGCTTTAGAAACGTTCATTAGTGTCTCACATCTGATAATCTGCGATAGTTTGTTTTGCAGACGTGAAGAGTAACCACAGTGTTAAAGCGTACAGTACGCCTTCTCCAAATGAAATTAAAAGTAAGTCTGTGTTGCATATCATTATGGCATTTCACCTAACAATAGACGATATGGCGTCTATGTATCCTGTTTTTGGCGTTAGCCATCAAGTGTATGTCGAGGCCTGTTTGTTTTGCAACCGTCTCTATTTACCCAGAGGTAGAGAGAGATGTCTTAAACACATGTTGGTTTCCTTCTTACAGGCGCTACAACGGTGGACCCTGCGTGAGTGCCGAGCAGTGCCCGCCGTTATGCCGTGGTGCCAATCAGGTGTATAGCCTCTGCAAATCCAAATGCCCGGCCACGTGCGACCGCACACTTCCGTATAATTGTGGATATACATGCGAAATGCCAGGCTGCGTATGCAGGCCCGGATACGTAATGTTGCAGGAATATCCGCTAGTCTGCGTACCCGCTAGCCAGTGTCGCCGCCTTCCACCGAGGTGTCCCGGCCCCAACCAAAGGTACACGACCTGTATGTCACGCTGTCCTCGAAGTTGTTCGCAGAAGGAGCCTAGGATGTGTGCAGCTGTATGCTCGGGCGAGGGATGCGTCTGCGAGCAGGGATACGTCATCGCTTCTGGGAATCCTCTCCGATGCGTGCGTGAGGACGAGTGCCCACGATATTCCGGTTATAGGCCGGAGTAGACGTTCACACGTTTAAATTGGGCAAGTGCAATCAAGGTCGTACCATTAAAACTTCGACACTGAACGTAGTTCTTTCCAGCAACCTATATTTTTGTATACCGAAGTGCACCTTTGTTGTAACCAGGCGCAACATTATGTGTGCAGGACACTTCAACAAGGCAGCGAGTCGAATAGAGGAAAATGTCTTGGCAATCAGGCATGGTGATAACATTGAACATTTCGCAGAATGTATTCATCTGTTCCTCTTTGCTATAGTAAGCAAACACTTGAATTAAAGAAGGAATGTCGTCAAACGCTTAAATGAGCGTAAACATCGTTCACAGTTTCCCGTTTGTTTGGTCAATAGGGTAAGAGACCTCGCATAGGCATATTTCGTCGTGTTCTCCAGTCTGTGGTACTCCAGTCTGTGGTACTCTCACAATATCACGTGAGCCGAGCCGCGCTTTTTAGCACAGTGGGTAATAAAACTTGATGGTTGCACCAAAGTTCCTGAGCCATTTTTTTTTGTGTACTTTGGTCACTGCATACCGCCCTACCAAGACTTCACTGGTCAACTGCGTCAGTACGCTTCATTCCAATGGTGCGGTAAGTAAAACATCTAGACGGACTGGATACCTGGCACCCGGGATCCACAACCCTATCCTAGGGGTTAGCACGCAACCTATCTTTGAAGTTTGTTATGTGTTTTATTTTTATCCTAGTGATCCTTTCCTTGTACCGGATGGGATCATTGTTCATAGTGGGGCAGGTCCTAGACTGTGATCCGTAATGTTTTCTCAGTGCAGGCTTCAGTGTTCCCGTCACCCAATCTGTGTCACCTGCGCGACAGTGTGCACGAGCATGTCGCCTAATATGATTAATGAGGGAACACTAACATATCATAATGAGATGACTTCATAGTGAATCTGTGCTCATGACATTGGCTATGGGTGATGAGCTCGCCTTTGAAGAATTCACAACGTTGACGTGAGAACTGGTGTAACATACACACAGCCGGTCTAGCGTCCACCACACTGGACTTAGTACAATAAGTAGGTTCCTTACATTACGTAGTAATTCCATACCATAGCATATCATAATCTAAAATTACAATATATAACATATTACATCATCATCATCCTCAGCCTATATTTATGTGCCATGCAGGATGAAGGCCTCTCGCTGTGATCTCCCGTTTGTTTGGGCAATAGGGTAAGAGACCTCGCCTAGGCATATTTTGTCGTATTTTCCAGTCTGTGGTACTCTCACAATATCACGTGTGAGACCCCTGTCTTGCGCTAGTTGATTCCAACATCCGCCTGCGAATTCCCTAACTTCATTACTCCACCTAGTTTTCTGCCGTCCCCGACTGCGCTTGCCTTCTCTTGGTATCCATTCCGTAACCCAAATGGTCCACCGGTTATCCATACGACGCATTACATGACCTGCCCAGCTCCACTTTTTCCGCGTAATGTCAATTAGAATATCTGCTATCCCCGCTTGCTCTCTGATCCACACCGCTGTCTTACTGTCTCATAACGTTAGGCCTAACATTTTTCGTTCCATCGCTCTCTGTGTGGTCATTAACTTGTTCTCGAGCTACTTTGCTAACCTCCAAATGTGTTAGCACCGGTAGAATACACTGTATACTTTTCTTTTCAACGACAACGGTAATCTCCCAGTCAGGATTTGGTAATGTCTGCCGTATGCACTCCAGCCCAATTTTATTATTATATAAATTTCTTTCACATGATCAGGGTCCCCTGTGCCACATATACCATACAAAACGAATATTGAATAAAATTTCTTTAAGTGTGAACACCCATCATATGGTAACTGTTATGGAACAATTAAGGCGGATATATACATATCAACAAGCAGGAAGACAGAGAAGGCATGTTACGCAATAACGGTTTACTGTATAACATCTAAAATGAGCACTAATATTTCTGGAAATAGGTTACAAAATGAATTACAGTGATGCTTGAAAACTGGGCAAATGTTTATGTATTATAGCAATTTTGTGTGAGTGTCCATTGCAGGCCAGCAGAAAGAATCCCAAAGGATTCTTTGAGAAGCCTGACGTGTATGCACGAAAAGGTATCGACACCCTAGTTATATTTGATTAGGTCCTTGGCCTGACGCCAACAGCGCAGCTGTGGTCATCGGAGCGACTATAACCTTCCTTCAAGCCACTGGACTCGACGCACGACTGTAGAATGACTCCAACGTGATGGACATGTATATACGCACCTCCTTATCGTATTATCATCATTCATCGCTTTTTTCACCCCCCCCCCCCCCTTTCCTCAGTGTAAAGTAGCAGGCCAGAGCAAACTATTGCTCAGGCCGACCTCTCTGCCTTTCCTCAAATAAACCTCTCTCTCTGGCGGAATCCTTATAATACCATTATTCCATATTTCTGTATAAGCAATGAGACCATCCACAAGCTTGAATAAGATGGTTAAGTCAGCTTTGGCGCGTCTTCAGTCTAGGTCTTCAAGACCGAGTGAGGACTGAGAATTAGGCTATTGTTGACGGCTGACCTGCCTGGAGCCCCGATATCGCTGTATAGAGACAAATTTTGTTAGAACTCTACTCAATCCTTGTTAGACCGGCAAGTACTGTTTCAACGAGAGACGGCATATTCCAGCAAGGATCGCCAGATGAATCTGTAGAACTTAAGAAATACAGCTGCAATTCAGAACTGCCCTAAGAATCGGCTTTCTGTTCCCAGGGTGCGCAGGCCGAGTCAGCGATACATTTTATGTTGGGCGAGAAGGTGAGCTTGGAATCAATGATTCCGAAAAAGTTATTATGTCGTGTTCAAATAGAATGCAGTCTCGAGTTTTGCGAAATTCTTTGAGTATGTATATGAGGACTGTTCGTTCGAGGTGACATAGCACTGTCGCTCTTACAGGTAGGCTTGTAGAAAAAAACATTAACGATGCGGAAACACCGATTACGTAGACTTTTGGGAGCGACAGGGCATGACAGACAACATCAAGCGCCTTGCTTAGGACACAGTAACCTGTGCTCATATGACTCCTGTTCTCTACCGCTTCCTTTGCATTGGTCATAAAGGTAATCAGCTTTGTTGTTGTATAACGCCTCGGCATACACCCACGTTGATTAGGCGTTAGGCTGTTCCGCACGCTGAATGCTATTATTGTGTGCCAGACAGGCCCAAAGATTTTCGAGGCAGAACATATAGAAAAGTTCTGTGGGGAGATTTGTGGACGAGAATGGCACGAGTTTTTCCATGGTATAGGAAATGCTCGCCTTTTGCGGCAGGTATTGTATATGCAAGTTAGTATTGAACTAAGCACATCACTTGATGATTTAATCAAAACCGTAAGATTGACATGAGCACGGCATGACACCGATGGTTTTGCGCTGCGAATGCTGTGGGCGATAAATTATTCATGAACGGACGAAGTTCTTGGCGCGTCACAACTGAGCAACTGAAGGTGCAACGAAGGGGGGTGCTGAAAAGTGATTGAAGCGTTGCGCACACGTATGGTAGGCGCCCTAGATGAAATTATGATTACTTTTAAGCAAAGGGATAGTATCTGTTTTACTTGATGTTGACCTTATTTGCACATATCTCGAGGAATTTACAAGTTATTTAGAAAGATCTTTTACGACTGGGCTAATCTAGTTATTGTGATCATGGTGGTACAGTTCCCACAGAGATGTCAGTGCTCCCTGTTATCAGCTTTCCACTTCTTCTATTCACTCTTCGTGCTTTGTGGGCGTGCTCTTTACATTTCAGTAACTTGCGGCGCTTGCTCAAAAACCAAAATTGGCAGCGTCAAGGTGGGCTTCGGTTGAGAGGAACTGAACGTTGAATTTGATAATTTACAAAAATCAATTCGGGGGTTGGACGTGCCAAAACGACAATATGATTATGAGGCAGGCCGTAGTGGGGGACTCCGGATGAATTTAGACCACCTGGAGTTTTTGAGCGTGCAACCGATACATGGTAGACGGGCGTTGTAGCACTTCGCCTCCATCGAAATGCGGCCACTGCGGCCGGGATTTGATCCCGCGACCTCGGGCTTAGCAGCAGAACACCAAAGCCACTACGCCGCGCCGGCGGGTAACTTGATAATTTGCACTACCTGACGTTAATATAGGGGACCAGTCTGCCTTAGAAAGTTAGTGATAAAAAGTGACGTAAGCACCAGTGGAGAAATGATACTGTGGAAAGGCAATGCTATTGGTGCATTTCTTTTGATCGGTTTGTATGAGCGTTTTTACAATTGAAAGACAAGGGTGACACTTGTAAGGATGACATATATGCCTTCTGGAACCATTTCTCTGTGATCATGGTAGATACGCGCGCTTTCAACGTTGTACAAAGTGCAATATGTTAACATTCTACCTCGACAAGTGTTGAAAGAAATAAAATCAAGGAGAATGAATGTTTTGTATGTAATCCGATCGAACTTCACAAATTCCCAGAGTGTTCCTGGTGGATAGTATCTTGTTACTAAACACGTGTAAACAAATCGCAAGAAGGTCAGGTCATAATAGCCCGGTTATGACCGAACAGCGCGTGCGGTGCAGATCGCGCCGAGAGCAATGCATCGACTTGCTCACGGCGTCAGACAGGCTATAAGAAACTGTAACCATGTCTTTATTCCTATTTTTACTTTCTGTAAACCCCCTTATGTAATACTCCGACAGGGGTCCCTAAGGGAAAAATAAATGATGATGATGATGAAGCCGCAACTGAGCAAATCGTGTTATTAGCTTGTTGTGCTTCGTTGTTAGGTGTTTTGAGAGGAGCCACCAAGATGTTTAAACAAGCTCCCGAAACCGCACGAGTGTCCTTGACGTGAGAGTGGTCCTCTGCACCTTTGGCTCCGCCGAGTACGTCCAATCCAATGTTCACCTTTGTATAACCGCATGTAAATACTTGTACTCTCGTTATCATCATGTTTAAAGCAGCACTGGCGTCTCATTTCAGCTGTAAAGGCGCTATGACGGCGGCTAAAGGCAAAGCAAATGGTTTTCACCCAGGAAGCCGACTGCTCGCTCGAGATGCATGAGAAGCGGAACGAAACTTGGTTTTCTTGTTACTACATAGATTACGACACATGTTTTCGCATTCCCCATACCTTTAATGATGTCGGCACACACGGCGCGCATCATGTCGCAATAGTTCACAACGATATCAAGATACGCGATCCCCGACCCTGCCGACATCTCGCATAGGCCGACGAGCCATCCATTGTTTATTGAAACTTTATTATCATCATTGTGATAACAACAGAGCTCAGGTGCTGTGCAGTTATGTTTACTGTACAGGCCTAGTATTAAGCTTTCCGGCAATTCATGATACGAATGCGGCACAACAGTACACATATATGGTCATGGAAAAGTTCAGAGTGCAAAATCCATGATGTATGGCTTATTCTTCCTCCATCTGCAATTGCGGGCAAGGTAATATTATTAAATTCGCACTGTAAAAGTACGGCAAGTGGTTAGACGTTATTTCTCCTGTCAGCCACCTAGCCATGTCATCTATTGTGCGCTACGACCATTGTACACAATACCCCCACTTGGCTCGCCATAGCGCGAACGTGGATAAGACGGGCCATAAGATAAAATTGTTTTTCATTGACGGCAACAAATTGCCTACTGCGTGCGCACGGACTAGTGGTGAGATTTGAACATGGAGGTTAGAGAACTACCATTTTCTAAGCAATCATTGTGATCTATAAATAAATAAAATCTTAGTATAATCACTCGAGCTGTTGGTTCAGAAAGGGCAGACAATTACGATCATAATAAAGAAGAGAAAACAGTGTGAATTTTTTTCACAGAGGTATTCGAGTATATCTTAACAGTGTCATGGAAGCTCTCGCAGTGATGATTATATATTGTACTAGAGCGTTCGGCTTTGTCTTACGAAACGTGTAACTCATAGGAGGTATCCACGCTAACTTTACACCATAATGACAAAGTCAAATGGTGTTTTTCTTGTCCCGCCTGATTTGGTAACTATGCCTGCGAATAATCAAAGTCTCACGAGGCTCTTGCTCGCGGCTGTTGCAGTGTAACGTGAACAATTTCTGGTAAGTGCTACTAAATCGGCATTTCGTTTTCATAAATTGTTACCAATGGAGACCAGAAAAGCAGCATGTTCAAGTTGGCCAATCTTTATGAGTGCCAGTGCCTAAACTGAGATTGCTGATTTCACCATATAGCTATCACTTGGATAGATTATTCATGAGCATCATCATCAGCCTATATTTATGTCCTCTGCAGGGCGAAGGCCTCTCCTTGTGATCTCCAATTACGCCTGTCTTACGCTAGCTTCTTCCAACTTGCGCAAGCAAATTTCCAAACTTCATTGCCGCACCTTGTTTACCTAGTTTTCTGCCGTCCTCGACTGTGCTTCCCTTCTCTTGGTATCCATCCCCGTTTGCTCTCTAATCCACACCGCTGTTTTCCTGTCTCATAACGTTAGGCCTAACATTTTTCGTTCCATCGCTCTCTGTGCGGTCATTAACTTGTTCTCGAGCTTCTTTGTTAACCTCCAAGTTTCTGCCCCTTATGTTAGCACCGGTAGAACGCAATGATTGTACACTTTTCTTTTCATCGACAGTGGTAAGCTCCCAGTCCGGATTTGGCAATAGGTGCCATATTCACTCCAATCCAATGTTGTTCTTCTGTAAATTTCCTACTCATGATCAGGGTCCCCTGTGAGTAATTGAACTAGATAAACGTACTCCTTTACAGACTCTGGAGGCTGATTGGCGATCCTGAATTCTTGTTCCCTTGCCAGGCTATTGAACATAATCTTCGTAGTATTAATCTTCAACACCACTCTTACACTTTCTCGGTTAAGATCCTCAATCGTGTGTTGTAATTCAGTCCCCGTTGTTGCTGAATAGGACAACGTCATCTGCAAACCGAAGGTTACTGAGCTATTCGCCGTTGATTCTCACTGTTAAGCCTTCCCAGTCTAAGAGCTTTAATAATTCTTCTAAGCATGCAGTGAATAGCATTGGAGAGATTGTGTCTCCTTACCTCACCCCTTTTTGATAGGTAACTTCCTACTTTTATTGTGGAGAATCAAGTTAACTGTGGTATGTTTGTAGTTATTTGCCAATATATTCATGTATGCCTCCTATGCTCCTTGATTACGCAATGCTTCTATGACTGCTGGTATCCCTATTGAATGAAATGCTTTTTCATAATCTATGAAAGCCATATAGAGACATTGATTCTACTCAGCAGATTTCTCAATTACCTGATTGATGACATGGATATGATTCATCGTAGAATATCCCTTCCTGAAGACAGCCTGTTCTCTTGGTTAACTGAAGTCAGTTGTTTCCCTGATTCTATTGAATATTTTAACCTTGGTGAATATTTTATACAAGATTATCCATATCATTATGTAAATAATCAAGAGGAGTAGCGCTTTATAGCCGAGAACAGTCAGGAAGTAACATGTGATTACAATTTCTTATCACTTACCACGGTCGACACACTCTAGGCCACCTGCGCGTTTTATGATGTAGAAATAAAAAAAAATAAAAAATAAACATTGTGCCGCTTTGAGCTTCTCACAGCCCTTAATCCACTTAACAAGAACTAGACGTGCATTTACACTCACTCAATTGACTGTGCCTTACGCAGGGGCACTTCCTGCTTATTGATCAAGACAACAGCTGAGCTTGGATAACTTAGCCAGGCCTTCGCGGTATTTAACCGACGCCTGGTCCGTGGCTCAGCCAGACCTAGCCCCACCTTCAGAAAGCGGGTAACATAAAAAGAAATAGCCTACGAAATCGGGGGGAGTGAAATCCGAAAGCAGTTATTCAACTTTAATTTCTTTCGTACGAGACAAGATGCACATGTAGGGAGCGAACCGAAATACGTAGTAAGTAGGCCACATTAATGAAGTGAACTGGCCCCACCCTGCCAGAATGTCAACATCGTAATCCGAAAGATGTTTAAGTGCAAAGCACAAGCAAAAGTTGAGCACAGTAACATCTTGAATGTATTAAAAATCACTGTTACCCGCCGTGGTTGCTCAGTGGCTATGGTGTTCAGCTGCTGAGCACGAGGTCGCGGGATCGAATCCCGGCCATGGCGGCCGCATTTCGATGGGGCGAAATGCGAAAACACCCGTGATACTTAAATTTACGTTCACGTTAAAGAACACCAGGTGGTCCAAATTCCGGAGTCCCCGACTACGGCACGCCTCATAATCAGATCGTGGTTTTATCACGTAAAACCCCTTAATTTTCTTAAATCACCGTTAGAAGACAAACTAAGGACACATGCAATGTGTTAACGCACGAATAAACGATCTACTGAAGAAGCTTGTACAAACTGATCATATCATTCGAAAATCAACGTTACACATAACGCTAGATGACGATATTGCCGTTGAAATTTAAAAATGCTTAGCATATCTACGATCAAGGGCTTTACCGAAGGAACAAGTGTCACGATTTTCGCGCCGTTTACCTGAAAGCGCAAGTATTTATTTATTTAATGTATGTTAAGATATTTATGTATGTTAAGATAAAAGAAAATGTAGCGCATTCGGCGTCTGTGTGATAAAAAAAGATGCAGTGGCTTAGCTCGGCTATGCCAGGATATACGTAGCGTTAGCAAAGGTTCAGCTGATTATTCTTAGCTTTCCTGGTTGTCTCCTACGCTCAACCGCTAATTGCCAGGCAACTACTTCGGGATCCGATGAGGCAAGCTTCTCCGTTCTTCTGCGCTGTTGAGCAGCATTTGCGCTCTCCTCCATGGCTATACCACACTGGCAAACGCCAGTCAGAAGCGCAGCGGCTCCAGCGCAGTGTCAGACGGCGACTGCACACTGCACAGCGAGCGAGCGCGCGCCGGCGCCAGTGCGTCTACCACGGCTACGACGTCACTCCTCTGGAATGCGCAGACCGGCGGCGGTGAGTCGCGCGCGGCGGCGGCGGAGTGCGCGAGAGGTGCCGGCTCCGGTGGGTCCGGTGCGCAAGCCGTGTGACATCACTGATCCTTGCGCATGCGCAGCACGGCTCTTTATGTGCCGCGCGAAACGGGCTTGGCTAGGCCAGTGTAGCTAACGTACGCTACAAAAATGTGAAAGCCATAAGTGCTACCGGCACGCTGAACGAAGCGGTGCTCATGAATTCTTGCTGAAGGCGACGACGCATTTACTCCTCAATTCGTTGTTGATAGGAAGCTGTAGGTAAAGCGTCGAACTGAATGTGCTAAAGAATTTCCCAGGGAAATCAGGTGACACCACATGCCAGGTCACGGCTATTCCAAAGCGTGGACACAAGCACGCATGCGCGCACGCACACATACACAAACACACACCAGGCACCGCCAGTAACCCGAGAGTTGCACCGACCCCAACGAAGAGTACGCGGGATGCTTTGTTGCTGTGATGAATGGTGTTGGCTGACAGAACCACGTTTCTGCCCCGCCGTTTGTTTGCGCGGTGGGTTCACTTGCAAGGCAGGATCCGTTCGCAGCCCATACTCCCCTTACAAGTGCATCCTCCCCGACCAGGGCCCACCACTCCCCTCGGCCTAAAATTCGGCCTGCCAAGAAGTGGTTGATGTCTTCAAGCATGAATCGGAGGCTGTTCGTACTTTTTTAAGCCCAATTTTTGATGTATCGAAGCAAGCAGGAGGGTACAGAAACGCCAGCGCGAAGCACAGGAATTCTTCATTTAACAAAGAAAAAAAATCTCCGGGCCTTTGTTTCCTCACTTATTACACACATAGACGCAGAAGAAATAAAGATAACAATAAAGCAGAATAAACTGGTTCAACCTGAGGTAATGAGTATTGTGATTTTTTTTCTGGGTAGTGTTGCCTGGTTTTTGTTTCTAGTTAGAGATCCTGTCACATAACGTCCTCAGCGCTTCTCAAGATGTCGCACCGCGTGGTAGCTTATGTGCTCCTTTATATATGCATCACTAAAGACCCTTGATATGTACGAGCTTGAAAGAAAAAGCACAGACGATAATTAAAAGTGAAGGTATAGTTACCGCAGTAGAGTAGATACATGTGGGGCTTTTGGATATGCACGGCATAAAAAGAACACTAACTTCCTTATTTCAAAACAGGCAAGGATAAACAAGGAAGAGTACTTATACACACAGTGTCAAGA